>NC_043716.1:29330717-29352923 GCF_006229205.1 Suricata suricatta
GTCTAACAGGAGAACAGGAGAAACCTAATGGAGGACCAGGGGGAGGGGAAGAGGGAAAGAGAGTTGGGGAGAAAGAAGGATGCAAAACTTGAGAGACTATTGAATACTGAAAACTGAACTGAGGGTTGAAGGGGGAGGGGGGAAAAGAGGTGGAGGTGATGGAGGAGGGCACTTGTGGGGAAGAGCACTGGGTGTTGTATGGAAACCAATTTGACAATAAACTACTTAAAAAATAAAAAATAAAAAAATAAATAAAATAAAAGATACAGACACAACAACCAAAAAGGAGGAAACAACGTAGATGCCCAGTGTCAGATGAATGGATAGATAAAACACAGTATACAAGTACACTGTGATATTACTGAGTCTTAAAAAGGAATAATTCTAATCCATGCTACAACATGGATGAGATGTTTAGACAGTATCCTTAAGACATTATGCTAAGTGAATGAAGTCAGACACAGAAGGATAAATATTGTATCATCCCAGGAGGTACCTAGAATTGGCAAATTCATAAAGACAGAAGATAGAATAGACATTATCAGGAGCTAAAGGGAGGGGAGAATAGGAGTTATTCTTTAATGGGTAAAAACTTTCTGTTTGGGATGATGAACAAGTTCTGAAAACAGATAGTGGATGGTTGCACACATTGGAGTGTACTGAATGCCACCAAATTATTCACCTAAAAATGGTTAAAATGGTAAAATTTATGCTATGTATATTCCACTACAATTAAAAAAAAAAAGGATATGGAAACCATAAGGTTAACGGTCCCAAACCACACAGTTTGAAGTCAAGGTTTGAAACTCTGTCTGACATGTAATAAATGATCATGTGAAGACAAAAACTCAGTAGATCATGGTAAGACTGATCTTCAGACGAAGCAGAAACTGCAACTGAAGTACCAGTAGCCTTTCATGTCTACTCCAAGCTAATTTCCTGACCTGCGATTGGGTTTTGGATGACCGCTGGGTGAGTGGAAAGAATGTTAACACATCACTCTTTGAATATTATCTAACCACATCCTCATTAAGTCTCCGCTGGGGGGATGGCTCCTATGTTGTTGTGTCAGCTCCTAGTTCTACTTTTGTTTGAACTTTGCAAATAATTAAAGAATGAAAAGAAAAACAAATATGGACCTAAAAGCCTACAAATAATGGTCTCAAGGAGAGTAAATATGGTGATTCCCTTTAGCCACTGTTAGAGCGTTTTGAGAAGTCACTAGACTGTCACGCTTAAGTTCATCTTTGTCTCCCAGTCCAAATATTTGACACAATATCTGGTCCAGAGCAAAATTTTGAATTTTTTTAATTAATTGAATTAAAAATTGAAATTTCAACCCCAAACCTGCAAGGAGACATTCTATAGGACCAGCCTCGATACTAAGTAATCCAAAGTCTCTAATGGAAATCAGTGATCTTATTTCTTTGGTGGTGGCAGTGGTTGTCTCCCTTCTACCACAACCATAACAAACAGATATTAAGTCTCCTTTTGGGTACATATCCTGAGCATATTTTTCAAAGGACAAGTGGAGAAGGCTTAAGTACTGTATCCTTTCCTGGTAACATTACAGCTAATGTTGACAGCCTGACCTGATGTGCCTATTGGAATAATACAATATGGAGTACCCAACATAACCTATGAGGCATTGTATTTTTGCCTAAAATACTTATCCTGGATCTAATGAGGCCTTTAGACTTAGTTTCCAATTTATAGGAAATATACAAGGCAGGGGAACAAGTTAATACCACAAACAAATAATGATAGAATGTAAGACATTCTTCAAGACAATTGGCCTTACTTTAAAACATTAGTGCCATAGAAAGAAAGTAAAATGGGGAAGGGGCTGCTGTTCTAGATTATGGGAGACTAAGGGATATAAAACCAAAATGCAAAGGGGCGCCTGGGTGGCTCAGTCAGTTGAACGTCTGACTTCAGCTCAGCTCATGATCTCACAGTTCGTGGGTTCGAGCCCTGTGTCAGACTGTGCTGACGGCTCAGAGTCTGGAGCCTGCCTCCAATTCTGTGTCTCCTTCTTTCCCTGCCCCTCCCCCATTCATGCTCTGTCTCCCTCTGTCTCTCAAAGCTAAATAAATGTAAAACAAACAAACAAACCCAAAATGCATGATGTGAGCTCTCAGTGGATTCTGGCATTTAAAAAAAGCCTATAAAATAGGCAATTAAAAACAAACTGAAAATTAGGTATCAGAGATTTATTGTTTATTTTCTTATGTGTGATCCATCTTTTTAAGGCATGCATGCTGAGCTATGTAGGGCTGGAGGGTTATGATCTCTAACACGTAGTTTCAAAAGGTTTTACAAAAAATATATACACATGCTCACACACACTGTGTAAGTAAAACAAATATGATAAAACATTAACAGCTGTTAGATCTGGACGTTGGGTATTTGGGTGATCATTGTACTATTTTCTCAACTGTTCCATATATTTGAACATGTTCAAAGTTAAAATTTATTTTAAGAAATAAACATCGGGGCTCAGTCAGGTGACCGTCTGACTTGGGCTCAGGATTCTGTGTCTCCCTCGCCCTCTGCCTCTCCCCCGCTAACATGTGCGCATGCTCTTTCTCTCTCTCAAAAATAAACATTAAAAAAAGTTTTAATAAACATCAAAATTCAAAATTAGGGGAAAAATTTATTAATGCTTGTAAGTGAATATTTTCCTCATCACTAAAATGAGAATATGAGTACCTGTTTCATAGTATTGTTATGGAGAATAAATGAGCTGTTAATATAAAGTCTTAGAACATTGCCTGAGGAAAATATTCAATTATACAGTACAGATCTCTCAAGGAAAGAACATGGGGCTGTTTCAAGGCCATTTCCGACTGGGCTGCAGTGAAGTGTTTCACTTATAATAAATGCCAAAAAAAAAAAAGGACAGACAAGCTTGGAATGAAAACCCCCACCAGGAATTCCAGATTATTTAGTGCTTTCCTGACCCAGGGAACTCATGTCTTTCTTTCCTCATCACTTAAATATTCATTAATGCAGCTACTGATATTGCTTAAAGCGCCATCTTTTAGGAAGTTGTGAAATAAAATGACCTCAGTCCTGTTCAGTTTTAATGTGAGGGTCAGCTCACTCGGGTGTGATAGCAGGAAACACGCTTGGCCTTTTTTTCCACCTCTCCACGGAACAGCTGTGGGATCGGGGGACAGAATTTTACCTCTCTGGGCCCTTGGCTTGTGAAATGGAAGGTTTGGCCACAAAAAGTATAAGGCCCTTTCCAACTGAGCCTTGCTGTAACCAGGGCTTAGAAAAATCAGTTTCGCAACCAATTTGTTTTATTTTGTTCAATTATGGAATTTTTTAAAAAAAAAGTTTCTCACGCTGGGAAAATTACTTCCCTTCTAAAGTTTTATTGTTCTATTTTATTTTAAGAAAAAATTTTTATATGTTTTACTTAGTTTTGAGACAGACAGACAGACAGACAGAGTCTGAGAGGGGGAGGAAACAGAGACAAAGAGGGAGACACAGAATCCGAAGCAGGCTCCAGACTCTGAGCTGTCAGCACAGAGCCCAAAGCAGGGCTGGAACTGACAGACCACGAGACCATGACCTGAGCTGAAGTCATAGACTCAACCGACTGAGCCACCCAGGAGCCCCTATAAGGTTCTATTTTAAAAGTGGCCTCTGTGATCACTCCCTCACCTGTTTTTCATCCCATCAGTTTGTTTATCTGATAATGCCTTGTGAGGTGAGGCAGGAAATTCAAGGTTTAAACAGTAGGGTGTGGGGGGCATTTTAAACTGCAAGTCTGTCCCTCTGGCCTGAAATGGTCTAGTATGCTAAATTCAAGTCTTCTTTCCCTCCTCAACTTCAGGTCCCACCAATAGTAGGAAATGCACTTATGCGAACCTTCAACTGCCTACAGGTTAGGAATGGTCAGATTTGGATGGAATGTGTAAGAATTCTGCTACAATCTGTTCAGTCTCCAAAACTGTATCAGCCAGAGAGTTTAACCATCTTCAAGTCAGAAAGAATGGCCACGCCCAATTCTTCCAAGTGGTTGATGGGATTTTAACCTTGTAACTGAATTATTGAAAATGGGCCCTGGGTTTGAGGTCTACAAGTTTCACTCAGGCCTGTGATGACCCCCATATTGCGGGTGGAAACCTCAGAGCCAAAACTGCAATGCGGATGACCTTGCCAGAACTGGGCCAGGAGAAGGACATCGAGGCAGAAAGCTAACTCCCACCCCCCTGCCCACCCTCCATCCCCCCACCCCCAGCCCACCCCCAGCTCCCCCTGGAGTGGTTCTTCAGCATTTTCCTACTTAGAAAAAGGTTTTTAGCTAAAGTAACTTTGCGTTGTGATTGATTTTTCACCTTTATTTCACACACTTTAAAAAAAAAAAAACCTTTGAAATGGAGGCATGACAAACACTTTTTGGGGGAAGGGATTTCAAATCAAGGTAGCCAGTTTTCTGTCATTGCTTCTTTTTTTTTTTTAATAGTTTATTGTCAAACTGGTTTCCATACAACACCCAGTGCTCTTCCCCACAAGTGCCCTCCTCCATCACCACCACCTCCTTTCCTCCCTCCTCCTTCCCCTTCAACCCTCGGTTTGTTTTCAGTATTCAATAGTCTCTCAAGTTTTGCGTCCCTCTCTCTCCCCAACTCTCTTTCCCTCTTCCCCTCCCCCTGGTCCTCCATTAGGTTTCTCCTGTTCTCCTGTTAGACCTATGAGTGCAAACATATGGTGTCATTGCTTCTTAAAGCACATACTGGGTACCTCGACTTCAAGATGTAGCACTAAACCCAAGAAGCCCTCCAGAGGGAAGCACTCCCTTCACCACCACGCCCAGCAGCTGTGGGAAACGGACCTTGCTCATGGCCAAGTGTGACTGGGAACATAGAAAGGCCTTGCTCCATTTTGCTGGTGCCATCCTTGCTCAGAGGCTGACCTCCCTTCCTTTGCCCAGGACACCAGTATTTCTAAATCGGGACCAAAGGCAACAAAGTATAAACTCTACATTCCATTCCTTCTGCAGGAAAGCACTGGGAAAGTTCCCTTCTTGGAAAAGGGGGAGGTGAGGGAGTGTGCGAGCAGCTGTCATGGGAAGGAACGTGTTCTGTGTTCTCGGGGCAAATTCTCCTATCTTCCCATGGAAAGAGACTTCAAAAGGCGACTAGTTAGAGTAATGTGTTGTGTCCCCAAATGCTGTCCAATGCACCTTCTGCTACAAAACAATTCCATTTTTAGGGAAGGTTGGGGAAAATGCATAGTAATAACCCTCCTGGAGACTCATGCTGTGCATTGGCATGTTAAACCCTACTGGGAGGAAACTTATTTCTGTTTAATGATGCAAGATTTCCAAAAGCTATTTGACCATATAATCTTTTTAAAATCTCTTTTTAAGTTTATGTATTTATTTTGCTTCCATGTAATTTTTAAAATTTCCTCTTTGATTTCTTGGTTAACCCATTCATTGTTTAGTAGCATGCTATTTTTCTTATTTATTTTGAGAGAGAGAGAGAACATGCAAGCAGGGGACAGACAGAGAGAGACGGAGACTGAGAATCTGAAGCAAGCTCCACACTGCCAACGCAGAGCCTGATGCGGGGCTCAAACCCATGAACCGTGAGATCATGACCTTAAGCCGTGGCTTAACTAACTAAGCTACCCAGATGCCTCTTAACTCTCTTTTATATAAGACCTATTAGCATCTGTTCCGAGGAGTAGGGATTGGGCAATGCTGGTTTCATGGAAAATTGTGAACTTTTGGGTCAGCAAATTTAGATGGGAATCACTATCATTTCCTTGCTCTGAGGCCCTGGGAAATTTACTTGATTTCTCTGAGTCTCTGTTTTGCCACCTTCAAATATGGGCAAATAATTCCAGCCTAACAAGGGTTCTGAGGATGAAATAAGCAAACTTATTGCTTGGCACCTGAGGGGACTCCTGGTGACACCTTGTGGAAAGGATGGTTTAGAGGCACTTTCCAGATACCCTTCTGGAATAAAGGAAAGGCTTGCTTCCCCAGCTTCTGGGAGGGCTGCAGAGACAGCCATCAGCTCTCAGCTTTCTTCAGAGTCTCAGGGGCACCTGGGTGGCTCAGTCAGTTTTGCGTCCAACTCTTGGTTTCAGCTCAGGTCATGATCTCTCAATTTGTAGGTTCAAGTCCTACATTGGGCTCTGTGCTGGCAGTGTGAAGCTTGCTTGGGATTCTGTCCCTCTCCCTCACTCTCTCTGCCCCTCCCGTGCTTTCTGTCTCTCTCTCTCTCTCTCTCTCTCTCTCTCTTTCTCTCTCTCTCTCACTCAAAATACATAAAAACACTAAAAAGAGAGAGAGAGAAATTTTCTTGGCTGAAGAGAACCATCTGTCCCAAAGACATGTCCCATCCTCTGGGAAGCTGTGGATTGGGCATGGAGGGGGAAGGGTAGAAGGTCTGATTCTCTCACCCAATTTTAAGGACCAGTCTGAAAGGCTATCTCAGATTCAGGGTTTCCCCATTGGGTTGGCTAAGGTCTCTCTGAAACTATACTACAGCCTATCTTCTTCTCTCCCAATCCTACTTCCAGCTCTTTCTTTCCCCTCCCTTCCCCTCCATCCTTCTTCCCTCTACAGGTGTTAAGCCAAAAGCACTCCCTAATAAACCTTCTGCACACGCAGATTTCCACCTCAAAGTCACCCTCCTGCGGTGATCCAGTCAGCACCACTGTGATTACAACAGCACACCTTCCATCAGGACTTTGATGGCAGGAAAGAGAGTCACTGGTGGCACAAAGAGCCTCAGCAGGATCCAGATTCATGCCCCTAATTAAGTTCCTTAAAAGAAATGCATCTCAGGCTAAGAGAATGCCCTTCCTATAAAGGACTCTGACAGGCTCCCTTGGGAAGCCAGGAGCAGATAGTAAACATTTTAGGGCTGGCTGGCCATACAGTTTCTGTCATAACTACTCAACTCTGTCATTGTAGCCTGAAAGCAGCCACAGACAATGTGTGAGATGAATGATCATGGCTGAATTCCAGTAAAACTTTATTTACTGAAGCAGGCAGTGGGCTGGATGTGGTCCTAGGCCATGCTTTGCCAACCTTTGCCCTAAACTCTTGCTCTTCAATGCAAGCTGGTCCTAGGATCACCCATTTCACCTTGAATCCTGCTAGGAAATGCTGACTCTCAGGCCCAGGACCAGAACTTCTGGATCAGTATCTGTAATTTAGCAAGATGGTCAGATAATTTCCAATATGTAGAGTTCAACTAGCAGTGCCATATGGTGCCCACTGGGGCAAGGTCACAAACAGGTGTCACCATGAGCTGGTTAGCTTCTCTCTGTTCCATAATTATAGAGGAAAGACTGGAACCTAGCCCGTGCCAGCCATCTTGCAAAAGTATGCCACCTAGAGCAGGTCCATGCATCCCTTTGCTGGGCAAACCAAGTAAAGTCTGACATTCAAACTGGAAGCCAGTGATTAATTTAATATGAAAGACACACATTTATAAAAAGATATAATCAAGCTGATATTTGGGGGTTGGAGGAGGAGGAAGAAACCTTCTTATCATTAAAGGAAAGTAGAATGGCAGTCAGACATGAGAGTTCATCTTCCTGACTCATGCATCCTGTTTTTCCAGTAGGGACTGCAATATTGCATTAGTCAAATGATTCTGTAACATCATTTAAATGACATAAAATGTCTGCTTGTGTCTGAGCATGATTCTGAGGGTGGACTTGTGCCAGCCCATCTGTTTCTTCAGAGAATATATCCAGAATTAATTCTATTAGAAACAACAGAATTCTTTTGGCAGGACAGCCCTGGAAAGTGGATATAAAAGGCCTGTGTGCTAGCACTGTCCCCATAAGGGACGTCACCAGCATAAAGGAAGATACATCATATCCCTCCCTCCACTGGTGCCCTGACAAAAGCCCAGAGATGCTTTCCTGGCTGGACTTAACTACGCTATCCTCTAAAGCAGCAGTTGGCATACTTTGCCTGTAAAGGGCCAGATAGTAAATATTTTAGGCTTTGTCAGCTATAAGGTCTTTGTTACAACGGCTTGATTCTGCCACTGTAGCACAAAAACAGCCATAGATAATATGTAAATAAATGGGAGTGGTTTGTTTAACAAAGCGTCATTCACAAAAGCCAGCAGTGAGCTGTACTGGACCTATAGATTTCTATCTGGCTGATTCCTGCTCTGGAGTCCGGTCTAGACCAGCACTTCTCAAATTTGAATGTGCATAGGAATCTCCGGGGTATTTTGCTAACACGCAGAGGATGATTCAATAGATGGAGCCTTACATTTTTAGCCAGCTCTCACATAATGATGCTGCTGGTGGCCTAGGACACACTCTGAGTAGCAAGGATTGGATTTAGGTCAGTAATTCCCAACCTTGGAACTCTGGAGTCACCGGGAGAGCTTTAAAATACTACTGCCTGGTTCCCATCCCCACGCGCCAAAATCCTGATTCCATTGATGCAGGTTGTGGCTTAAGCATCAGGATTTTTACCAGTTTACCAGTTTAACAGGTAATTTTGATATATAGCTAAAATTAAAAATACTCCATAGCACGTGAATAAACTACTCAGTGGTTTCTTTAATAAACATTAAATTCACTACTCATATTTCTAAAATGGCACACTTGTTCAGAATGAAGTTACCCTTTGAGGAAAGGAAATATGTCTACCCAACAGGAATGATACTATTTCTTTCTTTTTTTAAAAAAAAAAAAGTCCATTTATTTGGGGCCTTGAGTGGCTCAGTTGGTTAAGCGTCTGACTTCAGCTCAGGTCATTATCTCACAGTTCATGAGTTCCAGCTCCGCACTGAGCTCTGTGCTGACAGCTCGGAGCCTGGAGCCTGCTTCAGATTCTGTGTCTCCCTATCTCTCTGCCCCTCCTCTACTCACACTCTGTCTTCTCTCTCTCAAAAGCAAACATTAAAAAAAAACCTAAAGTTCATTTATTTTCAGAGTGGGGAGGGGCAGAGAGCGAGGGAGAGAGAGCACATCCCAAGCAGGCTCCACAGTGTGGGTGCCGAGCCTGATGAGGGCTTGAACTCATGAACTGAAGATCATGACCTGAGCCTGAGTCAGAGTGAGCCAGCCATGCACCCCATGACACTATTTCTTATGTGTAAAGCAAACAAGTCCCTGAATTAGCTAAAGAGGATTAGATTTAGAGCCCAAATGAATAAGCCTTATAGAAGGGATGAGCCCCTTCTTTTGAAATTGGGGCAAGAAGGAAAACACAAGATTTTGTTAGGGTATAGCCTAGACATTGGGGCACTCATGTCAACTCTTCTGTAGAGGGAGAGATATTCAACCAGCAAACACTTTCTGAACACTTAGCAGGTCCAGGGGAGGTCATCGACTGAGTGTGGGAACCAGTGTGAAGGACTTGAAGAAAGCCGTGGAAGTTAGTTTCTAAGAACACTAAGAGAGAATGCAGGGCAGGGGGCAAATTTAGACTTCTCAGCGCTGGAATGGGCCAGTTCTGGCTAGAGACATTTTTCAACAGAATGAAAAGAAGAATTTGCTAACAGTAAAACTATCCAAAGTCGTCACTGGTTCCCATCAGAAAGGGTGAACTCCTAGTCACTGGATGATTTCGACCACCGGCGAAATCAGGACTTGCATCCACAAAGCCTGTGTATCCACAACAGCCGAGCAGGGCATGACTAGTAGTTTGGGTATCAGCTGTTAGACTGTCCTTTGCAAATGAACGACTTTAAAAACATTCTAGTCTGACCTGGTCGGCAGAATAATGTATCTCACACCTGAGCATTATCCCTCAAGTGTGGGGTGATGGGGAAAAGGGCTGCAAGCTGCTTGAGACCGAGGGGAACGTGGCTGGGGGAGCCAAGAACTGAATTTGGGGAGGAGATGTTGAACGGAGCAATGGTTAAAAGTCCTTCCAACTCTGAAACTCAGTAATTCTAAGAAAATATCTGTGCTTCCTTTTTTTTTTTTTTTTTGTTCAGAAAATGAAAGCTCGTAGGAGAGGGAGAATGAGAGACTACATAAATTATCTAGGGATTAAAGTCCTTCGGGGAATTGCTTTCCAGTCTTTGAAGCAGAGATCTTTCCCCATATTCCAAGTCTGCGTCAAGGCTGCATTTTTTTAAAGTGTATTTATTTATTTTGAGAGAGACAGAGACAGTGTGAGTAGGGGAGGGACAGAGAGAGAGGGAGAGAGAATCCCAAGCAGGCTCTGCACTGCCAGTGCACGGGGCTTGATCTCACAAAGCCGTGAGGTCATGACCTGAGCCGAAGCCAAAAGCTGTAACCAACTGAGCCACCCAGGTGCCCCAGGGCTGCATTTTTGATCCCTCAGATGCAGAGAAAGGCCACACATATATAGCTCAGCTTCCTCCATCTTGTACCCTCATCATTTTCAAAAGTGTCACTTCGTACATAGCTTGCAGCAGATTTACTTTACTCAAAGCCCAGAATTGTTTGAGCTAGACCAGGTGGTGCTGCAAAGGGTTTCATAGCTAATGGGAGGCAGTGTGACATAGCAGTGGCCTGGGGTCATGTATCAGCGTCACCAGGTTCCAGGTGGCAACCTGAGATAAATCGCTTTCTGCTCAGTGCCAGCCTCATCATCAGCAAAATGAGGACAATAATGTCTACCTCAGAGGGTTATTACGAGGACATAATACACATCAAGGACTTAGATTAGCACCTGCTAGGTACAAAGGTTGAATACCCAGGCTATGTTTGTTATTATAGAATTCCTGCCCTCTAGGAGCTGGGAGAAAGATCCACTTACACGGACACACTTTAACAACACATGCAGCCAACAAATGAAGAACATAAAACAAAACCCAAAATGGGCGGCGGGTGTTTTATTACTTCTCTTTTATAGCTTCTACGGTTTATAAAGTTAAGAACCAACTTTTTAGCTTGGCTTCAAAGTCCTTCACGATTTGATGCTGATGTTTCTACACATGTAACACATTCTTCTCATTAAGTCAGTAACTGACAATTCAACCAAACCAGACCACTAACTGTGGTTCCATCCCAACCGGCTCTGAATCTTCCCACCTCTGAAAACTTACTTCACAATATTAATTCATCCTGTATGTCATATACTTTTTTTAAAACAAGAACTTTTTTTAAAAAATTTATTTGTTTACAGGGTGTCTGGGTGGCTCCGTCGGTTAAATGTCTGACTTCAGCTCTGGTCATGATCTCGTGGTTTGTGAGTTTAAGTCCCTGTGCTGACAGCTTGGAGCCTGGAGCCTGCCTCAGATTCTGTGTCTCCCTCTCTCTCTGCTCCTCCCCCATTTGCACTCTGTCTCTGTCTCTGTCTCTGTCTCTCTCTCTCAAAAGTAAACATTAAGAAAGACAGAGAGAGCACAAGCCAGAGAAGGGCAGAGAGAGAGAAAGGGAGAGAGAGAATCTAAGCAGGGTCCATGTCATCAACATGGAGCCCAACACAGGGCTCAAACCCATGAACTGTAAGATCAGGACCCTAGTGGAAATCAAGACTGGGTCAGATACTTAACAGACTGAGCCACCCAAGTGCCCCCGTATGTCATATGTTTTTTATTCACCTTTGCTGGCCAGGATTTTCTCATCCTTCATCATCCAGGCCAGATACTCCATGAAAGTAAAACCTCAGCAGACAGAATGCCTATCCCTCTCTGGTGTCTGAATGTTTTATGATTCTGTCACCATATTGGTATAGAATTATTTTGTAAAACCTGCCAGACTTAAGTGTCTGAAAAGACAGAAATTGCTCCTTATTCATCTTTAAATCCTATCCTCTGACCCAAACACACCATTACCACCTTTGCAATATGTGCAGTGTAGCCCACCGTACCTTACATACTGCAGACATTGGACAAAAGTCGTGGGGTTTATGTGAATCTCTGGGATGTTGGAAAGCATATAACTGGAATGGATTTGGGAAGAATTCCTATCTGGCCCAAATGGGGCAAGAAAAAGGAGATGGCTATAACCCAGGGGCTGTGAGCACTTATTAAAATTAGATATTTAATGTCTGAGAACAAACCCTTGCATATACTAAGTACTAAGGGTTTTTCAGGTACTAGCCACACACACTGCCATCTAAAACAACTGCCCCCCATTCACAGATCCTGATGAAATGGTTGATGAGTCACTGGTGTTTGTTCTCTGATGGTCCATCCTCCAGCCTGTGTTGATTGGATCAGGACAGCCAAGTCATAGAAGGTCTAATGACCTGTGGGCTCAGGAAACAAGTTGAGCTCAGTCAATGGCTCTTTCCACTGAGAATTTCAAATTGGGACTTGGTAATACTCAGCCAGGAGCTATAAACACCAGGAGCTATAAATAAATAAATAAATAAATAAATAAATAAATAAATAAATAAATATTATTATTATTATAACAACACTGCTGTATTTATTGAAGATGTGCAGTGTGTCATCACTAAGCTGAGTATTTAAGGACATTACCTACTGACTCCTCACAATATCCTATAAGGCTGAGGCAGTTATTTGTTCTGTTTTACAGATGAGGAAACTGAAACCAGAGAAGTTAAGTGGAAAATCGGGAGTCAAATTCAAGCAGTCCATCCCTAGAATCTGTACCCTTCTTCTCTGTGCTGAAATGTTGGTTTATCCAGGGCAGGGCCGGGATGAAAAGTCCTAAAGACACAGACAGGGCCCCTCCTTTGAAGGTCCCAGACAAGCCAGGGAGTAAGCTGAGGAAGCCAGTCTATGGAGGAAAATACAATAGCAATCGGAGTAGCAGCAAAGAGAGCTGCAAAAATGCAACATCACGTAGCCACAGAAAGACCTCATTTCCCATCAGCTGTAAAATTCCCAGGGGCTTGACAATAGTGTGTTTCCTGCCCTAGGATTTTATGAATCCGACGACTTTTTATGATAAATCGACCTTTGCGTGAGCTGAATCAGGTGGGACTTCTGTGTGAGGAAAAGAACCCCATGCAGTTGTTCAAAGTCCGCGTTACCATTTGAATATTCACCAGGTGGACTCCGAGTTCACACTCATTACATGGTCGCCCACTCAGCTCAGCGGCAGCTCTTCAGACCCTCCTGCTCAGGAAAGAAGTCCCTACTCAGAGTCAGATTTAGTAAATAAAAATATAGGACATCCAGTTAAACTTGAATCTCCATGAACAACAAACACGTTTTTAGTTCTGCCACCTCATTAACTGTGTGACCTTGAACTGGTCCTTGATGCGTCTGAACCTTAAGAGCTTCCTTTACAAAAAATGGGTGCTGGAGAGGGGATGGCTAATAACAAAACATTTGTCCTGCCTCCTACTTCCAGCCAAGAGTTGTGGTTGCGGCTTACCTAAGATAGAGTAGGTGAAAAGGCTGTGTAAATAGGGAACCTTTTTTTAAGCTTAGCATTCCTTAGGGCTTGCGTGTAAAATATGGCTTTTATCAGCAGTGCGGTAACCAGTCGGTAAAGAAAAAGGTACTGTTATCAAGATAGCACTTCCCTCACTCGTGTCTCTGTGTACAAAGTCACAGGTATTGTCAGAAAATTACATTCTTTTTTTGCCCTCTCCCTGTTAAAAAACAAAATTCACCTGAGTAAATTTGAAGATCAAATTGACTTTCTTATTCATGAATCGCTCAGCATTCCATCTAACAAGTAGAAAAGAGTTCCACCAAGCTATAGAAAAGGAAAGGCTTTTAAAGGTGGGAAGGGGACCAAAACAGGAAATTATTAGCAAAGCATGAATTGTTTCAGGCACAGTGGCCTTTCTAGGGGGGGATGGAGAAGATCTATCGGCTGGTTAACTCACTAATGCTGACCAGGTAACCACGTCGAGTGGTTAAAGGTTACCTTCCTGGAGGGTTGAAACTTCAACGAGGTTAGGTATTAAGTCTTGTTTGCCAAGGTGGGATTTAGCATGAATGACTCCATTTTGGGCGCGCTGTCTCCTTTTTTTTTTTTTTTTTTTTTTTTTTTTTTGAGAGACAGAGAGACACAGCATGAGCAGGGGAGGGTCAGAGAGAGATACAGAATCCGAAGCAGGCTCCAGGCTCTGAGCTGTCAGCACAGAGCCCGACGTGGGGTTCGAACCCACGAACAGTGAGATCATGACCTGAGCCGAAGTCGGACACTCAACCGACTGAGCCACCCAGGCGCCCGGAGAGGTCTCCTTTTTAACATCACGAACCGAACGAGTCAGCTCTGGAAACACCAGGCTCTTTACCAGTAAGACAGATCTCTTTTTCCACGGCTCTGTTTACTTCTCAGCAGAGACCCTCTCCTGGGCTGACTCTCCGTATCTGGGCTCTGAGTCTTCCCATGTTCCTCTGCTTTGCCAAACCTTATCTTCCGTGCCAGCTTGGGACTAGATGGCCCCCTCCCTACCTCTCAAGAAGGATTGTGATTCCTGTTCAGAGGCCCCTTAACTAATTGTTTGGGGACAATTTGGCATGGAAACAAAGAGATGGGCCAGACGGATATTAGCGGGAGCTTCTAGCCAACGACATGACTCCCTGGTAGACTTAAGTTTACAAGACACGGAGGGGTTTTAAATTCCGTTTAGTGTTGTTTGCTGTTTGGTTTTGGGTGGATTTGTTTGTAAATGAACCACGTCTCTCCCTCATAAATATTACTTGGTGGGGTTTTCCCAACTTCAGTAAGTTTTAGTGTCTCATCAAAACCACACAAGTCACCACATTACAGTTTTCTACAAGGAAATTATGAGATAATTGATGTTTTTGTTTTAAGTTACAGAGTGGGAAGGACCCTGGGGGAAAAAATTCCTGAGATAAAATACAGAATGCTGAGTTGAATTTGAATTTCAGAATTTCAGATTAAATAATAATTGAACAACTGATACTGCATGGGACAGACTCATCCTAAAAAATTATTTCGTCAACTGAAATCCAGATTTAACTGGGCGCCTTGTATGATTATTTACCAAATCTGACAACCCTATCCAGTTTCCAGCTCTTAGCGCAGGTAACATGTAAATCCTCCAGTCCTCAAAATCCTCTGTAAAATGAGAAGGCCAAACAGGATGAACGCTAGCAGTTCCTGCCACTCAATAATTGTGTAATTCTATGACTCAAATACTAGTGAAAAACAAAATGTGATCTTCCCTCTAGGAGGGTCAAGTTCCTCATCTTCAGAATAAGGGTGATAAAGCCCATGTCATAGAATTGTTGGGTAGACACGTGCAGCAGGCTCCTGCCTGTGTCAGGGACAGACAGAGCCTAACGTTAGTGGAAGAGGTGAAAACAGATTTTCTTCAGTAACTATTGACAGGTAAGGAGAGAGGGGAGCTCCATTCTGCTGTGTGTAGAGGTGAGTCGGTGTTTAAAGGGAGAATGATCGAGGTGCCTGGGTGGCTCAGTTAAGCGTCCAACTTCAGCTCAGGTCATTATCTCGCAGTCCATGGGTTCAAGCCCCACAATGGGCCCTGTGCCTACAGCTCAGAGCCTGGAGCCTGCTTTGGATCCTGTGTCTCTCTCTCTCTACCTCTCCTCAGCTTGCACTCCATCTGTCGTTCTCTAGCTCTCTCTAAAAAATAAATAAACATTAAAAATGTTTTTAAAAAGAGAGAATAAGGAATGGGGGGCGGAGGAAACCCTCAGGACTCCAGTAGAGTCTGGAAGTGCACCATTACAAAAGGTTGGTTAGTGTCAATGCAGTTAAGCCAGCTGTATCTGCACGCTGGCTGGCAATTATTGAAGCGAGGATTCTATGCTCCCAAAGACACTGGGAGACAGAGGCGCTATTCTTTCTGATGATTACATTTCAAAGGAATGGCTTTCAGGTCCTGGAGAAAGACTCTCCAGATACATACTCATCTTAAAGGGACGGAGGAAGGATTTACAGAAAGGGAGGTCAGAGGCTCGGTGTGGGTGTTGGCAAGAACCGTCAATTATTTTGACAGCCCTCAGTTTTAACAGGTACGAACACCAAGGGGTACTGGGTAGTCCCAGGGATTAGGCCTTTGGGGCTGCCAGGAGCCTTTAGGGGGTTGGTCAAGCATCTAAGTACAGGGTTTTGGGATGGAGCCCTTATGAGCCTAGAGGTCTTTGCAATTTTCACCTTCACAGTGCCTGGCATAGGGACTTGGGCTTAACAAATAGTCATTCATTTATTTATTGAAAATACTGCAAGATCCTTCATAGTCAAAATGTATTTAACCAGAATTCTTTTACAATTTACAAAGTCTGAGTATAAAAAAAAAGGACTTAGAAACTTGCTTAAAGGTCTTAGGAATTCTTGGCAGTTTAAAAAGAATTTTATTTTTTCATGGAGGTATCTGTTCAGGTGTGCCATCAGCGTTTTTATTGACTTGGAGTTGGTGATCTACAGGCATGAACTACACACATTTTAATTATTCTAGAACCTGTACTGTGTGTTCGCTCTCAGGTTGCCCTCCTTTATTTAGTCCCAAACAAAGATTTCTCAGTTTCTGAATAGGTCAGGGGACTGAGTTGATTTAATTATATCTGTATTGCAGCAGACCTGAGCTTGGTCTAGGGAAGAGTATACGTCCTATTTTTGTTTCTCTCTTGCTCATTAGATTTCTATTTTTAAATGGTACTGAATTGTGAGTTTAGCGTAATGGCCACAGAAGCAGTCATGGATGAAGCTGCCTTCCTCTCTGAGTTTTCAGAGTTAAGCTTTCCACAAAGAGCCCTTCTCTCCTTCTCAGATTTTCTCCTTTTTCTCCCCTCCCATTGGCATTGCTTCAGTTTTGTTCTCCATCACTTCTTGCCCGGATTATTCTAAACCTGTTTTAACTGGTTACTCTACTTCCAGTTTTACTCAGTGTCTGTTAGGGTAACCTGTATGTGACGGAAGCTCAGAGTGGTATGAATGAGACAGAAATTCATCTCTCTTGCACTCAAAATTCCTTTTTATTTCTAGTGAGAGAGCAGGGAAGAGGAGTGGAGGCAGGGGGGAGAGAGAGAGAGAGAGAGAGAGAGAGAGAGAGAGAGAAGAGAGAGAGAATCTTAAGCAGGCTCCATGCTCAGCCCTGAGCCCGATGATGCGGGGCTCGATCCCATGACCCTGGGGTTGTGACCTGAGCCAAAATCAAGAGTTGGGAGACTCAACTGACTGAGCCACCAAGGTGCCCCTGCTCTTAAAATTCTGGAACTGGCATGGCAGTGCTGGACCAAGCCATCAGTGCCCAGAATCCTGTCTCACTGCTCTGCTCTGCCACATAACCCAAAGGCCTCTCTTTCATGCCCACACTTCAGCCTGTGGAGGCAGCGAAATTGATAAGAGGATGACAAAGTATATCTTTTTTTGGTTTATTTATTTATTTTGAGAGAGACAGAGGCAGTGTGAGCGGGGGAGAGTCAGAGAGAGAAGGAGACAGAAAACCCCAATCAGGCTCAGTGCTTTGGCTGAAAATCATTAAACCATGAGATCATGACCTGAGCGGAAACCAACGTTGGATGCCCAACCAACCGAGTCACCCAGGTGTCCTGGCAAAGTGTACCTTTAAAGAGGTAGCCCAGAAGTCGCACTGCAGCTCACATCCCGTTGCCCAGAACTTTGTCATATGGCCCATACTTTGCTATAAGGCAAGCTAGAAAAAGCAGTCTTTACTCTGGGCAGCTATATGCCCAGCTTACAAACTGTGGAGTTTCTCTATTAGCACAGATAAAGAGGAGAAGAATAATCATACGGCACAAGTATGACATACAGAGTCACTGGATCACTATGTTGCATACCTGAAACTAATGCAACATGGTGCGTCAACTGCACTGTGCAATAAAACAATATTTTCTAAAATAAATAACAAAACCTTTAAATGGGAGAGAGAGAGGAGAAGGATGTATAGAGAGGAGAAGTGGCATTGTCCACTATGGTAGCCACTAGCCATACGTGCCCATTTTAATTTAAATCAATTAAAATTAAACAAGGATAAAAATGCAGTTCCTCAGATGCACTGGCTAAATTTCAAGGGCTCAACAGCATAAATGACTAGCTGTCATGGTATTGGGCAGCAGATATAGGACATTTCTATCACTGAAAGTTCTACTGGGTAGAGCTGACACAAACAACTGACTTTCTCATCCATATCGCTCCCCAACAGATCTGTTCAGTGAGATCTTCCTAAAGAAGACCACCACCACCTCGTGTGTGAAAAACTTTAAAAGTTTTTCAGTGGGTCTCTACTGCTTTCAGTATAAACTCAAATCTCCTTGGCTTAGCACATCAGCACTTGATTTCATCTGAACCCCTCCATCTCTGTCTCTGACGCTTCTCCACAAACACCTTTCACTTGTATGATGTATTATGTAGTACTTTCGCATATGCTCTGCTCTCTCTTCTTTGAATATCAACATCTTGGGGCGCCTGGGTGACTCAGTCAGTTAAGCCTCCGACTTCGGCTCAGGTCATGATCTCACGTTCGTGGGTTCGAGCCCCACGTCGGGCTCTGTGCTGACAGCTCAGAGCCTGGAGCCTGCTTCCAATTCTGTGTCTCCCTCTCTCTCTGACCCTCCTTGCTCATGATCTGTCTCTCTCCGTCTCAAAAATAAATAAAACATAAAAAAATTTTTAAATAAATATCAACATCTTTATTGCTTAGCTTATTCCTCTTTCTCATCAAATACTGGGTACTAAGTCCTAGTGTCGTCTCCTCTGAAAACCCCCCATCCCACCAAGCTTCAGTATCATTAGAGGCTTTTGTTATATGCCCCTAAAGAATCATGAACAATACGCCATCGTTACTCTTAACCACAATGACTAGTGATTTAAGATCAACTGTTTTTCTCTCCCACTACCTGGAGGTTCTTGGAGGTTAGGGCATCTCTTACAACTTTGTATCTGGCACCTTCATTAGACTTTCAATGAATGTATGATAAATAAAAAGAGTAAGGTATGTGTTATTTTCAAGTCCTTCCCTTTCTGTATCTTTTAAAGAAGGTAGATCTCCATGAAGACCCTTCGTTTTGCCCCACAGAATGATGGTTGGTGTTGTTAATGACAGATGCCAAAAGAGAAAGACATAGTTTCTTTGCATGAGAAAACATTCAGACAGACCTTCTTTAGGGTAGAGGGTTTTCCCCACTGGTATGAAAAAAAATATATTAGGTAGAAAAATGGGGTTGTTTGAGAGAAAAGGAAATGGGAGCTCCCACAAGATGGAGGACACTGGAAAGAGTGATACACAATGTAATTCCCTTTTCCACATTCACAGAAACTTGAGAAACACTTGCCATTACTCGTCTGCACTTTCAGAGAATCATTCAGGTTTGTGTTTCTTCCAAGTAGAAGAAATGTACACAGCAGGTGCAAGGGTTTGTGCAAGGAGGCACAGTTGCATTTGGTTTACAAATAAATTAATGATGCTGGGCCTGGACACACTCCAGGAGCAGGTACAATTTCAGGGCATCATCTTACAGTGTGTGCAAGCTCAGAAACGTTCACGGGTACTGACACCAGCATACTCTTAAACCCTGACTTCTTCACTTACACGTACAAAATTAAGTAACTCACAAGGCCTCCCTAAGCAGTCACTGCTTTATAAAACAGATAAGACATCTTGTCCCTCACAAAATGGTTTTAAGGATAAAACGAGTCAGTACATGTGAAAGTTCTAGGACCATGTTAGGCAATTCGACAGGAAGCTGAATCTGTGTAACCATTCTATATCCGCCTTCCACATAGTCCAGTCTCCGAAAGGGATCACTTTCAAATAAATACAAGCTAAGAATAATAAAAATCGGATTCTAAACTTTATTTGTTGGAAAATATTAGAGTATTTAACCCATACTTTTAGGAAAGCTTCTCACAGTCCCTTTCCTTTCCCTCTCACAGCCCACAATTCTATAAGACTTCTCACTGAGCTAAATCCCTCCCCACCTCATAAAACACCTTTACCAATATACTGCAGAAGGTGGATTGTTCCCTCACTCAGCTTCACTATGTAAGGCAAGATAGTTAGCCTACCTCGGTCCTTTCTTTCTCCTTTACATTTTAGTAATTGCTTTACTTTGTCATATTGGTAAAGAGACAGATTGAAAGCTTGAAAGCCACGCACAAAAGAAGACTTGCAATCAGAAGTTCGGCAAGCTTCCTGGGTATCTGGTGAAATCACAGTTGTGAGCAGAGCTGCCATTTTCTAGTTGGATGATGGCAGCCAGAGGACTAGGTTCCAGGTGGTTCCTGGTATGGTCAGCATCCTGTCCAGAAACTCTGTGCCCCTCAGCAAGCAGAGCAGGTGTTCTCCCAAGAGATTCCTCCGTAGCTGGTCCCTTGTCCATCACAAATTCTTTTCTTCTAGGCAGCGGCCATGCCCCTGCAAGTGTGGCTCTGCCATTTTGTAGAAAGAAGTGTGTCTCTGAGCTCAACAAAAATGTCACATCCAGCTAATGCATTTTCTTCCCCTCCCAAAACACTAATCTCTAAGTTGAATCTAGTACCTCTTCAAAAATATTTGGGATTTGTCCTCAGAAACAGATCCAAATGGACACGTCACTAAAAAAAAATGTTGCAGGTGTTTACATAATTGATTCAAAGCTGTTTCTTGTGTTTTATTTTTATCCTTTGAAGATTGCTTTTACATTTGGGGATGGGTTTCACCAAGAATGAGGCTGATTTAAATTTGTGATCATATTGTTTACACAAGCCACTTTCAGTTAGTATTCCTGCATTTCTGTGGAAGAGACCCCTGTAGGTCAAGGAATTTTATTCTATTAATTTAACCTGATTTTTATCTTGCTCGTTTTTTCTCTTGGGCAAATACCATTCACATTGGTGTTTCTAAACCTAGGTGGCCTCTCACAAATTTTCCCCATACTAACCATTTCTCATCTTTGTTCAAGCCATTCTCGCCTTATGAAAGGCTGT
This sequence comes from Suricata suricatta, assembly GCF_006229205.1. Lineage (NCBI taxonomy): Eukaryota > Metazoa > Chordata > Mammalia > Carnivora > Herpestidae > Suricata > Suricata suricatta. Next base: position 29,351,493 of record NC_043716.1, read on the forward strand.
GCCAAATCATGTCCATCATCTCTTTCAAAATCCATCTCCAGACTTCCTTCTTTCCTGTACCCTTTATCCTAATTAGAACATCACATTCTTATGGCCTCTTTGCACATTCCTAAGTCATTGCTAGAATGTGACCTGAAATCACCTGTGGTTTGTTGTGTTTTTTAAACCTTCTTAGAGTTATTTCATATTGTTATTTTAAATCCACTTTTATTAGTTATTTCCTTTCTAATCTTCCTCACCCAATTTGTTTAGCCTAGTGGCCAGACAGAACAGATTAGAAAACTTTTAATCCATTCTCATATTTCTCACTTGGTGTAGAAAAAAAGTTTTGTTTGTTTTTTAAGACACACACTACTTAAAAATCCTAGGGAGAGACAGTGTGGTGTACCAAAAGGATCTGAGGCTTTAATATTCGAGAAGCTGGGTACAAATGCTACATTTGCCTTTGGCAAGTTTCCTAACTTCTCAGCCTCCTTATCTGTGAAATGAGTATGGTAATGCTTATCTCCTGGAGTTCTTGTGGGAAATTAATGAAATAACCATGGAAAGCACCTGTCAGTTGGGAAATAGTCAAGGAAAAGGAACTAGAATTCTGAGTGAAAGAATTTCCAACCTTTTAATGTTCCACTGCATGCAGAGTAAACATTCCTAACAAGTTGGCCTGATAGCCCCTTGAAAGTTACCAGTTTGGGGTGTGGGAGGATGGTTGTGGACAGGCTACCTACCTAGAGGGAAGCACACCTAAATTCCAGGACTTATACCGAAAAGGACCAAGAAGTCACCCATCATCTACTTTCCTTTAAATGTCCCTTCCAGCAAGCCCTCTGGGTTTAGGCTTAGCGACAGGATCCCGATTCGTATCTGCTGTATGGTTTGTTTGGAAATTGCTTAGATGTTAAAAAAGAAGATGAGGAGGACATCAATAAAAAGATGTCTGTAGAAGATATCCCAGTTTGTGGTTCTCATTTAATCTCAGACTTTCTTAGAATATCAACCTTCTCACATGGCACACCAGGAAAGGTTTTAAACTCTGCCCTGGAGCCTTGCACAGTAGCAAGAGGTGGCCCTCAAAATGGTGAAGGAATAAATGAATGGAGCTACGGAGAAATGAATGGTGAAGAATGAATGAATGAATGACCCACAGCCAGTACTCGAACGCAGATAGAAGTCCTTGTTTGCTGCTATTTTTTTCTTCACAGTAGCTTTGAAGAGTCTTCGTCCACCCCTTTCTTCGCAATTTCTCCTTCTCTTCCCCTCTGTTCGTTCGGTTTCCATGGTCCACCTCGACCCCTTCGAGGAGAGCACCTTCCTTCAAGCTCTCATCCTCTCCCGCTAGGCCCGCCCCTCCGCCGCGAGGCCCCGCCCCCTCGCCCGGGCCCTGCGGGATGAATGGCAGCGTTGCCGCCGCGCCGCTCGGGGTGCTGATTGGCC
>NC_043716.1:29353023-29380043 GCF_006229205.1 Suricata suricatta
TGGCTTAGCGTCCACGGACAGTGCTGTGTTGGGCACTGCGAAGGGGCAAGTTAGCATTCGGGTGGTAAGATCTGCTGTTGAGGCGCCTGTGTTAGGAAATGAGGAGGAGGAACCGAGGAGGCGCCACCGGAAGGTTGGCAGGCAGCTCATTCACTGGAGAGCTGGTGGGAACGCCAGCCGGGGGAGGCACCGTGGCCTTAATCCCTACTCGGGTCTCTGCCATTTAGCCCTGGGTGGGGGCTGGCCCATGGTTCCGAGAGGAAGACCTGGGCTCCCCTCCCCCCCATTCTTCTTCGTTTAAGTGGGTGAAAGTTCATCTCCCCTGTGTTTCACTCTCCATCTTTTGTCTGAATCTGTCAGCCGTGGCCCCTTTCCCAGACCTTCACTAGCAGGCAAGCTTGGTGTGCAGTAATGGGAATTTGAAAGAAGACAAGGAATGCATGAAATCTTCCAAGGAGGTTTTTGTTGGGGTTTTAGACTTTGCCTTTTATTTCAGAATTTCAAACTGTACTTTTTTTTTTCTTTCCAACTCCCTTTCTTCTCATGCCCACTCACCCATTATGCTTCTTTCATTCCTCCCCCAGACCCCAAGGGTAAAGGAGCCAAAAATGCAGAGGAAGAGTTGGGGTGGGCTGTGCCATTAGAAGGGTGAATCAGTTTGGAGACTTGGATTACCTTCTGAACATTGCTCATCACTCAGGGTATTGAATGCCTGGCACTATTCCCCTGGTGGGAACATGGTATCAGTGCTTCTAAAGGCAAAAAGAACCATGATGTCTAGCTTTAGAACTGAAGGCAGGAATGAAGATTGGAGGGGCCTTAAGGGAGAAAGCAACCTGCATTCAGGCATGGTTGGTAAAGCCCTGTGCATGTGGTTTGTGTGATTTGGTTTTACTTCTTTGCACATCTGTGCTCTTCCTGTTTTCAGAGAACAGTGGAAATATTCTGTGAAATTACCCTTCCTTGATTGAATTTGTATTTCTTTCCTGTCCTTTGAATTCTCCTCTAGAAAAAAAAAAAGCCACCCCCCCCTTTCCCCCACAAACATTAAAACAGTGTTCAGAGGAATGAGAAAAACACACACACACACACACACACTCACACGCACACCTTCATTTAGGATCCTACTATCTCCGATGTTTGAACTACTTTTTGCTGGATGCTAATTTATCCACTCCTTATTATCAATGTAGTAATGTGATTTTGCGCTCCACTTCTTTCATTTAAAAATGAAAAATAGAGGTATTTTCTTTTGGTGTGGCATAGACTACGTCATTTTCTCAGTGACTGCACAACATCAATGGATATTTAACATTTATTTTTTGATGACCTCTAGACCTACCCTGATTTTCGCTGAAGATTGAATGATCACATAAGTTCTTGTTTTTTCTATTGCAGACTAGATTGGGAAGCCATTTCTAAGGATAAATTTGAACTTTGTTCTAAAGCCTGCACATACAAATTAACTTAAAAATCCTGGGTTTCGTGGTCTACACCGTTAAAATGTTGAGAGTACCATTCATCACCCTTTAGAGCTGTGTTCATTTTACCTCGTTTGAGCACTCAGAAAAGTTATAGGGAGGTGAGCTACAGAAAAACTGGAGGGACAGACATAACTGTCTTTGAATGCATGTAGCTGCTTCTCCAGATAGATTTATCGGGACTCCCTTGGAAGAGCATTTGATTGCAGTAAAAACATTTCATTAGGCCGTAGTTTGGGGCTGTGCCTAAATTACCAGCAATGGACACCTTGCTGGTTTGTTCATAATGGAAACTTGGTGGTCATTGTGGCTTTGGATAAACTTCTAGAGTTCTGCCATTCCTACAGAAGAAGGCTGTAAGGAAATTTAGCCCACTGTGCTCAGTGGCAGGCTTTATGCATGAATGGCTTCCCAACAAGTTTAGGATGTGAAAAATGCCACTGGGACACGGAGCATATTTTATCTTGCTATATTCTTTCCACATTTGCATCTCGCTCCACACCCTCCCCCCACCCAGGGTCATTTGCTCCCTATCGCAGCACCCCTGACTGCTTAGAATAACTGCTGACATTTATTGCGGGCTCCCTTGTGCCAGGCAGTGGCTGGGTGTTTGTGGATCACTTATCTCCTTCTCATCTCTGACCCTGGAAGATAAATTTTACACCCATTTAATGGAAGAGCAAATCGAGCTAGAGAGTAAAAGGGAACTTGCCATAATCACATGGCTGCGAAAGGGCAGACCCATTTCAAGTCAGTGTCCTGTCCATCTCCACCAGCCACTCTGCCAGCTGCCTCTTCCTGTCTCCCTGCCCGCACCACAACATCCATGCGTACACGGCTGAGGCCGAGGGCCCACAGAGCTTCGACGATGCTGTGTTGGTGCATACCCCCTTCTCCAGCCTTGTACTGAAAATCCAGCTCCAGCCTTGTGATCTGATAATGCACCTTATTCACGAGCATTAGGAGGTCTTCCAGGCCAGCGGGTTGCCCTTTTTTTTTTTTTCTTTTAAATATGTTCTCAGAGCATTGAATTACAAGCATGGGGTAGTCTTCTTATATATATGCCTCTCTCTTATTTAATAATTAAATTAAATGCCTTCCACCACAATTATCACCTCTGGCAGTGGACACTGTTCCTGAACACCATGCTCGCTCATAAACTGGCTAATAATACGGTGCTGTGTGTCGGTTTGGCTTCTGTTGCTCCATCAAGGGGTGTTGAAAGAGCCCTTGGAACGTCCATGGTCTTCGCCTTTTCACCAGACTTCAGTTTCTTTTAGCTCTAAGACTGCCTGTTTCTCTTTGTTACATACAGAACCTGTTGAATCCCCAGTGAAACTAATTGATAATGGGATATCTCTCAGTTAAGATAAAATAGTTAAGCGACAGCCAGAATTTCTATTTATTCATTCAACACTTAACTTACTAAGTTCCAATAATAAGCTGGGCACTGTGGTTGGGATTGGAAATGAAACGGTAAACAAGAAGGCCTTCGTGGGATTCACATTACCATGGGGAAAGATGGAAAAAAATATATAAAAGAGAAAAAAACTTTTTACTAATTCTGGTAAGAGCTCTTATGTAATGGGAAGGGCTGACTCTAATCCTGGAAGATAAATTTTATACCCATTTAATGGAAGAGCAAATCAAGCTAGAGAATAAAAGGGAACTTGCCATAATCATATGGTAGGTAGGTAGATAGCTAGGTAGGATGGTCAGGAAAACCTCGGAGGAGGCGACATTTGAGCCGAGCTTGACTGGTGAAGAGAGTTGAACCTTCTGTGGAAGAATGCTGGAGACAGAGATAAAGAGCGAACACAAGTGCCCTGAGCCAGATGAGACCTCGGTGTTTTAAGGAGCAGAGAGGAGGTGGTGTGGCTGGAGGATGGAGAGTGGGAGGAAGGTGGCACCCTGAGGCTGCAGAAGTGAAGGGACCCAGCCTGCAGGCCACCTCGGGAAGCCAACGGGTGGTTTTAAGCCAGAATTGGGGTGTGTGCTGTGATCTGGTTTTCACAGACTGTTGTGGCTGCCACATGAAGGAGACAGTGCATGGGGACAAGCAGGGAGACCGATGAAGAGTTTTGTATTTTTATAGACCAGACACGTCAATGTCCTGATGTAGGGCAGGGTCTGTGGAACTGTCAAGAGATGGGCTGGTCTGGAATATACTTGAAAGTGGTATTGACAACACTTGTATTTGGAGAATGGGGAACACCTAGGAATCAAAGACCGCCTGTGGGATGTGACCTTGAGCCTCAGAGATCTGATGGAGGGTTGCAGATCTAGCTTCTCAGAAGGCCAAGTGCTTTGGGCTATCTGTTCTTTCTCCCCAGAGTTTTGAAATTTTGTCTTAGGGGATTGGGAGCTTAAGAACCCTGGGTAAGGGAGAAGCAAGAGTGAGTGTTGAAAGAGAAAGTGCGGAGATGAGTGAACAAATGTGGTTCCCAAACCCAGGGCTGAATCGCCTTCCCTCAAACCCTGTGAAACACTCTGGATACTCTTTTCTAGGGTTACTCCGCCTTACGTAGAGGGGGCTTCCATAAATAGGTGTTTTCCATAACACTCAGGACCTTTCTCATTCTTTTTGGGGGAAGAGCATAGACTAGGTTCCTCAGGTGGGAGTTAATTTGCATCTTATTTCTGTCTTTCCATTTAGGTCTTAGGAATGATTCTTCCGGAGGCTATGTTGGAGACTTGATTCTACCCTGGCAGATCAGAGACAAACGGAGAAATCGCACTGTACATTTCCCAGCGGAACACGTTCTGCCACGGGTTTCACTGAGCCCCAGACAGCGATAGGTTCCTCGCAGACTTGCTCTTCTCCGGCCTTGGGAGCAAATCTGGCTCCGTCCGTGGGAGACTACCTGAAGTCACTCGGGCAGGCTATTGTTCTCTACAAATTATGAGTTTATTTTTACCCCGAGTGATTCCGGGTGGGCAGGGACTAAGCTGTCATAAACATGGCCACCCAGCTTCTTTGCTTTTAGGAGAAAACATGAAAGTCTATCCCTGTTGCTGTGTAATGGCTTGACTATTTTTAGATTGGGCTGCCAGAGATATAAATTGCTATTTTAGTCCTCAGCCTGATGGTGGGTAGACAAACCCTACTTACTTCACCCTAAACAGAACACTTTCTATCCACCCTCCACCATCTTGCTGTTTACCCTTTAAAATTACTAATAATGGGGCACCTGGGTGGCCCAGTCCACTAAGCATCTTGATTTCAGCTCAGGTCATGATCTCATGGTTCATGGGATTGAGCCCCGTGTCTGTGCTGACAGCATGGAGCCTGTTTGGGATTCTCTCTCCCTCTAGCTCTGTTGTTAAGTCTTGGGGTAATGATGAGGTAGATCCCTGAATGCTTGGGACACTTTGAAAGCATTCTTCCCAAGGGTGCAATTACTTTCTTTTTTACTAATAAGAGCTCTGTAGCAACACTGTTGTCTCTTAGGAAATTAGTAAAATTATTTAAAGTATTATCAGGGGAGAAAAGATTTATTTATGTATGTGCCAGAATGTCTTGGATAAAATCTGAAGCTGTTAACTGCACGTTTCTATTAAACAGTTTTCTGACCATCTGGCGAATTCCATTCAATCCGTACATATTCTGCACACGAGTTAGATAACTAACTCATTGGCGGTGCGAGTGACATATCTTCACTGTCCCAAATTCCTTCCCCAGCGGATTTTCCATCTGAACTCTCTCTATTGGGTTAACAGGAACTGCTGTCTTCTTTTTTATTTATTTGCTCTAAGGATAACAGGCCCTTTTAATTCCGGGAGAAAATGCTAGTCTTTTGTTCCTAAGCCAGGCACTGATTAGGATCCCTTGACCATGTGCTTCAGCCAATTTCTGGCAGCCTGGCTCCGCCGTTTGGTTCAGCCTGGCACCATTTTTCATCATGGCAATTAATAAGGTGCGACTGGTCAGAACTCATTAGTGACAAATAACAAAATCTCCCCCTCCCCCCATCTTAAACTAGCTCGAGCAAAAGGATAATTTATAGTGCAAAGGCTGTTGACATCTTGCAGGCTCCAAGCCCAGGAATGCAGTGGCGCCTCTGAGGCCTGCGTGCTCTTGGGGCTCTTTTACCTTTGTTGGTTTCTCTGCATCTGCTTCTTTCGGGCAGCTGCTTTCTTTAGCTGCCTGAATTTACATCTCCTCTTTTCCAGCAGAACAGGCAGACTAAACCAGCATCCCTCAGAAAACATGGCGTGGCTATGGGTTGGGTTTGGGGAGAGCCTCACCCACACACTCAAGTGGAAGAATGCTTCCTGGTTTTCACTATTTCTACAGTTGGCCCAAAAGGAAGCATGAAATATGGGTATGTGTCTATATTATAAGATTTTGATATTTAGATGCATACACATATTTGTATATATATATGATTTTTTTTAAGTTTATTTATTTTGGGGGGAGGAGGGGTAGAGAGAGGGAGAAAGAGGATCCCAAGCAGGTTCTGCACTGTCAGCAAGAAGCCTGATAAGGGGCTCGAACTACGAACCATGAAATCATGAGCCGAAGTCCAACGCTTAGCTGACTGAGCCACCTGGGTGCCCTGAGTATATATGAATTTTATAGCCAGAGTATCAGATACTAGTCATATATTTGGATTTGGAAGCAAACTATTTTAATTCAGGAAGAATGTGGGTAGAAGCATACCTCTTGTTTAGGCAGCCTAGAGGAAGCCAGGCATCATTTATTTAAGCTCTCTGTGCTGGCACAGGGAATACAATATAGGGAAACCAGTTGGATGGGCCTGATAATCGTGGAGTATAGGGGGTAAAGATCAACATGTATAAAGCTTTCTGCATTTTGAGAGAGAAAATTGAAACCTTGTATAGTGTCCCTTTCTATCGAATGGCAGTTACGGGCATTTAAAGTTAGGAAAATTCCCTTGCTTTCCCCGCTTAAGATTTAAGATTTGGTTGTGCCTTTATTTGTAATTTTTTTTAGCATGTGGGTAGGGTATGAGTTGAAACGGGTGGATAGGATTTCTGTTTGCTTTTGGTTGGTAGAAGGTTTTTCTTTTGACTAAACCGAAAGAATACTTAATCCAGTGAACTAAAGTATTTGCTTTCAGATCATGGTTGTTGGTTCAGTTTACACCTGTTTAGTGGCTTCGGTTTTGTTCCCCTAACGAGGTGTTTCCAGCAGTCCCCTCCGCAATTAGAGTAGACCAAACAATCCCGGCAGCCTTCCCCACTGCTCATCACACGCCTTGAGCTTTTCTCACGTGATGTCTTTTTGTTTGGACAGGTTCATGAACCACCGGGCCCCAGCCAATGGCCGCTACAAACCAACCTGTTACGAACATGCTGCTAACTGTTATACACATGCAGTGAGTATGCATCGCCTGCTGTTTGCATCCTTCCCGCAGCGCCCTGGTGGGAGGACAGGCTGTCATCTTTAGTGCCCTCAGCCCAGTTAGCTTGATGCGCCTAACCAGCGCTGGGTCACGTTACCAGAAACTGCGAACATGTTGAATGCTTTGAGTGCTCTGATCTAGGCAGCTTTGTCCATCCTAAACTGACTTTCTCTGACAAGATCTTTACGAGAACGATAGTAGTAAGTACCCTGGTCATGGGGAAACCAAAGAAAACTAATTTATGAGGACTGTCACCTCTGAAATCAAGTGAATCACCTTTCCAAGACAATCAGCTGTGTTCATGTGGCAGGAGAGCTGACGGTTTTGTTGAAAAAGATGCTTTTTCTTACTAAGTAATCCCTTGAAGCATGTAGCCACACCATCCTGACCTCTGCAGCACCCACATTGTTCCACAGCTTGAGGAAAAAGCTGATTTGGTCCCTAACTTCTTAGTGAACTCATAAAAGCAAAACATGCTCATTATAAAAAACTTAACAAAATACTGAAGAATATATAAGAAAAGCCAAACTGCCCAGAAATAAATTAACATTTTGGTATGTTTCTTCAACTTGCATGTTGTCTTCATGAACATGTATGTTCATGGTTTTCCTGTTAATGTCATATTATTGAGATTTTCTTGTGTCATTATGAATTTCCCTTTATCTGTGGTTTCATTATTCCCTTTGAAAGTTGCACTTAGTGAGACTTTTGAAGGAAAGATTGTAGCTGCTATGTATTCTGAAGAAAAGAAAGAGGCCAATTTAATCCTTTCATGGGGAGTGTTTAGAGCAGGCTAATGTAATCATTTTAGACAACATTAGTACAATACATACGTTACATACATATGTCATTAGAATTAAATTTGCCAGAATTCCAGTTGTGCCTTTTCATGTCTTTAATCTTCCCCAAAGAATAGTCATAGTGTTTTCTGTAACAAAACAATGATGCCAAATAAATCCCAAATGAACTTTATAGTTTCCAGTGGACTCCTTTATCATCTAATAGAACAACCCCATTTGGTCTCTCCTTAGCATAAATCAAACTTTATAAAGCATCTGTTTTAGGTACTCTAACGGTGGAATTCACATATTACTTATTAATACGAAACATCATCCTAATTTATCACTGAATGTCCTTGTGCCTTAGGTGCTAAAAACACTTTTATTTAAATAATTCATATGCTGGAATCTTGCGAAGGAGAAAAATTACTAGCTGACATGACTGCCCTGGATTCTGTAAAAGAGCTTCAATAATGAAATTTGGAGTAACCTCTCTAGTGGACGGTCTCCCTAGACCCATGGCTTCGATTCTGGGGACAGGAAAGATTCAGCAGAATTCTCTAGACTTGGCGTGACCCCTGTCTTTGCGTTAGTGACGCACTTATGTAAAATGAGCTTTGACCAGAGCGTCAAATTGTTTAGAGTACCAACTTGGACTAAAGAATGCACAGCCTAATTTGATTGTCTCCCAAACCTGTCAGGATATCCAGCTTTTATTCCTGACCAAATGTTTGATGAATTTAACAGCTAAAAGTAAATTGTTACTTCTGAAGATAATTGTCCATAGACCCATAAGAAAAAGTTGTGTGTTTATACATATGTATTTTAAGTCTAGGGGAGGATTAGGATGTAAGGGATATAAAAGTCTGAATAATAATTTATATGGCCTGTACCTTCACTCATTGCTCCAACATGTATCCATTATTTGTTTCTATTTACTGATGAAAGTTAGAGGTATAGCGCCTTGATACTTTCCATACCACCGATCAATAAAAGTAATCAGTGAAGTGTTTTTTACTTAGCATTATATCGAGCACTTAAACTATTTAAATATCATAGTTTGGCTGCAGAGACGCACAGTTCACCCTCTAGGAATACTGTTTGCGGGAGATGGACCTGAATGGTCCCTTGTGTCTTCTGGGTATATCATAAATTAAGGAATTCTTGTATAAAACAAAGTTAAGGAAAAACCGACAAAACCTCCCATGTTAATTTTTTAGAACAGAAAATGTCACCCTATTAAACTTTACTAGACCGTATTCCTAGTTTTTGAATTTCAGGGAATGGTAACATGTCTCTCATCATCATCATTTCATTTAAAGAGAGGATATTTTAACATGAAAAAGTAGAAAGGACATAATCTCAGAATAAATGAAGTTCTGTCTTACGAAGAACTTAGCTTCATTGTCTTTAATTTTTCTCACACTGGCTGGGCCAGTGAGAACGTCGGCATTTGGAAATCCAGTGCTGATCTTATCTACGGGGTAGGCTGTTGTTGCAAGAGGGCAAAAGTAGGTGTTGCGGGGGAAGACAAGATTGCTAAAGTTTGCATTCTTTGCCAGGTGTGCTTTTAATATCGAATAAAGTAGTTATTTTTCCTGAGGATGTCTGTTATTATATAATGATTACTCCTCTTCAATTTTAATGAGAACCTACAACATCTCTAAAAAGGTGGAGTCCCTAAAAGAAAGAAAGTTCCTAGTCATACTCATACTCCTGTGACAGACACTGAAATTGGTGTCCAGGTGGAGTGTAAACTCTGGTACAGAAAATAAAATTCCCTGTAAGGTTCTGGTTTCTTGAAATTACTTGAGTAGATGAGATGAGAGTGGTTCCCCTTGCTTACTTGAAAGATGCTATTAAAAATGAAGGAATCCAAAAATGCTTTCCCTCTGCAGTGGTTCCCAAACTACATGTGGCATGTACAGAGCCAGACTAAAAGTTAGGACATATGACTTGCACAATTCATTTGTGTGTGTGTGGTGTGTGTGTGTGTGTGCGTTATGATACGTATTTGACTCGATTCATTTGCTTAACCCTTTACTGAAATACTGAGATGTCAGTAGTTCATGGGGGAAATGGGAAAGAACATTTAAAAGCAAGACCTCCCTGGGAAATCTGGGTATATGGTTGGCATTTGAATATTTGAAGTACCTACTCGAAATCACATTAGAGAATAGGATGAAATTCAACCACTTATAGCCATCTAGGTTTCTTCCCTAGTAAACAAGAATGAGAAACTTCACTTTGAATGTCAAGAACATGTGTTAATTAATATATATTATATATATTTCATATACCATCTGCCTTCTGGCAAGTTTATCCTAATTTGCTATTTATTTAATTGTACTAATTTACACGCCACACCGTAGATTAGCTTTTTCTTCATTTTTGTAAACGTTGTGAACCGTGGTAGCTTCCTATTTGCAATTTTTGATGATTAATTACTGGACTTTTTTTCATGCTATGGTCATTTGCATTCTTTTTTTCATAAATGCCTGGTAATTTTCTATTTGCCCCAATTTCTACTGAAAAAGTCTTTACATAAGAAAGTTCAGTTTTTAACTAAATGTTGTAGAATTTCCCCTAGTTGCTGTTTGCTTTTCAATATTATCAGGTTTTATCCAATAAAAGATTTTCATTGCGTTGTGGTCACACACACACACACAAAAAGAGAGAATAGGATGAAATATGTTCTTCTGTGATGAAATTAGGATGAAGAACATCTGCTTTGCAACAAGGGTAATGTCACATCCTTTACCGCTGACTTCGGTACCCTCCCATTGGTGGGCACAGTTCCTGGGCCCTGAACAGCCACAGCTGACAACTCCACGTGGCTCTCGTTAGGATTATCCAGGAGCGGCAAATGTTTAAAATTATCTTTCTAAAATTGTCCTTGCTAAACCTGTGTATTTTTAACAAAGGTCTCAATTTAGCAAAACCCAGGATATTTACTTATCTTTGCCTTTCCCTCAGTTCCTCATTGTTCCGGCCATTGTGGGCAGTGCCCTCCTCCATCGGCTGTCTGACGACTGCTGGGAAAAGATAACCGCCTGGATTTATGGAATGGGCCTCTGTGCCCTCTTCATTGTTTCCACAGTATTTCACATCGTCTCGTGGAAGAAGAGCCACTTAAGGTACCGTGGATAGCATGCTATTTCAACAAATCAGAATAGTTGACTCAGTCAGCCTCCCATACCGGCATGTTTCAGTCTGGTTGAAGCTAGGGGTAGATAGACATTTTCTGCCTCGTATTCAGGGAGTTTCCTGTGAGTCTGACAGACGTCGAAGGCCCTGTATGTACCTAAGAAAGCTGGCCTTTCTCAGAAGCCGCCAGCAAAACCGCGTTGCTTCCCCAGGACTTACATCATAGAATCTTGAGTCCTGTCTTTTAATGTTGCCAAGTGCACCAGGGACACCGTAAGAGCGCAGCGGCTGTGGGGTGGTGACCGAGTACAGTGAGCTTAGAGTCAGCCCAGCACTGCCACTTAGCTTGTGGAAGTCACCTGACCCCACGGAGCCTCAGTGTCTTCATCCCTAAGATGAGACCAGCAGTGCCCAGCTCACAGGGGTCTGTGACAAGTGCGTGAGACCAATGCATGCCCAAGGCCTCCGAAAATTATAAATGACCAGGGCTTTGTAATGTAAGGAGATTTGCTACAGTTTGGGTTGATTGTCTTGCCAAGTTCAGCTTCCAGAATTAGGTCCTGTGTATCTATTCAAAGTTCACGTATTTTGCTACAATTAGCTGCCAGGGACTTTCCAAACCTATACCAAGCCCGTTTAGCCTCCCGGTAAGGACATAAACACATTCCTCCTCTGGGCGAAGGATTAATTTGGGGGAATACAAAAGAAGCAGCACAACCATTTAGTTGCTTATGGAATAGATTCTTTAAAACCCCAAAGCACAAAACTTCTCAGAAAAGGAGTATTCCGAGCAGACTTAGCGTGGTTTAAAATAATAGAATATAGCTTTTGGTTCACAGAAGTCCAGAGAAAAAAGTCTCAAACATTCGAACAATCCAGTATTTAAGAACAGGGTTTGAGGTTTGTGAGATGATTACCGGTTAGGTGTGGAACCCTAGTTTCATAGCAGGAAGGACCCTTAGGGGTCATTAATCCAGACCCCTTAATTTTCACCAAGGGAAGCTGAGGCTTAGAAGTGGTCTGCCTTGCCCAGGCCAGTGACCCCAGCAGCATCTGGTCATCACAGGACCTCTGACTCCCAGTCCTGAGGAGGTTTTCACCACGCCCTTCTCAGTATTGCTTCTAGTTCCCAGCTGGCCGGCCACCTTTGCTTAGAAGGGCAGAAGTTCCATGGGCCCAAAATGAAACCACAGCATTGGAGCCTAAGGGCTTGCTGGGGCGTACTCACCAGAGGGCCTCAAGAGCACCTGTCTCCGCGCACGCATGGTCACGGAGATCGGAGGCCGGAGCCCTTCGTTGTCTTCCTGGCACAGTGCAGTGCCCGCGGTCATCTCTGCGGACTTGGCTTTGATGTCTAGATTTCTGAATCAATAAAGAGTTGTAGATGCGTACTTCAGTATTCAGGGCCTCCCTCCCAGGGGCCGGAGAAGAAGGTGTAATAGAAACCAGGCTCTCTCAGACCTGGAAATAGCGCTGCTAGAATCATAAGCCACATGTGGGTTTCTGCCCTGTGTTAATTTTTTTATACATCCAAATATAGCCTTAATCTATAGAGGCAAGGGAATGAGCTGACTTCACCTGCTGTGACAAGTGCCTAACAGTCTAGAGAGCAGAACCAGAAAGGCCCCAGACCTGGCTGGGAATCACAATCATCCGATGAGTTTTAAAAAAATCATAAAAAGATCCTTCTCGTCCCTCCATTCCCTACCCCATGTTCTAGCCCTTTTATAAATGATGCTCTCCTGGACTGGAGTCTGTGACTATTTTATGAGTTCCCCAGGTGATTCTGATACGCAGTCAAGTTTGAGAGGCATTACCGTAGTGTATGCCTCTTGAGACCTGTGACCTAAATGATTTTTCCTTCACTCACCTGACTAACACTGGCCATGACCAAAACATCCCCGCCGTGCTTTGGTTGACCTGGTGTGTGTGGCGAGGCACAGTGTCACACCTGGCGCTCTCCGCGCGAGGGCTCTGGCGGTGCGCTCAGGACGGCGCAGTGTATTCACACTTTTAAATCACTTCAGTAAAGGGCAGATTCCGTCTGATCCATTTGGTGACTGGACCTCAGTGAGCCGGATCTTTGTACACTTCCTGAATTTTCAGTTTGGGGACGAGGAACTCGCTTAGGAATAAAGGTGCCTACCCGCTGGCAGCAAACGTGCCTCTTTTTTGGTTTGTTTGTCTTTGTTATCGTTGCTGCTGTTCCTAAGTTAGTTTCTGAATTTCCTTTGTTACAACTTGTTATCTACACTAACACTACTATTTGAAGTGAAAGATTCTTTGAAGATACTCTAAAACGGCATGAAGATCCACTTCACACCCTGCACTGTGATAGGGGTTACATGGGGGCCTGGGGGTGGTCTGCCCTCGAGGAATTTCATTTGTCGGTTACATAGGATCTAAAAGAGATGGGAAACCTCAGAAAAGACAGGTTTTGTTTGTTTGTTTAACCGCTTCAGAGTTCTTGATTACTGTGTCTCATACCTGGTGAGTATCACATGCGCAGGCTTCAAAGTGATGTCAAGCTGTTACTTGTGGCTTCCTATTATTAAAAATACCTGTGTGACTTTGAGAGCCAAGTTATAACTGCCGCCAAGACGCTAGAACAGGAATGGAAGTTACAACACGGTGGAGTGATAACCCACATGCAGCCAGTCTGACAATGTTGTGAAAACTCTGTCTAACGTGTTTTTCCCACTAGGACAGTGGAGCATTGTTTTCACATGTGCGATAGAATGGTTATTTATTTCTTCATTGCTGCTTCTTACGCTCCGTGGTAAGATATCTTCTTTCTGTTTTTGAAGGTAGTGTTTTGGGGATACAATTTCTGTCCCCCTTCCCTCCCTCCTCCGGTCCCTGCCTCAGCCCCCATGCATATGTCCCACTCCCCGCCCCCCAAGCACACATGTATACATGCTTTTTAAAATATTTTATTTACTTGGGTCAGATTGCAGATTTTAAGGGGAGAATGTCACTGCTGTTCAGAGTATATACCTAGCATTGGGTTATTTAAGAGGAAGTGCTTAGAACTCGTTTGTAGGTAGCATTCTGTCTTTTGAAATATGTCGCTTTTGCTTTCCACACTCTTTCTCTGCTTCTGCTGCTGTTCAGAATCCTTAGACATCATCTATGGGGCGCCTGGGTGGCGCAATCAGTTAAGGATCCGACTTGGGCTCAGGTCGTGATCTCACTCTTCATGAGTATGAGCCCTGCATCGGGCTCTGTGCTGACAGCTCAGAGCCTGGAGCCTGCTTCAGATTCTGTCTCTGTCTGTCTGTCTGTCTGTCTGTCTCTCTCTCTCTCTCTCTCTGCCCCTCCCCTGCTCATGCTCTGTCTCTCTCTCTCTCTCAAAAATAAATAAACATTAAAAAATAAAAAACAAACAGAATCCTTGGATGTCTAATTGTTTAAGTGGAAATGCTGTAAATACTTATGAGAAAAACAAGCTCATTTTGAAATTTACCCTGTTTTCAATTCACTTCATAGCACAGTAGCTAATATATATGGAGTACAGTTTTCTCTTCTTTAGTTTTATGAGTAGTTATATTTAAAATATCTAGTATTCTGGCTCAGTGGGTAGAGCATGTGACTCTTGATCTCAGGGTTGTGAGTTTGAGATTGGGCATTGAGATTATTTTTTTAAAAACGAAATACTAAAAAATAAAAATATATTTAGTATTCTGTTCAATTTTTTTGATCTTTCTGCCCTTTTGGTACAGATCAGATAGAATCTGTTTTTTCCTTGAAACCTAAATTAAAGGAACATTCGATTCCCTCTACTAAGACATGATCCAGTTTTAAACACTCAGAATTCATTTTGTGCCATCAGCTGCTAGAGTCACCAGAAACAACAGGCCTCTCCATTCTGACTTAATGCAGCATCCGTCATTAAAAAGAAACCCAGTTGTCTGTTCGAGTAAAAAGTGTTTCCTCTCTAATTCTTGTCCCTAAATATATAAGTCTGTATCATATTGGAGTGAGAACACTTAGAGGCTTTGGGGAAGTGCTCCCCAACGTAAAATAAGTAAATAAGAATGTTAAAAGTTGGCTGAGGAATCAAATATTACAGCAAGAGAACTTGTTTACATGTAGTTCACTATAGGCAGGTGGTGCCTTTTCCATGTGGAAATAATCATTTTGTAGTACTAGCCAAGCAGAATAACACTTGGTTTTCTTCTCACATCGATTTGTAACATGAAATGAGTGCAAGTGAATTTGCAGCATCTTAAAACCAAAGCTTTACAAGAGTCCACAGTTAAATTCTGACAAAATATCTTTCATAACGTATGCGCTAATTCTCCTCATGTTCTTTCTTGGCGGAGAGATTGGTAACAGAGATGCTCAGTCTGTGTATTCGGTCTCTGCTGTGGGGATGTGATCCTGGCTGAGGATTTTGTTCAGGGTTCTCATTAAGCTTTGTAAGCAATCTGCTCCCAAATACATGATCAGAATTAAGCTGATTTGACAGCAGTCTGCCTCGTAAGGAAAGTCAGGCATCATAGGTGTGAGGGGACTCACTTCTCCATGCCTTCTTTTAGCTGGTTCTATTTTTAAACCACGTTGAAACTAATTCTAAGCCTTAAAGGTCAACTGACAATTTTATCTTTATTAATTTTGCTCACATTGCCTAAGTGCCTCCATGGCATGTTGAATGCCTTTTCTTCCTGGTTTTATGCTAGCACTTGGTCTCCCAGTTTTCAAGCCTAGAGGAAAGCACGGACTCTGTAAATTCCCTCCATTTATCACTTCTGTTCTTTGTTGTCATGTTTACATTTTTTAGGTTAAATCTCCGTGAACTTGGACCCCTGGCGTCTCATATGCGTTGGTTCATCTGGCTCATGGCAGCTGGAGGAACCATTTATGTATTTCTCTACCATGAAAAGTAAGAGAAAATAAGTTACATTTGATAGTTTTAAAATTAACTGCCTAAATTTTATCGACATTACAACATAATTTGCTTTATATTTGCACCTCAAAATAGTAGAAATACATAAATAGAATATATATTGCTTTTAACAAATCTTTGAAACCATTCGATATTCGTTATCGATAGATTGCTGTGGGAAGAACTGATTGGCACACGTGTGATAGGATGAATTGAGGGACAAACCTCAGGCGACTGACGGGCCTTATCAGCGAATTTAGCCTCTTCTCTGTGCTCTACACTTAGCACACGAGAAAAGTAACTGCTTCTCCAGCTTTCTGTGGAGATCGAAGATAACAGATAAGAACAACACTTATCTAGACAGGAACCCAGAAGATGATCCAGAGGAGGATTCCCTGAGAAAGGGGATATTTAGAAAGGCATCCTAGCGACAGGGCACATTTGTTAACCCCATTTTTCATTGCCCGTAGTCATAAATGTTAAGCAAGATGAAAAGGAAAGCTTACTGAGATTTAGCATCGTGGCTCTAGAGGAGACCAGCAAAGTCGTCTATTCCAGCTTCATGGTTAAAAAAAAACGAGACCATTTAGAACGCGCCTCAAATTAGCAATTCATGTAGACTCAGGACCCAAGTGTCCTGGTCCTTATTCCATGGCTCTTTTCATTATTATACATGCCTGAATTTGAGAAACTTCTAAGCACGAAATCATTGTCCTTGAACACAGTTTATTAGCTTCCCTGTTGTCATTGGCGGGGTGGCTCTCGGAACTGAACTTGTTGTGTTTATCACAGAGTATTAAATTGTTTTCTCTTTTCAGAAGAAAATGGTGGTTTTCACTAACTTCTGACTTTGAAATTCACTTCAATGCATTTTTTACTGCAATTAGCAATCCTGAGTGGTGGTATGTAGTATAGATAAATCCAAGAGAACAGTTTGCTTCTTGGGCCCGAACCCCTAACTTATATCCTTGGATCAAATAGAAAGTAAAGTAAAGCAACTATCTTTTCTCCTGGTCCAGGCCTCCTAATATAAAGCAAACCCACAAACCCATTCTTCCCCAGGTCCCTGATAAGATTACTTCATGGTGAACTCCTGAGTATAAAACATGGAGGATGAGATGTGAGTCACCCACGGCCATTCAGTTGGGCAGATATTAGGGAGCACCTGACGTGTGCCAGTACTGTGCTAGGCCTTGCACATCCAAACATAAATAAAATCTGGCCCCTGCCTCCAGGGAATTTAAGGCCTCCTTTGATTATTAGGCTGAAATGTAAGCTAAATTTCAGTGGAGCATATTTCTTGGTGTTTGCATTCTGTGGCCTTGTGGGATGAGCCTTACGAGTTGGGAGTTTATGCAGATGCAAAATAAAGAGACAGAAAAACTACGTATTCTTCACTCCTTAGGGCTCCTACCCCTCCGCCACTGATAAACCTGGCATCCCTGCCCATCATGATAATTTCAGCTTCTTATAGCTATGGTTTGGGGCAGTAATGCGGGCAAGCACTTGTAGATTGGAAGGGGAAATGCGTGGTGGATTGGATGCAGCAGTAACTCCTTTTGGCAGAAAACATTTTCCAAGTCGCGTGTGGAGATTGATGCCATTTCAGTCCTGAGAGATGCTGGTTCATTGTCACTGAGTCATAGTATTTTAATTAGAGCCCTAGTGGTCTCCTACTGGGAAAATTTAGCTCATTGGGATAGGTTAAGAGTTTGCATTTATTTTTCAAAAGAAAAAAGGGGAAGCTGGTCTGGAAATGGACTAGGTTAGTATAGGAGTACATAAAATTAACCGCCTTTCTATCCTGCAGGTATAAGGTGGTTGAACTCTTTTTCTATCTCACAATGGGGTTTTCTCCAGCGTTGGTGGTGACATCAATGGTAAGAAACAGCTGTATAATTTTAGTTATTTCACCTTATTTCCTTTTTAACTGCTGAGATTCCTCATGTATGTATAGATACGATATGAGTTTTTCTAGAAATTATGACCTGTCCATTAACTAGAGACTACAAAGAAAAAGTATGTGAATAGCACAATGCCAGCAATCTATGCTAGCTGCTGTTTGTAGTTTGGAGAAGTTCTACACTGAAGTGTGTTTCTCTCCATATGATAATCTTCTGTATGTGTTTCTTCTGGATTACCAGTCTATTCTGTTCACCCTACCCTCTCCCAACGAGGCATGAGGTTCTGAGCAGAGGGCTGTTTCTGCCGGGATTGGTTAGTGTCTTAACCCTACATCCACAGAAGTGGAGAAATTTTTTGATGTCTTAAAATGAAAAAACTACAAATTACTGACTTCTTAAATCCCAAGAATTAGAAGGACCACAGTTGTGTGAACATTTTATTTAGTATTTCCCAAAAGCCTTCACTCTTATTTCACTTGCTTTTAAGTCATATTATTTCTCCTTCTTAGGAAAAGTGCTTTTTTTTTTTTTAACTTTGCTTGAAAATTTCTTTTTTTAAAAAATATTTGTTTATTTTTGAGAGACAGAGACAGAGTGCAAGTGGGGGAAGCCGGAGAAAGAGAGGGAGACACAGAATCCGAAGCAGGCTTCAGGCTCCGAGCTGTCAGCACAGAGACTGACACAGAGCTTGAACCCACAAATCGTGAGATCATGACCTGAGCCAAAGTCAGATGCTTAACTGACTGAGCCACCCAGGCACCCCTATCTGCTATTTATTTTTTAAGTTTGTTTATTTATTTTGAGAGAGAGAGAGAGAGAGAGAGAGGGAGCGAGCAAGCCAGCTTGAGTTGGGGAGGGGAAGCAAGAGAGAATTCCAAGCAGGCTCAAAATCATGAACTGTGAGGTCATGACCCAAGCTGAAATTAAGAGCAGATGCTTAAACTGACTGAACCACTTGGGCGCCCCTCTGTCAATATGAAAGAAAAATGTATCATTATAGCCTTCTGATCCCATCTAACTGGTTACTTTGTGACATGAGCTTAGTACATCAGCTCCAGTGTCATGTACTCTACATTGTTTGGCATTAGCCACTAGGTTGTTAAGTAAGGGACTCACATTGTGTCCAGTTTGAATTCTTTTCTCAGTCTACAGAGGTCAGGAGAATTGTATCTACCATTTTACTCCTGAGCTCATGGACACATTATAAGAATGTACAGAGTCCCTGGCCTGGTCACCAAAACATAAGGTTTGGGAGGTTAGCTTCTTTGGGTAATTGTCTTATGAGAATGTCACAAGATGTATTTCTTTAAGATAAGAGCTTTGTGAAAGCTTTAATACTTCCCTAGCACTAAAAATACATCTAGTTTAGTTGGTAAAGGCAATAGGGAGTGGTGAGGGGAAGGAGATGCATAATAGAAATGAGAAAATCTGCCTTGCAGGCCATGTAGGTAGAGGGCAAATCAGGACGCCCAAAGTAGTATAAGCCAGGTCTGTATGTGTAGGTTACTACTTATTAGAGTAGAACATCAAATAAATTCACTCTGGGTATCAGAAGAGCAGGTTTATCCAGTATATTTACTAGCCTAAATCTTGGCGTTTTTCACAAGTTGTACAGTAGTCAGTGACTAACGTTTATGATAGTCAAACAGGATAATCCTCACGCTTCCCCCCATCGACCTTAGCACCAAGCAGGAAACTACAATTCGTGTTAAATAAGAAACTATTATAAAGCTGTTATAATGTCTTTTGGGAAAGTCTAAGGTGCTGTGGGAGCACATGAGTCAAGTGCCAGAGGAAATGGTGTTCTAGCTGATTCATAAAGACAGAAAAGGGCCTAGAGGTAGTAAGGATGATGCACGGGACGTAGGAGGGAGCCCTGAGAGGGGGAAGCACCAGCACTTTTGAAGAATTGAAAATAGTTCATTTTTTGGAACAGGAGTTGCGTGTACCTGTTTGTGCCTCTGTGCATGAGGTCGGTAAGTATCCAGGTAACACAAGTCTTGTGATAAAGCTGGAGAGCTAGACAGAGACCAGATCAAAAAGATATTTATAAGCCATAAGAACTAACAAACCGTAAGACAGGACTCTCAGCTTTGGTTCGGTCAGAACCAAATAACTTATTCTTATGCCATAAAGAATGATATAAAACTGGAGAACGTAGATGAAACAACTGTTTCTTGGTATTGGACTGCAGACACAGGACTGTATTCCTTGAGGGAATAGAAACAAAAAGATAAGCTTCAAATTCGCCCCAGTTTTCTCCCTGGGGACACTTTCCAAACTGCGACAAAAGAAAGTGGAGCCAGAAAGCAGAAGTCATGGTGGAGGAAAGAGAAATCAGCATTTCAGCTCCTGAGCCTGCTGCCGTCTTAGGGTAGGATCCTGGAGAGGAGGTAGCTTACAGAGAATCAGCTCCAGAAACCCACAAAGGGCTTTCCCTGAGTCCTTGCCCAGACACTAAGCTAGATCCGTGTAGGGCAAGACCCTGCATGCGCTGGCCAAGAGGAGCTGTTGGAAAGCCATGAGATAAGCAGAGATTCCAGAGGTGCCTGGTGCTGGCAGGTGTCCGAGTCCAGCCAGCCAGCGTGGCCATGCTGAATAACGCAGGTGTTCCGCTGAACCTAGCAGGCTGACCTTCACGTCTTAGAAGAACTGCTCCAGGGCTAGAGTCAGGACTGCCCTGGAATTGTCACAACAGATATACCTGATACATATATATATCCACAACAAATATACAAACAGACATAAACTGCCTGCCAGAACAAAACTCAGCATTCCTGAAAGGAAGACCACACAATCCGTACCCTAACAGCTTGCATTCATTTATCCGAACAAACGTTACTAGATTAACAAGAAGCAAGAAAAGGTGACATCACACACCTAAGGAAAAACAAGTCAATAGCAACAGATCCAAAGAGGACAGAGATGTTGAAATTTACATACAAGGACTTTAAAACATAATGAGTAAACAAATGAAGAATCTCAGAAAAGAAATGGAACTATAAGGAACCAAGTGAACATTTTAGCTTTGAAAATGATATGTTTAAAAAAATTATTGGAGAGTTTAACAACAGATTAGATACTGCAAAAGAAGAGATCTATGAACTTGAAAATGCATAGACATGCTACAGACTGGGGGAAAATATAGTAGTAGCTTTCTCTATACTTATCTGGTAAAAGACATGTATATGAAATCTATAAAACTCCAAATGAGTAATAGTCAATTCTGTAAAAATGAGTAAAACACTTGAAACGGCACGTCACAAAGAAATGTACTCAAGTATCCAATAGGCCCTTGAAAAAAGTGCTCAACACCATTAGTCATCTTGGAAATGAAAATTAAATCCTCAATATACTACCACACTACAGCCTGTAGAACTGTTAAAAAGGCTGACAACAAATTCTAGCAGAGATGTGAAATAACTGGAACCCTAATTCATTGTTCGGGGGAGTGTAAAATGGTAGAACTATTTTGGAAAATTGTCTAGTAGTTTATTGTAAAATTAAGCATAAATTTATGACTCAGCAGGGACTACCAATCAGAAATGAATATACAAAAGACCTCCATAAGCCCCAGAGGGGAAGAATTGATAAATTATATTAAATAAATCAAGGGAATGCTAAGTAATAAAAAGGAAAGAATGATTGATATGCATAAGCACATGCAGGAATCTCACAAATACTGTATTAAACAAACAAAAAAAAATACACGTACGTCATAATTCCATCTGTGAAGTTCTAAAACAGATAGACTTAGTCGGCAGTAAGAACAGTAGCTACCGTGGTGGAAGAGATTGTCCAGGATTGGGAGGGGGTGTTGGGGTAGTTCTCTATCTTGATAGGAGTATGGGTTAGATAGGTATATGCATTTATTAAGCCCCGTGGTGTTCATGTTGAATTTATGCATTACACCCTGTAAATTAATCATCAATTTAAAAAATGACTCATGCCTCCCACCTCCCGCCCAAAAAGAAAGAATATAAGTTCAGGAATCAGACCACCTTGGTTCAAACCTCATTCTGACCCTTAAAAACTATGTGGCCTTGAGCAAATTACAAAACCTCTCTGTGTTTTAATTTTCTCATCTGTAAAGTTGGGATAATAGGACCTAATTTAGGGCTGTGAAGGTTATGGAAACGCTTCACACAGTGCCTGGTGTACAGTAGCACAATAATGACATGGATGAAAATGTGTTTTAGGATTAACTATGTTCTGGCTCTTTGGACGTTAATAAGCTACATACATGTGTCTTAGGGAACTATCTATTAATAGAAAGTATGTCAGAACCAACCTGTATGCTTGGCTTGGTCTCTTGCTTATTGTTTTAGCAGAAAAAAAAGACAAGAGGTATCTTTTGGGGAGCGACCAGCTCCATGACCAGACTGCTTCATTCCTGTGGTTTTACGCTCATCATCTCTAAAATGAGGAGGCTGTGTTATGTAGATGAGTGACTTTCACTATTTAGGAATTATATGCTTCCTTAAGAATATGATGAATACTTTCTAGGAAAAAAAAATGCCCCTAATGCATATGCTAGAGGATTTTGTATTAATTAATGGATATTAATTGCTTTGTAACCTTTAGGAAATAATAAATGTGTGGTATTGGAAATTTGGGGGTTTTTTTTTCCTTTTCATTTGTTTTTGCTAAAAGTCAATCTGGCTGACTTTCCATCTTACCAAGGCTAATGAAATATCTGGAACCAGTCAGTTTGGGTTGGCACCTTCCCCATCTTTCGATCCTACAAAAACCATGGGGGCTTCTGTGAACTTTGAACAAAGGACTGATCCTCCCCTGGGGCCCTAGGTCCTCCTGCCTGGTTCTTAGCTCATGGTTGTCCATTGCTGCCACTGTCTAGGCCGCTGGGGCCCCTTCCTGTTGGTGGCTGCCTTAGAGCTTTCCCACCTCCCTGCTGGCCTTAGCTGCAGTCCAAAGCTCCAGGGCTTCCACGTTGTAGGCATCAGTCCCCAGGCCTCTGGGACACCCGCACATCCGTCCCTTCCAGAGCCTCGCCACAACCTGGCTTAGGTTTCCACCACCCTGCAGAATCGGAGGCTTTTCTATTCCTAGTCCTCAGGAATCCAGGGGACTGACTTATTTCATCAGCCCCCCCCATGCCCTGCCTCTCTTTTCTTCCCCTCATTCACACAGACTGGTTTTAATTTTGAAGATGGGCTGAGGTCTTGGAAAACCCAGAGCAACCTAAAAATTCTCTTTTTTGTGTTAAAGTACAAAACTTCCTGCTAAGCTAAGAAACACCCAGGCTCACAGACAAAAAAGGCCTGACAGCATCTAGAAGGTCAGGAAGTGTGTTATCCTTACATGCTCTCTGATCTCTGAGGTCATGTGTAGCTCTGATTTCCCCGTGTCAGCCATAAGGAAGCCGTAAGCTCATACAAGCTGAGGGGGAGGGGGGGAGAGTCTCAGAAAAGTAATCGGTGTGGTCCAGAGATTAAGGAGGATAAGGGAAGTGAAACCCCAGGCTGAGATGTAAATTCCATATGGAGTGGCCGAGCCTTAGTAGGGAAGAAGGCTCTTAAAGGAGAAGATGAAAGCCGAAGTTAGACTTTATTAAAATCAATTCCCATGCCTGGATGTGATTGTAATCTGCTTCAACATGCCGTAGATGAGTAGAGTGTGGGTCCCATAACCCGACTGCTTGCTCCGGTCAAGATCATCTACCCCCAGGGTAAATCCAGGTTGATAGGTGAGAGGCTTTTAAGTTCCTGATTACGGAGCAGGATTCACTCTGGGCAGCTGCTTCATCGTCTAGAAAATCAGCAGGCTCAGAGGGAGTTGCAAGGATCTCTTTAGTTTGTCACATCGAGTAACATCAAAACCTCTTTCTTTCCTCTGTTGACAGAATAACACTGATGGACTTCACGAACTTGCCTGTGGGGGCTTAATTTATTGCCTGGGAGTTGTGTTCTTCAAGAGCGATGGCATCATTCCATTTGCCCATGCCATCTGGCACCTGTTTGTGGCCACGGCAGCTGCAGTACATTACTATGCCATTTGGAAGTACCTTTATCGAAGTCCCACAGACTTCATGCGACATTTATGACCAATCTGTACTAGGTCTCGAAACCAGTATTATTTCAATTATGGCACTTGGGAGTGGGGTAAGAGCTGAAAGAGACAAACAAAAGAAAACCGCACTGACTTTCTTTATATCTTTTGAATATAATTACTGTGAAAGTATGAAAGCTGTGTTCTGGAATTCTCCTCCTCACAGCAGATAAATAAGGTAGTGAATTAATTATTCATTCCATTCCACTATCATGAAGGACTCTGGATAGACTTGGCCAACTGATGTTTACAAAACAGAATTTTGTATTTTAATTTTACAGATTTTACTACATGATTTTTCTAAATTACTAGGTCAGGCTGAGAAGTCAGTGCAATAACAAAGCTTCCTTTTTAAGAAAAATTATTTCTATCACTTTCCCATCAACATTATGAAGAATCATGGACAGAACTTACACTACTTTTACCATGTTTCATCTTGGCATAACATGGCTATTTTTTAAATAGAAAGTTTCGTTTTTTGTAAATTTTTAAAGATACTTCATTGAAGCGCACCTCTGCGGTTCCTCATTCATGTGAATTTTTGCAGCAAGCTGTCAACATTCCACAAATGAACAAACATTATACCTCTTCTGAGAGTTTTATTAAGCATAGAGAAATGGCCAATTTTTAAAAACTGCAGTTTTCCAAACTTTTCTGCCAACCTCTGACTCTAAACTCCATGCTGCTTTGGGCCATATACTTGACCTAGTTTGGTTTACCAGTAATGGAAAAGTATTTTGATATCATTAACTTTTTCAAAAGACTCAACTTTTTCTCTATGCCTTTGCCATGCGTTCTTCAGGGTCCCTTTCCACAGTGGAGGAGTATTCACGTCTGTGTCGTGATGGTAGTATTGGAGTGAGCCTCCACTGACGACTCCTGAAGCGTGTTAGGCATTACCCTGAATAGTGGTATTGCCCGTTTGGTGCCCGTCACTTAAGTCATTGTCACTTAACTTACTAGTATCAGTTTGGTACTCGTCTTCCATTGTGGAACTAGATGCACAAATTCACATTCCTATCTTGCCCCTGCATCTCCTGATTTACTTTTTTTTCTTTTCCATAGAAAAGTATTTAAAGCGTTGTTTGACAGATAGAAACTCATGCGTCTGTAGTCATGAGTTATATCCTAGCTCAGAGGAGTGGTATTTAATATATTATTTTTGGTTTTTGCCCTCAGTGTCTTATATTAAGATTAACTTTAGTTGCTTTGTTTATTAATCTCCTGTTGGTGTTTTAATAAATGAAATAACCTTGCCTTTAGGTGGGTGCTGGCAGTGACTGCTTGCAAGTGTTGGATTTTAATCAGTGGAATAGTTGTTTTGATGAAACATTTAGGCTTACTCACTGAAATTTTGTACTGATGCGGCTTTCAAAAGAGGGCTTATTTTGGGTGTGCGTATTTAGAACGCTCTGATTTGAGTGAATTCCATGGGAATGAAGAACAGAAGAACTGGTATTTGCTGGTGAATTCTCAAACAGGCAAGGAGCCCAGTGATGACACCAACCAAACCACCCCTACCTGCATGATTCTGAACATCCTGATGCCTGTGTTTTGTGTGTATTCTGTTTTTAATATATTAACTTTTGTGAATTTAAAGTCTGCCCAAAAGTAACACTGTCAAAACCACTAAATTGTATGTAAAAAATTGTGCTGTAGACTAGAATAAACTTGTGACTTGGATTTGTTCCGCTGTCTCTGAATTAGATGACTGTGGAGATGAGAATGCATTTTTGAGAGCTTGAGCTCATCTAGCATGGTAATCTGCGTACTCGCCTTTTTTGTTTTTCTTTTGAAAAGTCAAAATGAAAAGAGAAACAAATGTGTCCTGTCCTCTAGAACTTTCTAGTCCACTTTTTAATCATGGAAATGCCACAGTCAGCTCAAACACTAAAATCAGCACGTGTTTTCAGTTCAAAATATGCTGAAGATTGTAACTTCTATAAACGATGTATCTTTACGAAGAGAAGGCTTTTGGTTTAGCTTATGGATACATTGCAGGGCTGAGGTTACACACTTGTATAAGCAACCAGACCTGCGTCGCCTTGCAGACAAGTGTGTGAGTGCCCGAGCTCACTCCCTTTTCCACGGCGCGGAGCCAGAGAGGTTTCGACTCCTCCCTCCAGAGTCAGGGAGCTGGGCCAGGACACAGGTACACAGTAGGCGCCGTTCCAAAACCGCCTTCTCCCCACACACTGCCGCATGTGCAAAGCCAGCAAAAACAAACCCATCAAGAAACTGGGACTGAAGATTCCTCCGCCGTGGCCATGGGAAAGAAAACACTCTTCTTGCAGTTTAGAGCCTCAGTAGACCCTCAAACCTGATTTTGAAAACCAAGTGTCTTGAAGCATTATTCCCTATGATTCTGTCCCCTACTCCCACCAGGGTAACCTCATCTATTTCTAGAGCATTCGCCCACTCCTGTGCTCTCCACTTTGCTGATCAGTGTCTTCAGCCTAAAATTATTTTCTGAAGACCAGACCTGCCCAGCTGCCCTTCCTCACATTTCACTCACATGTCCCAAACTGAGTCCATTATCTTTCCTTATCCACCCACTGCCAAGCCCATTTCTCTGACATTCCCGATCTTAGTTTATGGCATGGCCAGAGCCACCCCTCCGTCCTTGATTCGTGTCACCCTCAGATCCAGCCAGTCAGCCAGAGCTGTCACCTCCGCCTCAGTCACCACTGCCTGACCTGCTTCCTCACCCCCTTCCCACTGCAAGGCGCTATCTAGCGCTAGTGAGCCGCCCTCAGACTGCTGAGACCCCCTCAATGCGTCCCTGCCCCTGCCCACGTCCCCCTGCCTTGGCTCCAGCCCCTGAACAAGCACAGCCTCCACACCGCAAGTGACATTATCTTCCCAAAATAGAATCTAAGCATGGCTCCCCCCTGCTTTAAAACTTCCACTGACCCTTAGTCTGTACGACTTGGGCCCACCCCCTGAGCATGGTGTCTTCACAGGCGGACTCCTGATCCTCCCTCTCAGACTAGCCGCGCCACCGTCCCCCTCAACAGCGCGCCCTTCTGGTGCTTTTGCAACTGCTCTTGTGGCTGCTGTTCCTCTGCCCAGGATGCCTTTATCTCAGCCTTTCTCCTACCCTAGCAAACACTTGCACATTCCCAGCCGCCAACAGATGCCCTCCTCGTTGGCTGCACGGCACTGACCCAGTGGCCTCTGTCGTGCTGCACTGACATGCATTTGCCTGCCTGCTCCTTCTGGCCCTGGGGCTGGGCTCCCTCAAGGCAGGAGCTGAGTCCCCACCTCTGCTCCACAGTGGCCTAGCACTGGGCTTACGGGGGGGGGGGGGGGGGGGGGGGGGGGGGGGGGGGGGGGGGGGGGGGGGGGGGGGGGGGGGGGGGGGGGGGGGGGGGGGGGGGGGG
>NC_043716.1:29380143-29399086 GCF_006229205.1 Suricata suricatta
TTGCAGTGAGCAGAAGGGGAGAGGGAGGAGCAGGGAGCTGCCTAGAGGAGAAAGACTGACAATGAAGTGTGTTTAGGACAGACCTGATTTGGATCAACTACTTCTTGTCCAGCATGAACACTGTAGCAGGCCCTCACTGCCTGTCTGGAGATACCTAGTTCTAGCTCCCTTGACCTGACTGGCTTCCCTGACCAAGGGTCAGCTAGAATGTTCATAGCAAACACAGAAAAGTGGATGAGAAATTGTCATGGAAATATTAGATAGTGTGTCCAAAATAAGGGGAAAACCCCAACCTTATTTACTGAAGCTTCCAAAGAACCAACTATATCAATGATTTATAAGCCTTCCCTACTTCCCTTAGGCCCTCTTTTTCTGAAAATATTAGTAAAATTAAAAAAATAGCATTCAGTTCTGCAACCCTTAAGCTTTAGTGTAGATGGCAGTCAAAAGGCAACAACCTTAACATAACTTTTAAATTTTATTGCATATATTTTTGCTCTGAAAAATACATAAAACACTTAGGAAAACAGAGCACAGAAAAATTGTTAATTACCCAGAGTTCACTCATTCGAATACATTTTCATGTGTTTCCTGTGAATCTCCCTTCCCCCAATGTATAAGACTTGGCTTTTGTTGCTATATGGTTGTAAATATGCCATATATCTAATTTTGTACACTGCTTTTTTCTCCATTTATTTTATCAGAAACACTTAAGAATACTGTTATGTAGTTTTCGTAGCCAACATTTTCAATGGCTCCATCTTTTTTTCCGGACTGCATATGCAGCCTATTTGACTTAGTTTGGAATTTTATTTTATTTTATTTTTATTTGAAAATTTTTTGTTAACCATTTTGGAGAGACAGAGTGTGAGTAGGGGAGGGGCAGAGAGCGAGAGGAGGGAACACAGAATCTGAAGCAGCCTCCAGGCTCTGAGATGTCAGCATAGAGCCCGACAGTGGGCTCGAACCCACAAACCCCTAGATTATGACCTGAGCCAAAGTCAGACACATAACTGAGTCCCCTAGGTGCCCCAATTTTGGATTTTTAGATTGTTTCCAGTTTTTATTATAAACAGGACTGCAGTGACTTCAGTGGACAGCTTTTGTCCATATCTGTGATTGGGTCTGTAAGTAATAATAATAAACAATTGAGGGCTTCCCATATATTAGGGACTGTGCTCGTTTGCATGGATTATGGGTAGATAATTTTATTATCCCCATTTTACAGATGACGAAACAAACACAGATGAACAAATGTCCTTGTCCAAGGTGAGTGGCAGGGCTGGACCGAACCTAGGAAGCTTGGAGTCTGTTTTCATTCTCAGGAGTGCGAGTCCTGATTAAAGGTTTCCTAATGAGTCTACCGAAGGGAAGACCTCTTAAAAATAAAACTCATTCCAAACCTCCACATTTTTACTGGGTGTCCCTGGGTTATGTCGACTCTTCTATGCCAATTAGATGGAGTGGAATAGGACTATCTCCAAACAAAACTGACCACAAAGAGGCTGGTTCACCTTCCTCCTTGTGAAGCCAAATAAAGTTTCCCAGGAGGGCCCAAGGGATGTTTTTCGTTTAACAGGGTTAGAATTACTGCATTCATGCCATTCTGCTGCTGTTGCTATTTTAAATAGGTAGTGCCAACATGTTCTTACGTTCTGTGCCATCGCCACCTACATCTCTGCAATGTATCAGTGATGTTATTTTCCCAAGAAACAGTGCCACCGTGCACTGGAGCCGCTTTGCAAGGCGACTTAAACTATTCTCATCAGGAGCCTGTTCTCCCATTTTCCTACGCAGCTCATTATCCCTCAGACTTGTGCTGCAGGCAGAAGGCTTAAGCTCAAATAGACCGGCTGGGCTTAAGAAGACTTTGAGAAAATATGCTTTGGAGCTTTATCTCATCTCCTCAGAGAGGTCACTGGTCTCCCCATTCTGTGCCAGGCCGATCTCGGTAGGCCCTGTCGAATGTGTCCATCACTGAAAAAAATCAGGAGAATGTTTTCATCAAGAGGATTTGGTGTTCTTAAAATCCCGAGTGTTTTCTGAAGCCCATCTGGGAGCTGTGCGTTGAGTTGGCGTGGACTCGTCAGCCAGCCTGTGACAGATTGGGTGAGCGGAGGCAAGATACGGATCACCTTCGAGCCTCAGTTCCTATCTGCAAAAGGGGTATAGCACTTCCCTCACTGCACCGTCATAAGGACTGGATGATCGACCAGAAGTGTCTGGCTTGCGTTCTGGCATATGATTGGCACCGGATAAATGTTAACTCTCTTCCCATATGGCCCAGCTTTCGGTCATGGTTATAGCCCGCCTGCAGAGATTTTTCATGCAAAACCAACCTGAAGGAAGAGGTTTTGTTGCACTCAAAAACATCATGTGATCTTTTAGCTCTTAAAAGTGGTCTGGGGTCCGGGGTACCTGGGTGGCTCAGTCAGTAGAGTCTGACTTCAG
This sequence comes from Suricata suricatta, assembly GCF_006229205.1. Taxonomy (NCBI): domain Eukaryota; kingdom Metazoa; phylum Chordata; class Mammalia; order Carnivora; family Herpestidae; genus Suricata; species Suricata suricatta. Next base: position 29,382,595 of record NC_043716.1, read on the forward strand.
CTCAGGTCATGAGCTCACAGTTTGTGAGTTTGAGCCCCACATCAGGCTCACTGCTGTCTGCACAGAGCCTGCTTTGAATCCTCTGTCCCCTGTGCACACTCTCTCTCTCTCTCTCAAAAACAAAAATAAAAATAAAAACTGGTCTCGGGTCACGCTATGGCTAAGGCTATACTAAGGCATGTGGTCACCCCAGGCTTTCTAATGATTCTTTGATTCTAATGATTCATTGACCTTTGTAGCAAATGTTCCATTTCTTGAGACAGGAGCTGAGTGCTACATGGAAATCCGAGAGAAGGAGGAAACTGGGTAGTTCTCCTTCTGTGCCCAGATGGGAACGTGCGTACTCCACTTAGTCAGACCAAAGTTTAGTTAATTGGACCCACACTCTTTGGACAGCAATTTGGTCACCATCTGCTGTTCTGTGAGTATGCCTCTTGGGAGACTCACCCACCAGACCCACCCTTCGTGGCTCATTAAAGAGTTATTTCTAACTACAGTGCTATAATATCTTCTTCATTCTTGGTGATATTGTAGAGTCCCTTAGTCACACATTCATTCAACAGATATTTTTTGAGTATCAGGTATGTGCCAGGGACCTGGTCTAGACATCAGGGATGCTATAATGCAAAACCAACCAAACAAAACCAAACCAAACAAAAAAATGAAAACCCTGTTGCTGTGAATCTCTGCCCTTCCTCCCTTAATCTGTATTTGAGGCCTCATAAGTTTTTGCGGATCTGGTTTGGGGGTACCATCCAGATGCCCATAGCCTGTGGGGGACCAGCCCACGCACCAGAGTCTAAGGATCCCTGAGTAGGGGGTTCGTGTCGGCACAATATCTATAAGAAAGGAGACAGATAAAGTGAATGGTGGCAAGATTGCACTTCACTGTGATGCTTAGGATCTTTATATACCACAGGTGATTACATCATTTTTCTAATGATTACATTGTTTGTTACTTCCAGAAAAATTATTATTTCCATGGTAGCAAAAACAGAAAATCAAAACAGAAACGAGGTACAATACAGAAAATCAAAAAACATAATTCATCACTCAAAATACATCAGCAGGGATTTGTTTTATGTATATAGTGATATTATTAACCGAAGCTTATGACAAGGCTATTTTTTCTTAAAGGTGAACATGATGATTTACAGGTAAAGTGCCCCTGACCAGGAAGGGAGTTTCAATCTGAAAATTTGCCCACTCACTGAAACTAATTAAAGGTCATAGAAAACTAACTCCAGTCTCTAATCCATCATGATCAAGAGGTCATGCGCACATTCTCTAAAACAAAGGAAAGCAGGACCCAACAAGCCATATGACACTGTACATTCAGTCTTCCAGGAGAGCGACTCAATCCCGATCCTCAACTGAGGGACCTCACTTGCACCAGGGTCACACTTTCCAGACAAGCTGGAGATAATGCGCATTCCGCTTGGTGACTTACAGCGGGATCTCAACAGGTTTTTTGGCAGAGTGGTCTCCCACAATAGCCAGTCAATGTTAGGGGACAGTGTGGACGGACAAGTAGAAAGGGATGATGATCAAGCCAGCCAATCACCAGGGGTGCCTTACTTTGTGCAGAAGTCTGCTGGGCTGAGTTCGAATTCCCTGCCTGATTCAGCTCTTGTTTGGAGAACTCGTTATTTAAAGGAACCCTGTGGTAAACTCTGCCCTCAAGGCAGGGAATGATGACTGAGAAATCCCTGTTTGGGCCAAGATGTTTTCCTTCCTTGTTTACAGCATCTGGGATGCCTACGGCCCCTCAGTCATTCACCGCAGTCCTGCAGGGTTGGTGGCCAGGGATCCAGAACGGAGTAAAGTCTCTGCCCTCCAGGCTCCTACAGTCTCCTGGGGAGAAGGACAGACTGGGAACAAATTAGCAATTATAATGCAACATAATCACAGTGTTTGTATTGGATGCTATTATTGGAGGAGGAAGTGATTAACTCTCCCCAGGGGAGTCCAGTCCTTCCAAGGCAGTATTTCAGCTGAGACTTGCAGGGTGAGGGAGGAATTACGGACAGGGGAGAAGTGACTGGGCAGTGGGTGGACACAGGGTAGGGGAAAGACAACATTCCGAGCCTGGGAAGGAGCATGTGCAGGGGCGCGGCAGGGGGAGGCAGAGCAGGTCCAGGAACCAGGAACGGGAGGAGGTGCTCTTGGAAACGCTGCATGGAAGGTGTGGAGAGGAGACTATCTCTTCAGTGCCCGCTGAGGGGCCCTTATGTAGGAGCCTGTGTGTATACACCGATACGGAGGATGATCTTGTATGCATGTGAACTTTTCTGCGGCAAACTCCGGATCCTGGATGGGCTGGGCTTCCTTTCTCTTTGTTCCATCCCTCACAGCCACATAGCACCATAGAATTCTCATGGAAGGCAACTGCTTCATGGTTCATCTGGACTAATCTGCGGTACCGTATTCAAATGGAAAGAACACATGGTAAAGTACATTACGAGTTGGTGGGACGGATCATCCGTCATTGGGGATTATTATCCTTTCCTGTTGACGTAGGTAATCAAGATCTGAGGGTATTTGTGGAGGCCTTCGTCTGGGCGTCCAGTTCATTCAACAAAGAATGAGCCCCTCCTACGTGCCAGATGCAGGGCCAATTGTTAGGGAAACAGCAGTGAACAAAACGGATACACGTCGCTGCCTCGGGGGACTGACACTCCTGCTGGGGGAAACGGACTATAAATAAAATGTCTAAGTAAAACATCTTGCAGGTTTTAATAAGTGCTGTGGAGAAAAATCAATCAGGAAAAAGGCAGGCGAGATGCTGGGCAGGGATGCTCATAAATAGGGCACTTGGGGAAGAGGCTGCATCTAAGGACCGTGGCCACAGAGACACCTGCTGGCAAAGGCATTCCGGCAGAGGCCACAGTAAATGCCGGGCACTGAAAACCCCTGACTTGAGCATTTGAGCGAGCAGAGAGCAGTCTTGGCCATGAGGTCACAGGGGTAACAAAAACTCTCTCCTTCAACCAAACTGGAGTTAGGCTCCTTGAATCCTCTTTCTGACCAGTCCCTGACCTTGAGCTCTGTCCTTGGCCCATTGAGTTCAAGTTTAGCAAGTATCCTGCTGTGTCAGTTCAAGGAAAATCCCCATACTCTCAGTAGCCAATGAAATTCCACTCTTTCCATCACTGATATCTTATAACCTTGGCTTGCCTTCAGTAGGACTCTTCCTAGCCTTGATGTCCCCTCACTAATTTCCCACCTGCTCCTTGGCTATGAATTTGACACTTGTCCTGGTTATACTCAGAGTTGAACTGAATCTCCCCCCTCCTCCAAAACTCCATTGCAGTAGCCTGCCCCCCGCCCCCACCACCACCGCAGATAAAGGCCACCTTCCCATTTTTTTAAAAAAACATTTATTTATTTTTGAGACAGAGAGAGACAAAGCTCAAGCAAGGGAGGGGCAGAGAGAGAGAGGGAGACACAGAATCCGAAGCAGGCTCCAGGCTCCGAGCTGCCAGCACAGTGCCGGATGTGGAGCTTGAACCCACAAACCATGAGATCATGACCTGAGCTGAAGTTGGATGCTCAACCAACTGAGTTCCCCGGGCGCCCCAACCTTAACAAGGGTCGTGGACAACTTTTTCTTTACCAGGGATACTGAATGGTAAATACATAGGCCTTGGAAGCTACCCTATTGTCCACGGGCACATGTGTGGGATTGTTATTAGTGGTGGAATTCTTTCTGAAATCATTCATCTCTAGGTGTTAGAAAGATCCCAGCATCTGGATTTTGAAACATGAGGAGACCTGGGCCCTTAAACAGTGGAAAGGACAGGGGCAAATTGACTTGAATCTCAGTTTATTTTGAAAATGCAGACAATAAAAAAAGAAAAAGGAAAGGAAATGCAGGTGATAGTAATAAGACCAACCTCAGTAGGTTAGAGGAACATGTGTAAATGTTTATTTAAAAATGAGCACCAATCTTAAAGATAAAAAGCACCAGTGTATTCCCAAGCAGCCTTGAATTCGCAAACTGTTTTAGTGGAGAGATTTTCTTCTTAGTAACTGGGAGGAAGCTGAAGGCCCCTGTCTGACCTCCCTCCCCTCTCCACCCCTCTGTACACTGGCCTTTGCTCCTTTGAAAGAAAGGGTCTTTGTGCCTTCTCTCTCCCGCCCTTCTCTCTCCCGCACATTGCCTTAACTTGTTCCCGTGGAGCCTCGGTGGCAGGAAAGGTACCCTGCATCTGGCCCAGGTTTCTCTTCTTCCCTTATCAACTTTAGGAGCTCGAGATTAAAGACGGGCTCTCCACAGATGCGAAGCGCTGTTGTGCTTCTTCACCGGTGTGTTTTGGGGGTTGTGACCTGGCAACCAGTGGAGAGGAAAGTGATTTGGCCGCGCTGAGCCTTGATTTCGTCCTTTTGAAAGGGAGGATGGTGCTCTCAGCCTCAGAGGGCGATGGCGAGATGACTTGCGTCAAGTGCGTAACAGAGGACCGACCGGCCAGCCCATCAGTGCTGAATTCCATTCCCAGTTATTCTTCATCAGCGGTGCCCTGAAGATCGTCCCAGAGCCCTTGGCGAGGAGTTAGGGCAAAGGGGTGCAGGCGGATTGCCCTCCTGCTCAGGTCCGTTCATCCGTGTGAATGGCAGCCCTGCGCCCAGCTGGGATTCTTGTTCAGGTGCATCTGCAGCAGGGCGCCTGTGGCACCAACCAGGTCTTCCCTGGCCCCGTTTTGGGGCCTGTATCCTTCTTATCCACGTCTTCTCTCCCTTCTATCTCCCCAGCCCTGGCCTCCCTGACATTGCTGTGTCCTGGTTTCCCCCCCACCTCCTCCCAAAATTTTTTTTTCTTTCCTGGCTCCTCCCTCTCTACTTGTCCTTAAATATTGGTTCCCCAGGGTTCTCCTCAGTCCTGTAATCCTTAGTGACCTCACCCACAAGCATAGTGAGAAGCTCTAGCCTCACACTCTCCTGTCTCCCAAGTTCTTCAACCCGATTTCCCACTGGCTATTTTCACATGGGTGCCCCATACCCACCTCAAAGTCAGTATCATCCACTCCACCCCATCCACCTCATCTCACCTGCCCCCCATCTGCCCCATCCCCTCCAGCCCAGCCCCGCACCCCCTATGCCATCCACCCCATCCCACCCACCCCATGTCCCCCATTTCATCCACCCTGTCCACCCCACCCCATCCGCCTCCCTCACTCCATCTCACACACCTCTCATCTAGTTGCTACATTTCTACCTGAGTGCTCTTTCTAAAATGAGAATCTGGTCTGATTCTCTAATATAGTTCCTCTTCTTCAAGATAAGCTTGGTGCTGGATCTGGTACCCACTGACCTGTGTGGACTCACCTCTTCCCACTCCCAGGTACCCTCCAGCCCATCAAGAAGCTTGTTATTCCTCAAATACGCCACTGCTTTATGGTGCCTCCTTGCCTCTGCACATGCTGGTCCCTCTTCCTGGATGCCCTCCCTGCCTTCACCTTCCTCCATCCACCCTGAACATCCTTGTTGACCCCTCAAGTCCACATTCAAGTGTTACACCTTCCTAAAAGTCTTCTCTGACTCTGATGGGCTTAGAAAGGGCTCCTCCTTCACACTCTTCACAGGAATCCCGCTGTGATCGTTATTAATCACACTGCATTATGCCCCTCTGATCCCCACAACAACCCTCAAGGTAAAGGCAGCTTACTAATCTCTGTACTGTTGATCCTTGAGAGTTCTTGACGCATAAGATCTACTTAGAACATGCTTATTGAATAAGTGAATGAATGAATGGCTAAATGGAGACTTAGTGGTCAATAGCATCCTTTTGTGAAAAGGACATCAGTGGTGCTGAGAAGGCAAGAAACTGGAGGCCAGGCTGTCAGGTGTGTCTTGCCCTCTTCACAAGGGACAGCAGAGAGAGAGGCTTGAGCCACGTTCAACTCCAGATAGCCTCTCTCCCACCACCCAGCGTCTGTCCGGGCCACGCTCCCTTCCATCTTACAACGTTCAGCTTGAGCAAAACAAAATTCAGAGAGTAAAACTTTTTAAAATTGCAATGCCGAATTACAATGCCCACACTCCTTGAGATTACCTGCTCTTTGAGATTACGCTTTGCCCCTTAGCACAGATGATCAAGGACTGTCCCCATCTCTTTTTCACATCAGAGCCAGCTCATAACACCTTATGGGATGAAAGCTATGTCAAACCGACCAGACCAACCAGGAAGCAGAAAGAGCGCCGGTCTCAGAAAACCTGGGGCCCCATTCCAGGCAGGATCCAGCCAGGATCACTAAAGTCCTTGCAGCTTGAATTCCCGGGCAGCAGAAGGCCCTGGACTGTGGCCGCCCACAAAGCCCGGTGATTCTGAGGAATGCTGTACTCATAACATCTTCCAGCTTGAGACATTCTTCCTTGGAAGTTTGCTAAGTACCTTCCTGGCTATCACCTTGCCTCCTTTTGCAGTTTCTTGGGAGGCCATTTGGTGGCAAATGTTCTAATTTCTCTGTTACAGTTGGAGAAAGTGAACCTCCAAGGAGGTAAATAATCACCTAAGATCACACAGTGAATTGGAGATCAAGCCAGGACATGCATCTGGACAAAAATAACTTCCGAACGGCTACTCTACTAAGCCTTCTATGAAACATCATCTGCTCTTTATTTAAGTCTGGGGGAAAATTAAATTTGGGAAAAAAGAATAGAAGCATAATTAAAGGATCTGGCAAGAGAATATAAAACCCAGAGGGAACAACTCATTCCTTTGTGCCTTTTTTTTTTTTAGCTGCTTGAGCACACACATGATTTTTCTTATTCCTTATTCCCAAATGTTCTTTTCTTTTCTTTCTTTCTTTTTTTTTTTCCTAAGTCAAATCTTAAAGTGCTGAAGCCCAAACCCTTGAGCACCTGACTTCCTTGGGGCCCGACCTTCTCTTGATTTTCTCTGCTAGGGGCTGGCCAAGCAACCTAACCCCATTTTTATAATTTTTTAAACCTTGTATTATGAGAAATTTCATATTTACATGGAAGGAACTATGTGTGTTACACAGTAACTCAACTCTAAACAGAAAGACCCATAATGCAAGGCAGAAAAACCTGAGACTAAGAGGAATTTCCATCTCAGGAAATTGTTACCCATCCTGCTTCAGTTGCACTGAGCTAAGATGAGTTCAGCACCCAGCTCTCCCTCTCCTGAACCTCATGGCTTTTGGAAAGTCACACTGAGGGCTGGTTTCTTCACTTGCAAAATAGGAATGATCCAACTCACCCCGCAGAATGGCTGTGACAATGAAGTGAGATCATGTCTGGAAATATGTTTTGGAAGTTATGAAATGCTCTGAAAATGTGAGGAGTTCTTATTACTACTTCACAGAGCCCTTGGAGCGCTGCCATGCACAGTGCGGTTAGCACGCTCGGGAATGCAGACAGAAGGCCCGCACGACAGGAGCTCTGCCGCACACCCTCTGTTCACACTCGGTCCTGAACCTTCGTCTTATGTCATTTTGCTCTTCACCCACTTGATTACCAACTTTGTTACCCACCGCTCATTTCCCTCCTTACTCAGAGGACAATGAGTCCATCAGTCTTGTCTTCCCATTTTTTCCCCAGGCTGTTCAAGTCAACCCCTGTTTTTCCACCCAGACTATATGAACTTGGGCTGCCTCTGTTTAGAAAGGCATTCCTCCGCATGGCACCTGCGGTCCTCTTTTCCCTCAGTAGAGTCCTGATTGGTAGCACTCCTCTGGCCACTGCACCCACCCCAGCAATCAGGACTCAGGCAAGAACCAGCATGGGCTTAGCAAGGAGGACAGGGAAGAAAGACACCTTGCAGCAGACTCAGCCTCTTTCCTGTAGGTCAAGGAGGGACCTGTTCTCTTTAGAAGGTAGTTGACGTGGGGCACCTGGGTGGCTCAGTCGGTTGAGCGTCCGGCTTCTGCTCAGGTCATGATCTCACGGTTTGTGGGTTCGAGCCCTGCATCGGGCTCTGTGCTGACAGCTAGCTCAGAGCCTGGAGCCTGCTTCGGAATCTGTGTCTCCCTCTCTCTCTGACCCTACCCTGCTCACGCTCTCTCTGTCTCTCAAAAATAAATAAAAAACATAAAAAAAATAGAAGGTAGTTGACGGACCGATGGTGAACAAGATGAAACCCATGACCTAATGGAACCGGGGGTTGGGGGGGCGGGAACTGACTATAAATGAGTCAATATACAAATAAATAATATTAAAAATAAATAATATTTCAAGATGAGAGGGAAGTAATACATAGGGACTGGCAAAGCAGTGGAGGTAGGAGTGTCTGATTAAGGCAGGGTAGTCAAGGTCAGGGGTTGTGGCTCTAGTTTTGTAAGTGCCCTCCCACCCCACCTTACTGTGAACAGGAAGCTAAGAGCGCCACTTGCTGCTGGCAGCCATCCCATGCCCCGAGGGGAGCTGGTTCTAAGATAAAGCCATCACTGTAGATAACGGAACAGACAAAGGAAAACAATTGCATCCTTGACCTTCCAGTTAGGTAAGCCAATACTCATTCAGGCCATTTTGATTTGGGTTTTCTAATGTCCCCAAACCAAGGACGTTGTAACTAATGCATGTGTCTCATGGGTTATAATCCCCACCCCAGGCAGCTGCTCCATCCAGCCACATCCAGGAAGATTCTGAAAAACTGAAGTTTCTCCATCTTCTTATATTTCCAGGGACACCGTTACCCAGGTGAGGCACATGCTAATGTGCCTAACATATTAATATTACTTGAGAAACGCCTATTGAACTGAAGTGAGTGGGTAAGTCAGAGCGCTGTTTAAAAGGAGAAAAGGCACAGGCAGTCCTAGTCTCCCAAAAGACAAGGACATTCCAAAATAAAACTTCACAGCCCTTTCTAGGTCATGGAAAGCTTTCACATACCTTATATCATTTAACCTTGTACTACCCCAGGGATCATCATTTTGTGGATGAAGAAATATAAGCTGAGAAAGTTCAAGTCAGGGGTATAGCAATTAGGTGATACTCAAAGGTATTCTGACCCCCGTTCTCTCACTGATTCCTGGATTCTGAAAATTAACTGGATGATACAGTAGACATTCAAGTTCCAGGTAAACCAGAGGCATTAGCAAAGAGTAATACATAGACTCCTTGACCTTGGAAAGCAAAGCTTCCGGAGGTGCTGGCATGGGAAATATGTTTGTCCAGAATTGCCAGGCACGGGAGGAGCCACATATTTGTGACAGGAATACGAGGGCCCTTTTCTGTGTTACTTCAACCAAGGTTGGCTGTAAACGTTACAGATTCGTGGGAGAGCAAGGTAAAATCTTATATAACACCTTCCTTCCATCCTTTCCCTTATCAATGCTGGCAATAAATTTATTGCACTTTTTTCCACTGTACAATTAATATTATTTTAAAAAATTGACCCCTTATAAAATGTTTATTTATTTATTTTGAAAGAGAGAGTTGGGGGGGGTAGTGGCAGAGAGAGAGGGAGACAGAGACTCCCAAGCAGGCTCCGTGCTGTCAGCGCAGAGGCCCAGGTGGGGCTTGAACTCGCAAACCATGAGATCATGACCTGAGCTAAAATCAAAAGTTGGAAGCTTGATTGAGCTCTGTAGGTGCCCCTGAAATTCATCTCACTTTTAATTAACTTAAAAAAAGTTTTTTTAATGTTCATTTATTTTTTGAGAGACAGAGACAGAGCATGAGTGGGGGAGGGGCAGAGAGAGAAAGGGAGTCACAGAGTCCCAAGTGATCTCTCGGCTCTGAGCTGTCAGCACAGAGCCCAATGTGGGGCCAGAACTCAAAAACTGTGAGATCATGCCCTTAGCTGAAGTCAGACATTAACCAACTGAACACGCAGGTGCCTCAACTTTTAATTACCTTTTAACTTCAGAATAATTTAATTTACAGAAAAGTTGTGACAATAGTAGGGAGTTCCCATATAACTCCACACCCAGTTTCCTCTATGAACATCTTACATTAAGATGATATACTAGGCACAATTCATTAACCACAATTGATAAATCATTATTAACTAGCATCCATACTTTATTTGGATTTTCTTAGCTTGTATCTAATTTCCTTTATTTGTCCAAGATCCTATCCAAGCTACAGTTAATCATCATGTCTCCTCAGCCTCTTCTTGCCTGTGACAGTTTCTCTGACTTCCTTGTTTTTGATAACCTTAACAGTGTTGAGGAGTACTCATCAGGTATTTTGTAGAACGTTCCTCAACAAGGATTCATCTGATGCTTTTCTCATAGTGAGACTGAGGTTACAGGTTAGGGGAGGAATAGTCACAGAGTGCCATTCTCATTTCATCATGCCAAGGGTGCATACTGTCAACCTGACTTATCACTGTTGATGTTGACCTGGATCACCTGGCTGAGGTCAAATTTCTTCACTGTAGAGTTACTCTTGTTTCTCTCCATACTATGTTCTTAGGAAGGAAGTCACCATGTACAGCTCATACTTAAGGAGTGGAGAGTTATGTTGTACTTCCTTCAGAGCAGAATATCTAAATAAATTATCTGGAATCTTCTTCAGAGAACTCTGGCCATTCTCCCCACGTTTATGTATTTATTTAATCATTTATTTATATTGTTATAAACTCATGGATATTTATTTTATATTTTGGGTATAAATACTACTTGATTAATTGTGTTGCTTAGATTGTTCTAGCTCTTTCCATTGGCTGATGGCAATTATAACCCAAACGTATGTTCTGATGGACATCTTTTTATGTAAGAGCACAAAGAATCAGAAGAACTAAATTTCCTCTCCTCTCCCTAACTGCCCCCTCCCCCTTCATCTCTACCATCAATTTCTGTGTCGCTTTGGTCAAATCTCAGCTTGTCTCTCTTTTTCTTCGCCTGAACAGTGAAGTTAACACCACCTGCTTCTCTTCGCCTCTGCTGTGACTGTGAAACCAAAATGAAGTGATAAGAAAGAACTCTCAAAAATTTAAGACAAAACAAAGCAAAACATGCGAATATATCATTTTAAATCTCTGCTTCCCCTCCGCTCACATCTACAGAGCTTCACAGTTCAAGAACTCAACAAATATTCTCTGAGTGAAGGAATGGATGAATATGTGAGTGTAGGAATGCACCCATGCGTCCTGAGTTGTGACAGCAGATGAGCAAGGGAAAAGCGAGGGCACAGCCTGGGTTTGCCAGGAAAACGTATAATCTCCAACATGACTCATTTCAGAGCAAGTTCACAGACTTGTCAGGTGGACTCATGATGTGCCATCCCTGGCTTGGGAGAAGCAGGGATGCATGAGACAGAACATGCCAGCAAGGCATTTCCAGTCTAGCATGGATCCAGACATACAGACAACTATACCCGGAGGAGTGAGATCTCTCATGGGTGTCAGAAATGCAGCCCTATTTTGTTATTTTCTGTAACTTGATTTAATCTCTCCATTCTCTCTGGCACCTCCTTACTGAATCCTCATTTAAGCTGATTCCAGGTTGTCAGTTCCATCTTTTCTTCTCCTCCTTCCGGGAACCTCCAAGTGCTGTGTCTCAGTTCAAAGTGTCATATGCTGAGTGGGCATTAGAGGTGGAGGAGGCACCGAGTACCTGGGTGCCACCTATCACCAGGGTGCCCGTCTCTGCCTGATCCTCAACAGGTTACCTGTGGAGTGGCTGCCTGTCCATCTGCTTCATCATGATTCCGACACTGTCATGATCCACCTGCCGGCTCTCTGTCATCATCTGCCTTGGAGGCATCCGGAAGTCTGGAATTCTCCCGCACTGCTTTGGAGCCTAGGAAACTGCCAGAGGCCATTTCAGATGCTCTTTGTTCTCAGCCTCTCACATCATAATCTCTACCTTCTGCTCTCAGACCACAGGGTTATGACAAACACCCACGTGGGTGGTCCTGCCTGGGTCCCAGACAAGAATCAGGGAAGGGTTCCTCTACGCTCGCATACTCACACTTACTTGGGGACACTGTCATCCTACCCCGCTTTGAAGCTGGCCCTGGGGTGGGTCCCTTCCCCATGCACTCAGCCTCTGCTTTCATTGGAACCTGCTGAGGTCCTTCCTCTTGGGAGACGAGGTGGGCAGAGGGGAGCCCGGCTCGGCAAGTACTCTGTTAGATCTTTACAGCTCACACCTGGACTGTGATGTCAGTCTTAAGACCCAATAGCTTTGCAATCTTGTTCTTGCTTCTTAGCTCTACCTGACTCCAGAGACCTTTTCTCTAGCAGCCTGTATGCAGAATGATCACAAGAGGATAAGAGAAGAGTTGGAAGAAAAAAGAGCCAGATGGAGTAGTTGAGGGACACACCAGAACAAGTGGAGAGTATAAAACAGCACCTTTCCATCTAGGAATGCGATGTGATGAAGAAAGCAGGGCAGGGGTCAGCCTACGCTCGCCATCAGGAACCCCGTCTATGCCCTTGCTTTCCTCCTCTTATGCCTCTTTAGGCAGTGTAGACTCTTGCATAAAGGAGGTGATTTCTCTTATAGTCTGTGTTGGTGATCTTCTGAGATTAAATGAGAATAAACCCTTAGGTTTGCCTAACTTGCCACAGTTTGCCAGGCATGTTACGTCACTTAGTGTGTTCAGTTAGAACATCCCCGTGAGGAGGGCAGCTACCCGACCGCCTCACCCCCTGCCCTTTACAGATGAGAAAACCAAGGTTCAGAGAGGTTAAGGAACCTGGCCTGAGCAAACCAGAGAAGGATAACAGTCCCCAGAACTTACAGTCTTATTTCTAAATCCTTTGTGAGGCATGTAAAGGTGTGCATCATCGCCTTTGGGGAAGGAAGAAATGGGAAGGCAGAAAGCCCATCTCACTCCTAGAGCTTTAGGGAAACTGCTATGCTGTGATAGTTACAACAACACATCCGATTCTTCAGTGTTTGTAAACTGCTGCCCTTTAGGTCCACAGAGGGGAGTGTGCAACAGAGAAAAGGGTGCAAATTATTTATTTGTTACCCAACATGCATTTTTAAGTGTCTATTAGTGCTGGATGGTGTTCTAAATGCTAGGGATATAAAAAATGAATAACATAAGATTTTATTTTATTATTTTTATATTATATTTTACATTATATTATTTATTTTATTATTTTTAGTTTATTCTCTAGTTAACAAGAGACCCATAAACAAGTAAGTGAAGTACAATCTTATGTGAAAAAAAATTTTTATATTTTATTTATTTTTGAGAGAGAGAGAGAGAGAGAGAGAGAGAGAGAGAGAGAGCATGAGCAGGGGAGGGTCAGAGAGAGAGGGAGACACAAAATCCAAAGACAGGCTCCAGGCTCTGAGCTAGCTGTCAGCCCAGAGTCCAACGTGGGGCTTAAACCCACGAACTGTGAAATCATGACCTGAGCTGAAGTCGGATGCTTAACCTACTGAGCCACCCAGGCTCACATTCCTAGATGGAAAGATTTAGTTTACACAGAATTTGATTCAGCTGAAGGAGGAATTAGTCCTGGGAAGTAGAGATGGGACACTTAATAATTGAGGAGCGTGTTGGGCTGAGACTAAAAAATAGGTGGGTTTTGACACATGAGTGGGGGGACAGAGTAATTGAGGCAGAGGAGGTGTCCATGGGAAAGGGCCCAAGGTGTGAAATGACATGGAATATCTTAGGAGGTGCACTTCTGTGTAACTGAATCATTATGTGCGACAAGGGATGAAGACAGGACATGCTGATGAACTCAGAGAGAAGCTAGTTTATAGGAAGCCTAGGAAGCCCTACCGAAGGGTCAGAATTTTGTTCTCTAAACCCCACCAATACAGTAGCTACTAGCCACAGGGGATTAGAGAGCATTTGAAATGTGGCTAGTGTAACTGAACAGTTTAATCTTTAATTTTAACTTATTTAAATTTAAAAACGAATTCAATTCGGTTACTGGAAAACTTTTAAGTATGTTTGGAACAACTTGGATAAGCACATGTGCTCTTTCAACTTCATTGTAAATTGCATGAAGTCTAAATATAAGTCAAGTCTTTCTGATGAAAATTTAACATCTGGAATTGAGATACATAAGCGTAAAAATATACACCAGATTTCAAAGATTTGGCATGCAAAAGGAATATAAAATATCTTATTAACGACTCTCATATTGGGTACAGGTTGCAATATTTTTGGTATATTGGGTTCAGTGACAGTATTCAAGTTCATTTTGCTTTTTTTTAACTTTAAAATTTTTCTAGTACCCACATAAAAAGATTACATATATGACCCATATTACACTTCTAGTAGACAGTGTGCAGGGCTGCGTAAGCGTTGGGGGAACACTGAAGAATTTTATGCAGGGTAGAGACATGATCGGATTTGCATTTAGAGGGAACAGTCGTGTAGGAAAGGGAGGGTAACGTGGAGGGATCTAAGAGTGGAGAAAGTACACGCTGGTTTGGAAATAATTGCAAGAAAAGCTTCAGGAGTGGAGTAATCCGGAGGTATGACGGGAGGTCAATTTAGAGCAGAAATTTCCTAGCAGGCTTGTTAAAACACATCTTAGTGGGTCCTACGCACAAAGAGGCTGAACTGGGGTAAAGTCTAAGTATTTTTATTTCTGACTAGTTTCCAGATGTTGTTGCTGTTGCTGGTGATCTGGGGACCGTACGCGGAGAACCTTTCCTCTACAGGACTTGGCCAACAGTAGGATATATGAAGAGGGAGGGAGAGAAATGTCTATGAAGACTTGCAGATTCCTGTTATGGCTGTCTGGGTGGGCAAGGACTAGAAGAGGAGAAGCTTACTTGGGACACAACAGGATGGGTTTTATTGGGGGTCGATTGAGTTTGAGGTCCCTTAGGAATTGCAAGGAGCTCTCTCGTGGGTGGTTGGCTATGTCTAGATCTGGAACTCAGGAAAGAGATTGAGTTGTAATTAAAGATGTGAAGTCATCAGAATTGAATTGGCAGGTAAAGCCCTAAGCATGAGTGAGATTGCCCAGAGAGACATAAACAGACTTAAGGGCAGATTCTTATAGTTGAAGTTATGTTTTGATCATAGTCATCAGTGTTCAAGAAAAATAAGATAGGCATGAATATACACTTGTGATTGTTTAACTGTATGTTCTTGTGCTTGAGCACAGTGACCCAGGCTTAGGTAACAAACTCACAGGGCTTTAAAATCTGCCCTAAGGTTCCAATCAAAGGTTAGCTATGCTTCACCACTGACATGACAGACGTTAAAGAAAATCTTTTATTTAGGAATTTGATCATTAATAAAATAGGCTTGGCTGGGCTGCAGAACCTTCTTAGGGGTTTTTCATCTATAAAATTGGGATACGGATGCCTCACCCACAAAATTTCTAGGGGAAGGGGCAACGTGTGTTAAACACAGCACCCGCCTCACATTCAGGAGCATCTCACGATGGGTAATCATCCTCCTTGTGGGAGACCACCTTCCAGGTGAGGCAACGTCACTAAACCTTATTGGGTAGAGGACCACAGAAGACTCATCTCACCTGGAATCCCACCCAATGCAAAGAGAGTCATTTTTTTTGTTTGTTTGAAACACATTTATTTATCCTTAAATATAATTTATTATCAAAAAGGTTTCCATACAACACCCAGTAAGAGAGTCATTTGGAGTCAACAGCACTACTACTAATTTCATATTGTAATTAAAACATTTTTCAGTGTTTATTTTTGAGACAGAGAGAGACAGAGTGCGAACAAGGGAGGGGTAGAGAGAGAGACGGAGACACAGAATCTGAAGACAGGTTCCAGGCTCTGAGCTGTCCGCACAGAGCCTGATGCGGGGCTCAAACCCACGAACCCTGAGATCATGACCTGAGCCAAAGTCAGATGCTTAACTTGACTGAGCCACCCAGGCGCCCCTGCAATTATTGCAGTTTTAAAGGTCAGAGGGAAAGAAAACCAATTCTTTGGAGAATGTGTGTTGTCCATTGTTACACTGTGTTTTTACAAAACAATAAATTGGAAGGAAAGTAGCCTTCATATGCCCTGGGCAGGCTGGAGGTCTTATCCCATTTAATCTTTAGTTTTTCTTATGAGAGAGAGAGAGAGAGGGAGGGAGAGGGGCAGAGGGATGGGGGACGAAGGATCCAAAATGGGCTCTGCGCTGACAGCAGGAAGCCCCATGTGGGACTCAAACTCAGATCCGGAGATCAGGACCTGAGCCAAAGTCGGACACTGAACTGACTCTGAGCCACCCTGGCACCCTCACTGTAATACCGTTAAATAAGCCTCCAGTGAATGGCTCCACGTGTTTTGTCGCATGAGGAAGACGAGCTGGGTCCCTGGGGTCCCAACTCATTGCTGAGGCCATGGAAAGCTGGGTCACTGCAGGTGGCTCATTGTCGTTATTCAGAGCAGCAGATGGCTGCTCACAGTCTGACTTGTCTGATGGGCAGGCCAGACCTGCATAGACAAGTGCAGCCTTTCTTTCAGTCACTTAAACCATTTTCTCCATCACCCTCCTCTGTTCTCGTTTTCTTAGGGAGCCCCAGCCCCTCCTTTGATTTGCCTGCTGTTTTCCCTCCCACAAAACCCTTGGTCCGAGAGAGAGAGAGAGAGAGAGAGAGAGAGAGAGAGAGAGAGAGAGAGAGAGAGAG
>NC_043716.1:29399186-29420794 GCF_006229205.1 Suricata suricatta
GAGAGAGAGAGGGAGGAAGAGGGAGGGAGAGGGAGAGAGAGAGAGAGAGGGAGAGAGAGAGAGAGGGAGGGAGGGAGGGAGAGGGAGGGAGGGAGGGAGGGAGAGAGGGAGAAGGAGGGAGGGAGGCCTCCTTGCATTACCTTTAATCTGAAAATCAATTTCACCATCTTAGCCAGAGGGCCTTGTCTAGCCCAGCCACTTTGAGGGAGATGTGGTCTGTCAAGAAGTAAAATAGTTTGTGGGGCTTGGCTGACATCTCTCTGAGCCCTCCTATACTTTTCTTTCCAGAGAATTCTCACCTCTCCCAGGTCCTGGTGTGCGAATGAAATAGATATTCTGTTTTGTTTCTGCTGGGCACCGACTGAGGTCCAAATGCATTTCCTAATGGTTTGTTTTCCAGCTGGGCTGAACGGAACCAAAGCCACAAACCACCAACGAGGGTCCAAGATGTCTAAACGGACAGGGGAAGCCATTTAAAGTGTTACAAAAATAAAATAAAATCGGAGGCTGGTGGGAGTCTCTGTTGTTATTTTACTGAGAAGGAGGACATTATTTTGTACAAATGTGTCATTAACCAATTATATTACAGCAAGTTATTTACCAAACAATCAGTAACACTAGTCCTGTTTTCTTTAATAAAAATGTATCTATACATCCCCTCATCTAACCAACTCTGTACTTCTTTCCTCCCTCCAACCGCTGCTAGTCTGCCACCAAGAACTTCCACTGAGTGATCAGCACACTCATCTATATCTTCAAATGCTTCTTCAAGTATTGCCAACACCCACCTGCCTTAGTTGAAACCCAAGGTGACTGTGTGATCTCCTATGCTCTCAGAGCTCAGGACCCAGTGGAAGGATGATGGTCCTCCTTGTTTGCCATAGCTACTTCCGGTCTCTTATTCCCCTGACCTCTTACGAAAAAAACAAACTAAACCCAGGGGCGCCTGGGTGGCTCAGTCAGTTGTGTGTCCAACTTCAGCTCAGGTCACCATCTCATGGTTTGTGGGTTTGAGCCCCACGTTGGGCTCTGCGCTGACAGCTCAGAACCTGGAGCCTGATTCAGATTCTGTGTCTCCCTCTCTCTCTGCCCCTCCCTCACTTACACACACACTCTCTCTCAAAAATAAATAAACATTAAACAATTAAAAAAAAAACAACCCTAAACCCAAAGCACACAACAGTACAACAAACGTAGCTCCTTTGAAGCTCATGCTTTTCTACATTACTTCCCCCTCCCCTTCCTTAGTTGTCACTTGCCCTCCTTCACCGAAGACCATAGGACCCATTCACAGTCACTGTCTCTTGTGGTCGATGTCACTGAGCTTATTAACTTGTATATGCAGTTTGGCTTCTTACCCAGTGCCTTGCACATCTACTCATTGACTTTCTGTCCTTCAACCCATATGCTCAAGATCCTGCACCAGACATTGTCAAATACCTGCACCCCTTCCAAAAATCACAAGTTTACAAATCCAGTGTCTAAGCCTCCTACCTATTAGTTCAACAACTTACTTTTTTCCCTTTTGTTCATTTGCTCTCTCTTGACATCACTTACATCTTTATGACTTCAATTTCATGATTTATCCGCACCATCACTCCCCGGCTGCTATATTTCTTCGTTTCACCCTTTTTTCTTTTCATCACACTCACCTTACAAACTGGAGTTTCTATACCATTGCGTCCAGGAATGGCTAACGGAAACCACACTATGGAGCACACTGCTGCTGCTCTAAAGGAATAACTCACTTCAAGTGGGCGCTCTGTGGTGCCTTGGATTCCTTCCCTATCTGTGTGTGTGTGTGTGTGTGTGTGTGTGTGTGTGTGTGTGTGGTAAGCTTGATCTCCTGTCCTCTTCCCAAATTTCCTATTCTTATCTTTCGCTCTATGGTTAAAGTAAAACCCATCAGTAGTAGTGCTGCTGCCTTTCCTTGACCGAATGTCCATGTGCTCTGTCTGCATCAGTCTTTTCTTCCACTCCTAGTTCAACAGAGCAGGTGTCCTCTTCTCTCCACGTGCACCTGGTCTTCTCCCTTCCGGAGGCAGAACCGCTTCTACTGCACGTCAGTAACCGCCCCTTCTTCATCAGGTCCATACCCCCCACCCCACAAACAGGGTGCAAACATTTTCATCTTAAAAACTTCACAAACTAGCAAAACCGCTCTGATGATCCCCCGTGCCCGTGGAACTTCGCCCTAGTCTCTTGATCCCTCGCTTACTTCAGACAAAGGATCTTCGCTGCTCTGCACAGTCGTGCTTCACTCTTGCACCCACTCTGATCGGGTGTCTACCCCTTACCACTCCAGAAGGGCGCCTCTCAAAGTTCCTAGGGACTTCTGTCCTCATCGGCTCTGCTTGCTTCCGAGGGGTGCAGTGCAGCCCGGCTTTCCCAACTCCAAGTTGACTGTGACCAAAGGAGAGCTCTTCTTGGCTTTCTCTTTCCTAAACTGCTGGCCACTCTGCCATTTTGCTCGTATCATGCAGATGCACGCCAGCCTCCTTTTGTTTTCCACAAAGATGTCATTATTTTCAACAATATGCTTAGTCATGGAGTTTTCCATTCTTTGTCAATCCCCTAAGGCAGAACTGTGGTGGCGCTTTTCCTCCTTCGGGCCTGCTTTTCCCACTTGGCAGGAAATCCCCCTCCACTGCTCCCCTGGAGCTGGATCAGAGACCTTCTTTTCCCAGAGGACATTCTCTCTGTGATCGGGTACTAAGAGAAAGGGAGGTGGAAACCCTTTATCTTCTCAGCTTGCCCTTCCCGGCATGGAATTTCTTCTCTGCAAGGGAGCTGAGGTGTAGCAAGCAGGTCCCCAGTACCCATGACTGCCATGCGTGGAGTAGAACTTCCATCCTACCAATGGACGCCAGATCAGGAAAAGGAGACCCAGTCCTTTCAGTGGGCCTATCTGGAGCAGAACGTCCACAAAACGGAGCTGGGAGCTGAGAAACACCAGCATCCTGGCCCTTCAGAGGTCAGACTACAGCTGAGGGGCTAAGGGATGATGGAGACCCTGGCTGCCAGGCCCCGTAACATGCGGATAGCGGGGAAGATGAGAGCAGAGCCCGGCTCAAAGGCCTCAGACTTGGGCTGTTCTTAATTGAGATTTTTGTAGGTTTTCTTGAAAGAATGCTTCTCTTCTGCTGTATGCCATTAGGATACTTTCCAGAGACTTTAAGCAATGGCTATTTTAAATAACTTTCTCAGTTAAGTTGTTATTTTTCTGGGTAGAAATTCTTCCAAGTTGGGGCACCTGGGTGGCTCAGTGGGTTAGGCGTCCGCTTTGGCTCAAGTCATGATCTCACGATTCACGGGCTCGAGTCCCACATTGAGCTCTGTGCTAATGACTCAGGACTTGGAGCTGCTTTGGATTCTGTGTCTCCCTCTCTCTCTCTCTCTCTGCCCCTCCCCCACTAGTGCTCTATCTCTCTCTGTCTTTCAAAAAATGAATAAATGTTTAAAAAAAAAGAAATTCTTCCAAGTTTATTAGCCCATCATTCCAGAAAATTCCATCTCTTAATTCATCTTTGTATACCTACCACAGTATCTCTGGACATGTTAGCATAAGAGCTGACACACTACCTCCTTTTTAAAAAAAAAAATTACCTACCTGATTAAAAAAAAAATCTCACTTTTGCTAACGCAGTTGGAAATATATTTTTGAAGATTCTTGAAAATACTGGTGCTGTTAAGTCTAAGTTCCTCATACAGGAATTTAATGAAGGCTATAATCTTTTTGTAGGAAACCTCAATCACATGATGGCCCATAGGCTGAATAGCTAAAGTAATTTTGGGGAGCTTATAGCCTAACTAACCGTCTAACCAGCCCGGATTCAAGTCTCTGTTCTGCTACCTGTTAGCTATGTTACTTAGAACAAGTTATAAAACTCACAGTAGCTACCTAAGAGGATTGTGGTGAGGAGAAACAGATTCATGCCTGGGAGCTGGTTGGCTCAGCGTTAGGCACCCCCTAGAAGGGCGGCTCTCCTGTTCATCTCATGAACCCCTGCATGGTGACAGATTGCCACCAGGGGGAGTCTAGAGCCAGGTGTAATGAAGCACACCAGGGATTAGTTCCGTCATCCCAATGGTTAGAGTACTAGGCCAACCGGAAGTAGGTCTCAACTACAGAAGATGTAAATTGGAGGCACTTCCTAAACATCACTGTTCTATTTTTCACAGAAGATAGAAATTCGAGACCCTTCCTAAACATCACCGGGTCGTTCCCCCACTTGGAAGCACAGGAAGTATGCGGTCAGGAGGAAAGTCTCATCTGGATTACAAGGTGCTCTTCCTGTGTGCTATGTAGGGCCCTAGGAGATGGGAGGATGCAGGGGTTCCCTTCAGGAGCAATCGGTTTTAGGAAGCTGGTGTTGACTTACTGAGTGTGTCCCATACATCAAGGATCCTGACAGCATAAGGCAGGGTCCCATTCCTTTGTTCTGATTGAAGAGGGCCTCAGAGGCTCAGTTTAGGACTTGACCTTCGCTCCGAGGGTGAAACAAAGTCAGTCGATATTCTGGCGCAAGAAGGAGGTAAATTAATGAAGAGGGTACTTAGCATGATTCACTCAGCGTGGAGTACAACATAGAAGAGTGTGTGTGGGGGGGGGAGACAGTGGTGCCCCTGGCAGGGACCAGGTGCACTGGCATAGACCAGTGCGAAGCCGAACTTGATTAAAGCAAAAGCTCTTCATAAAACTAAATCGGAGGAGAACTCCCAATCGTTCAGGGTTAAAACTGAAGCTGAAATATGAAACAGTGACTGAAGCTGGCTGAAACTGGAGCCTGGCGCTCGAGTCTTCGCCGACCAGACCCCTTTCTCACCTCCTTACAGCTCTCCGAACGGTGAGTTACAGACAATTTTTCAAAACCGAGTTAAATGTTGGAGGAGCCTCGGGTGTGTGTGTCTCTGTGTAACACACCTCGAAAACTACTGCAATTGTCCAAACCGTGGAGTAGACAGATGAAGACGCAGGACACAGGATGACTTCCAGGATGGAGGAAGGAGGTGGGGCAGAAAGATAGCCCAGGACCTGACATCAAGCTGCCCCTGGGTTTCTTCGTTCGGTCATGGCTACATCCTCTGTCCTTTACCTGCCTCCTCCTTGCTCCATTTCACCTGCTTTTCTTTGCATTCTGCCCGTTGCCTTACACTGGCATACTTCCAGGGTTTGAGCCTAACTTTTGGCGTTACTCTTGGTTCTCATCCTTGGTTACAATTCACATTTGCCTCTTCCTTCCCAGAGACAGCCCGGCCTGACCCAGGCTCTTATAAATCAGAGCCTTGACATGGACATAGGGGGCCACTATTTATGCCAGGATTTTCTAGCTTCTGTGAAAATTAGGAAAGAAAAATGAAGAGGATCAAGTAACAGATTGTATACGGAGGCAGAAATAATGAAGGAAGTGAAAAAGAGGAAAAACAGTCATTGATAAGCAAATATTTATGAAGTGGTATCTAAGTACCAGGCACATTGCTAAGATGTTATGTCATATACATGTTATATACATCTTAGTAAATATACATATTTATATATAATACATAGTTGTATCTTTATATATCAAAAAGATTTATTATATCATTTATATTTATATGGGCAGTGGGTGGGAATACACATGTTTAGCTGTCCCAAAGCACAGTGTTGTTTTTTTTCTTATTTCAGTTCAAGTTACTAAACATATAGTATAGCATTGGTTTTAGGAGTAGAATTTAGTGATTCACCACTTACATATAACACCCAGTGCTCATCCCAACAAGTGCCCTCCTTAACGCCCATCACCCATTGAGCCCATCCCCCCACCTTCCCTTCAGCAACCCTCACTTTGTTCTCTGTATTTAAGAGTCTCTTATGGTTTGCCTCCATTCTGTTTTTGTATTATTTTATTTTTCCTTCCCTTCCCCTATGTTCATCTGTTTTGTTTCTTAAATTCCACATATGAGTGAAATCATGCGATATTCATCTTTCTCTGACTAACTTACTTTGCTTAGCATGATACACTCTAGCTCCATCCACATTGTTGCAAATGGTAGGGTATCATTCTTTTTGATCACCAAGTAATATTCCAGTGTGTGTGTGTGTGTGTGTGTGTGTGTGTGTGTGTGTGTACACACACACTACATCTTCTTTATCCCTTTATCAGTTGATGGACACTTGGGCTCTCTCTATACTTTGGCCACTGTTGATAACACTGCTATAAACATTGGGTTGCATGTGCCCCTTCGAATCAGCATTTTTGTATCCTTCGGATAAATACCTAGTAGTACAATTGTTGGATAGTAGGGTAGTTCTATTATTAACTTTTTGAGGAATCTCCATCCTGGTTTCCAGAGTGGCTGCACCAGTTGGCATTCTCACCAACAGCAAAGCATGCTGTTTCTGACTGGATGCAGCCATTTCTCCCGGATAAATACTCCTCGGATTGTTGCATGGCTTTGGCTGATTTCCAGAATTCTGAAAATGTTGATTCTGATCAGTTTTGTCAGCGATCTCGCTCGGTGGATTTCCAGGAGTCTTTACTCTGCTGTCATGGACATGGGAGCCCCAGGTACAGTGCGTCTTAAGCCCCTGCCTCACACTGCTCGCTTGTACTTGGCTTGTATCCCTCGGGCCCCTGAATCTTCATCTTGAACCACCAGCTACTCCTTCCTGTAATTGATTGTTTTCAAGTAGGTTTAAGAACTTCTGTTTTTACTAATTAAATTTAGTTTTCTTAATTTTTGTTCTTGTTCTAAGATCTCAGATAATTTTGAATCCTGGCATTGGTAAGTGGTTTTTTTTTTGGTGTTGTTGTTGTTTCATTTGGGTCATAGACAACATTACTGGCCCAAGTCGGAAGAGGGACCTGCCTTTTGGGGCTCCATGAGGGGACATGTACTCCATTAACCAGTTTTGCCACTCTTTATTTCCTAACTGTGTCTTCCAGCATTCCAAAATCTAACAGTAAGACACCTTTTCCGAAAAAGGAAAGTTGGGTAATTTTACATGATTTATTCATAGCGAATGTTCCCAACTCCTATTATTCACTATTTCTTTACTGTTCACACATCATTTGCTTCTAAAGAATGTTGTACTTCTTGAAGTCCCAAAGATCCATCTTTGCCCTTCTCTGAGAAGAGAGGCAACATTTGTACTATCCTCAAATTTCTAGCCCCTTTCCATCTCTCCAGACATTTCTCAGAGGAGAATAGCAGTCATGTGGGAATTAATCTGCAGCCTTCACTGTCTTGTCCCTGGTGAAGAAGGGGCCAGGCGGAGGCTGGGGGGCGCGAGCTTAGTGACAGGGGCTGTTCTTGCTACCCAGCAGCCCGGGGTAGCTAACAGCTAACTCTTGGAGTGGGGTGGAAACCATCAATACCAGAGTTCCAAGTTCCACTCAATGGGCTGTAATGTTTCAGGGCTGGCTCTTTTGGTTACACATGCCAGCACCAAGTCAACAATTAGTGGGCAGAGGGAGGAGAACCCAGTGTTCCCGACTCCCGAGGAGAGGGGGCTGGTGGGGGTCATATGGGGTGAAGGCCCAGCTGAGCTGACTGCAATTTAGGACTAGAGTCTCAGACATCATCTCCAGGGCACAAGTGCCATACTGTGAACTGGGTCAACCGTGCGGACGCAGAGGACAACAGCGCTATTAGTACCCACTGCCGACATGTCTTCCCCCTGACTCCATGAATGCCTCAATATGGAGTGTGGCACAGTCACTGTTCCAGCTGTGAGGGGCTAGGGGACAAGGAAGGAGCTACCAAGGAAAGCTACTTTTGAGAGTTCACACAGTACGGTGGAAATGAGGGCTGAGATTGGCTAAATAAAATGTGGTCCAGCAACCCAGCAGATTACTTATTACTGTGAGTTTCAAGTTTCTCATTTATGCAATTAAGCACTCAACACACAAGAGCCCCAATACATTGTACTTGGCAATTTCACTTAGCAGGTAGGTTTCCTTCTCGGAGCCATTCCCCGTATCTACTGCCAGATGGCGCTCGTGAGCAGTGCTGCCCTTTCCAAAGGCTTTTCTTTCCACCCTTTGGGTGATAGGTAGGTAGCTCTCTTCCTCTCTGTCAGTGCTCAGGCTGGCATTTAAAATCCCGTAATGCACACAGACTTTGTGTTTCTGATCCATCTGCTCCATGGAGCACCGTGAAACAGAAATACCTACTTCTACCCAGACACCCTTGCTCCAGTAGGATTTGTCAGGTGATAAGCCTTTGTGATATAACCAGGCAATAGGGAAGCTCAAAAGATGTCAAACACTTAATTAGGAACCTGATTTTTTTTCTTTGCATGCTCATCTCTATTATGAGTTCAAGAATCTCCAGATTCTCTTTCCAAGAGTGCGGAGATTCCAAGTTCAGGCCTCATAGATCTGAATCTCAGTATGCTGGACCACTTCGTACAAATGATTTGATCTTTCTGAACCCCACTTTACCTGTAAAATAGTTGTAACAGTAGTAGGTGCTTTATAGGGTTGTTGTTAGGATAAATGAGACAATGCACGTAGGACAAAACCAGGTACATAGTTAGTGCTCACTACGGATGAGCAATTATATCAAGAGCATGAGCTTGAAGTCAGATCAATACAGATTTGACTCCTAACTCTTCGATTTAAAAGTTGTATCACCTTAGGAGCTGGTCGAGCATCTGACTCTTGATTTCGGTGCAGGTCATGGGGTCAAGCCCCGTGTTGGGCTCCCCGCTGAGTGTGGAGCCTGCTTAGGATTCTCTCCCTCTGCCCCTTCCTCTCTCTTGCTCTCTTTCTCTCAAAATGAATAAATGAAAATATTTAAAAGTCACATGATCTTGAATAAGTTATGCAAACTCTCAAGCTCCTTGATGCTTGCCTTGAAAGTCGTGAGATTAGGGGCGCCTGGGAGGCTCCGTCCGTTGAGCATCTGACTCTTGATCGAGGCTCAGGTCACGTTCTCAGAGTCTGTGAGATCGAGCGCTGGGTTGGGCTGCACAATGACAGTGCACAGAACCCACTGAGCTCTTTGTCTCCCTCTCTCTCTCTGCCTCTTCCCTGCTCACGCTTGCTCTTTCTCTCAAAATAAATAAACTTTAAAAAATCTTAAGAAAGTTGCAAGATTTTTATGAAAATTACAGAGATACATATACAGCACCATTTCTTTTTATTTGCCTCATGACCCATTTCAGATAGGGATTGAGTTTACCCACACAAAACAGAAAGTAGCCCGGTAACTTTTTCTTTAAGCAGGTAATAAAATCAGGGTGACGAAAAAGTAAGGGTAGGAGACGTGAGGGAAAGCGAGAGATAAGGTTAGGATCTCAGCTCACATCCTAAGAGTCTCCTCATGTGTTCTTGCTAGCGATGAGGTCACAAATTTGGCTTTGGGCATCCTAGCCTCCAAGGCAGGAAAGAAAGGAAATATGGCTAGTTAAATGATTCAGAGAGCCAACATAAATGCAGAGGAGTTCTGGAGAAGTCTCAGCTATTGCTAGTTCTGAGACTGAAGACACTGTAAGTAGCAGATGACGGAGAAACAATAGATACATAAATGTTAGCTGGGCTCCTCCTCAGACACAGAGGAAAGAGTGAGTCTAGGAATAAAAGCAGCATGGAAGAGGAAACATCAGAGCTGAATAGAACGGAAGACAGGTGCCTGGAGGGCTGGAGGCAGGAGGGAGTCCGTCTGTGAGGGGTGAGCGTGTGCATGTCAGGGTCACCCCTGCCCATCGGCAGCTCTGCAACTTGAAAGCTAGGGACTCACGTGGCGTCACACCGGGTGGAGCGGAAGCTCCCATCAGACGGACAGGCCCGGGGACTGTGGTTTGCGGAGCTGGAAGGAGAGAGGTGGCTGGGGGCCTCAGGCACAGCTGTTCTGGTTTAGAGCCTCTCCCTGCTGGACATCTGGTGTTTAATGACGGTCCGCAGAGGGAAGTGAGTTCTCTCTCTCTCTCTCTCCGAGTGTGCTTTGTTTTCTTCTGTTTTCCTGTGGACCCAGACTTATGGTTCTTGAAGGGATGGTTACAGGGAATGTTACTTTCTTTTTTGGGGTGTTTTTGGCCAGGTCTTCTCAGACATCACAAGCAGGGCTGGAGGATTCTGTGACGTCGCCGAGTCAGAACGTGTTTCTCGGCTGTAAAGACCCACCGACGTGTAAGGGGATTGTGTTCCCCTCCCTTCTCTTCTCACACCACATTCTCTGCTCCTTTTCCCTGCTTCCTTTCAACACATTCCCTGTTTCTGTTCCTCTGGGTCTGTCTCCGTCTCTGTCTCTCTCGAGCTAAGCAGGAGGGGCTCAGATAAGCCTGCAGAAATCTGCATTTCCTTCTGTGCTAGCCCCCCAGAGGGGGCGGGCCCTGAGGGACAGCCAAGCGTCTACGTACCCTCGGGACTCCGTCCTAAATAACCTAATGCAAAGACAGCTTGCTGCTTCGAGGTGTTCACTCCCGGGAGGTTGAAAATGAGCTAATTAGTGCTTCAATTAGGTTTCGATCCCTGAACACACACACTTGGTATTCCTGCCTTCTTGGTGACTACTGAGTAGTCACTACCTTTCAGGACTGCAGTACCTTCTAGACTCTTCCTGGCCTGCCCAGGGTAGGCAAAGTGTGATCACGGCAGCCCAGGGTCGAAACTGCTTATTATCTCTGCCATCGTCTGTTTTCTAAGAATCCTCCCCAGGGCCAGTTCTCGGTATGGTTCTGATTGTTATCTCTGCACCCTCTGTGTGACAGCTGTGACAGCGTCCTGTGTGAGCCTGGTCTGCCCAGGCATGGGGAAGGGACGCAGACTAGGGAAGTCAGGACATCTGGGTTCTAGGTAAGCCACTTCTGTTCTCTAGGCCTCAATTTTCCCATCTGTAAAAAAACAAACCAAAATAAAATGTTTCTAAAATTTTTATTTTATATGTGGACTTTTCTGAGGAAAGGGTCCATGACTGCCATTGTTTCCTCAAAAGGGTCTGTGACTAACAAAGAATCCCTGGGCTTGTTGATTCACAAATTCTTAGAATCCACCTTAGAGCAGTTCTTTGCTTCTGTGCTTCCGGGAATGTCATGCATTGCGTAGTTCAGCAAGTTTGTCTGACGGCCTGCTGCATACCAGCTCCTCTGACGTGGTGTGAGGATGAAGAAGTAAGTCAGACAGCTTCCAAGGAGACCCCTGCTCCGTGCGGAAGCCGACCCGCTAAGGAAGAGTTCGGATAAGATGTCAGAAAGATAGTGATGGAGAGACACACGGGGCACTTGAGGAACACAGCATCCGGAAGTGCCAGCACCTTTTCCTCCTGGGGGAGGGGAGGCGAGGAGGGGTAGAGAGAGGTGGGGGTAAGGAGGGGTGAAGGAGGTGGGGGACGTGGGAGGGATGGAGGGGGGTAGGGGGTAAGGAGGGATGGAAGAGGGTGGGGGTAAGGAGAAGGTGGGAGGGTAGGGAGGGGTGCAGGGGGTGAGGGATAAAGAGCAGTGAAGGGGGTGGGGAGGTAGGGGGTAGAGTGGAGTGGGGAGGAGAGAGGAGTGAGGGTAAGGAGGGATGGAGGAGAGTGGGGGGGTGAGGAGGGGTAGAAGGGGGTGAGGAGTGAGGAGAGGTGGAGGGGGGTGGGGGTGAGTCGGGGTGAAGGGGGTGGGGAGGGGTAGAGGCTGAGTGAGAAGCTGGGATGAACACAGAGCTTCTAAGGGCTTCCCTTCAGGTTTCCAAGCAGAGGGCCTGCTCCCGCCCAGTAACCCTGCAGGCCCCTGACTCCCACTGACCACGTCCCTCTGGACCCACACAGGTCTTCTGTCCTTGTGCTGCCAGCAAAGCCACTGAGCTTTGGGAACCAGCCCCCCCTTCCTGAGTGTCACCCCTACGGAGCATTCCTCAGATGTCCCGGTTCCTTCCCTGTGGGAGCCCAGGACCTTGCCAGCCCCTCTTTTCCTGCCCTGACTGGGCTCTCCTGGCCCCTTGCGTGTCCGGTGCTCCATCCAGTGCACTGGACGGTGGAGATGCTGACGAGTGTGCTATCCCTCCCCAGTGTTACCTCTCGGGTGTAGACCTGAGCTGCTCCTGGTGACCTTACGGCTCTGCAAGAAGCACTGTTAAAGGGTAAATCCATTTAAAAGAGAACAGCAGGAATATTCATGTTGGCACACAGCTGGCCGGAGGGAGGGGCGCTTCCGTGAGCCCCGTCTACTCCCAGGTCCCTTACTCACCAGCTGGATCCAAGCCTTTCCATGTAGTCGCTACCCAGAGTCCAGGCTGCCCTCAGCTATTCCCCGTAACCCACACACAGGTCTCCTAATTCACTCCTCATATGGCAGCCAGAGGGATCTTTTTAAAATGTAAATCAGAACATGCCACTCCCCTGCTGCAACTTTTCAAATATTTTCACAGCACTTAGAATAAAATCTGAACCCCTCCCCAGGTCCTTTAACACCTTCCACGATCTAACTACTGCCTACCTCTCTAGCCCTGTCCTGGACGCCTTTCCTCCTCAGTCACTAAGCTCACTGATCTTCTGCCTGTCTCCACATCGTGGTCAGTTCTGCCTCAGGACCTTTGCACTTGCCATTTTTGTTAACTGAATATCTCTTACCCCAGGAAAAGCCTAGAAGGGCTTTTTGCCCCTTATGATCCTCAACTGAAAAGGCACTTTTTGTGGGAGGTCTTTCCTGAGGACCTCCTCTAGATTTTCCACACTCCGCTCCCAGCACAGCCTTTTTGTTCTGTTACTCTCTTCATGGTGTTTCCTATAATCTGAAGTTATCTTGTTTATTTGTTTATTGTCTGTCTCTCCTGCCCCACCAAGGAGACTTGGTTATCTCATTCACCGGGGTATTCCTAGCTTCTAGATGGGGCACCTGGGTGGCTCAGTTGGTTAAGCATCTGACTTTGGCTCAGGTCATGATCTCATGATTTGTGAGTTCAAGCTCCACGTTGGGCTCTGTGCTGACAGCTCAGAGCCTGGAGCCTGCTTCGGATTCTGTGTCTCCCTCTCTTTCTGCTCCTCCCCCTCTCGAAAATAAATAAACATTTAAAAAAATTTAGAATATGGTATGGCCCATAATAATCAAATATTTGTTGAAGCATTGAAAGAGTATTGATGGTAAAGCCACTTAATGTACTTGATCCCCAAATCCCTAGCTACATATCTGATTTTTTATGATCTTTAGAAAACTTTCTTTGGTAGAGATTATTATAGCCACTTTACACCCAAGGAAATCAGATGGGTTATATCATTTGCCTAAAATCACAGCTGTGTCCTAAAAGTCCCTTTGGGATGCCAATAAAAATTTGGGGGAGAAAAATTCTCTCTAGTCTTCCAAATCTTAAGTTCCACCAGAAAGTTATCCATCTGTTGTGGAATGGAACAATAAATATGCCGGGTCCACCCAAAACAAGGTCTGTGGCCAAGACAACCCACTGGGCGGACAGACCCCATTCTCACACATAATTCTTCTGTACCTGTTTCATTCTGAGCACACCTACTACATTCAGTCATTTATACATTGATTCATCACACGTGTACATGAACAGCCAGCACTACATTGGTATATGGCGGCTCGGGGGAGGGACCCCTGATTCAAACACCCCTGATCTCCCCAAGAAATAGATGGTCCTCAGTAGGATTTGTTGGCTAAATTGTAATTCTTTTGACTAAATAATATAATGTTAATAAGATGCTTATTAATCAGAGTTCAAATATAGAGCAGGCACTCAAGGAGATGATGACAATGTTAGTATTAGAGCCTGGATCTCCTTTCTCAGCCAGGCTGCCCAATAGGGGAGAAAGATATTAAATATTCCGTTGGCATGTTTTCCCCTTCCAGAGCCGTCCCATTAAAAAAAAATCCAGTGCACATGACTTCCATTTCTTTTTCCTAAACCCACAGCCTGTACAAGCAACTGAAAGTAATAAACATAGTTTAAATGCTATGTCTTTCCTAATTAAAATCCATCCAGAAGGGGATGCCAGAGTCATTTTAGTCCATGTGGCAGAGGACATTCCATGATATGAATCCAGGCTTCTAAATGGAGTCCAGGGGGAGATGTGTCCTTGTGTGTGTCATGGAGCATAAGTTTGGGGGTGCTACCCAGAACGCATAGTTGGCCCTGAACTGTAGGATATGAATTTTTAGAGGAAGCAGTTGACGGAGCCATTGGGAATCCCTCCCTGAGGCTCTCTCAGCTGGTGAATAAGCCTGGAGTCTGCCCTGGCCCTTGTCGGTCGTCCTGGAGAAACACACAGGAATGGCCTTTCCACAAGGAGACGCTGCGCTGGTGCTCCCCGCGGAGGTGCCACATGCTGGGTGGCTCTCCTTGGAAACACTGGTTGCCAGAGCAGCTGCGTGAGCCCGGCTTCCCCAGAAAAGATGGGAGAGCAAGCGGGGAGCCCTTGGCTCACCAAGGGCCTCTTTCCAGGGGACCACTCCCAAGAGCAGAGCACGCCAGAAGCCAAATCCGGAGAGAAAGGAGATGACCATGGAAAACCAAGGAGGAAAGGAAAAGAAAGCAGGGGAACTGAGTAGGGCAAGGAGGTTTAAGAGGCGTTCTTTCTGTGGATAGGTTTTGCTTTTCGAGGGCAGGAGTCCATCTCTGTGTGGGAGGACAGTTGGCCGACGGCGACGGAGGAAGGCAGTTTGGGGCATGCTTTCCATTTTGAGAGGATTCTTCTTTCCTATCACCTGGCCCGGAGCCTTCACTCTAACTGCTAATGGTTTTGAAATGCATCTTTTTTAAAAAGAAAAAAATTTTAATGTTTTTATTTATTTTTGAGAGAGAGAGAGAGACAGCATGAGTGGGGGAGGAACAGAGAGAGGGAGATACAGAATATGAAGCAGGCTCCAGGCTCCGAGCTGTTAGCACAGAGTCCAACGCAGGGCTCAAACCTACGAACTGTGAGATCGTGACCTGAGCTGAAGTCGGACACTTAACTGACTGAGCCATTCAGGCGCCCAATTTTGAAATACATCTTAACGTATGTTCTTTTATTGCTAAACCTGCTTTCTTCCCAGCAGCCCTTTGGCCATATTGCCACTGGAAGGAGGAGAGTCATTTACAGGTCTGGGCAGCAGGCTCAGAAGAGAGATGACGGCAAGGGGTGTGAGATGGGGGTGTTGCTGCTCCCCAAATCATGGTCGAACCCCGGGTTGCTGAGGGTAGGAGGGATGAGAGATATCTAGCATGACTTTAGAAGCACTTCGACAGGGAAATAAGATAACTTACCCCTGGAACATGTGAATGCCTTAGCCCGGGGTCTGTGGCCCAGATTGCACTCAGCATGGCACTGGTGCTGAGGAAGGTGTCCAAGTAAGGGGGCCTGGCGCAGGGAACCCACCTGCGAGGTCCTGGGCCTCCAGGGGACGCAGAGGCTGAAGGAAATAACTGAGTAGATCTGGGCGGCTGCGGGGAGTGGGGACCAAGCGCAAAGCTCTAAAGGACAAGGTGGGACTCCCTTTCCTAGGCAGTTGTCCAGGAACAGCGCAGACTCCACACAGATCAGCGGCGATCCGTGGCCAGCCGTGGAACCGAAACTGGCCCCCGTTACTGTAGGACTTGTAAGTACCCCCCTCCCCCCAATCTGTAGAAAAAGAAGAAGGTGGAGAGATACCTTGAGGGAAACTGCCCTGGCCATTTGTATTTTGAATTGATTGAATTCCTAACCCAAAGAAATCAAGTTGAATGGAAAAGGCTGTTTTAAATGGGAAAAGAAGAAATTACATTTAATTGGCCAATTAAGTTTTCTGGTGACTCAAATAAAGATGAAATCAATTATAGATCCTTTTAAGAGCTACATTTTTCCCCCCACAACTGAATTGCAGTGTAAAAATTTTTGACCTCTCCATAATAATGACCATCCACAACCACAAATAGATTTAGAGCATTCAAGTCATTTTCACGTACATTATCTTTTTTGAACCTCACATCAAAACAAAATAGATGTTCTTCTTCCAACTTTACAGATGCAGAAAACAGAGGCTCAGCGATGCTGATGCCTGGAGGCTTATCCAAGTCCAACAAGGGAGAAGAGGGCCCCTTTTCCACGCCCATTTCAACTACAGCCCGCAGAACCTCAGTCTAAACAGTGGTTTTCTGGAGACCGTTTTGGTGGTCATGCCTGCGGGGAGGGAGTGTTCCTGGCATCTGCAGGGGGAATCCAGGGATGCTCGGACACAACCCGTAAGATGCGCATGGTGGGCTTCGCAGCAAACAATTCCTGGCCTAAAAAGTCAGCAGTGCGGAGGCGGAGAAAATCTCTTATACAGGCGATTCCAAGGGAGGAAATTATCTGTCTCCTTTTACATCGTAAAGATGGACAAGGACCCAGAGCCAAGGCGATTATATTTTACAACTAATAAGCCTTAACTGGCCAGAAACATAGCCTCATATGAGCTTTGTTTCCAAAGTGCTGTGAGGAGTGGAGGCGTCAAGTCTTGTTGGAGAAATGGAGCTGGCCACTGCGGGAGGAGGGGGAAGGGGCAGGGATGGATCAGAAGAGGTCATTTGTAGCCTTCTTTCCTCTGGACAACACAATTATTTTAAAACAAATAATGGCAGAGAACTGTGAAATGGTCTCTCCTTGAACACCATATACATAATCATGTCAGTAACAAAAAACATATAGTGAAAAAGGAAAAGCATAGTAGTTAATACTTTTTAAAAATTATATTGATGTATTTTCTTTTAGAGGGAAAAAACATATACCTGCACGTTGGTCTGTAGCAATTAATGAAGATTCATAAATTCTGTGTTTGTCCCCAAATGTCCGTATATTCATCAGTGATTTTGTCAAAATTAGTCTTCGCAAACTCACACTCAGTAGCCAGATTTGTCAGGCTATTTTCTTCATTCCTGGTTGATCAAACAATTTTTTTAACCAATTTTATTTGTTTATTTATTTATTTATTTATTTAAAGTCTATTTCTTTTTCAGAGATAGAGAGGGCACACGTGAGCGGGGTAGGGGCAGAGGGAGAGGGAGACACAGAATCCAAAGCAGACTCCAGGCTGTGAGCTGTCCGCACAGAGCCCCACACGGGGCTCAAACCCACAGACTACAAGAAGGGGACCTGAGCCGAAGTCAGAAGCTTCACCAACTGAGCCAGGCAGGCGCCCCTGACCAATTTTAATTCTGAAAACTTCTTTCACACAAAGTAGCAGACTTACAAATTGGAATCTTCACTATCTTCGTCAGGGCAAGTTTGGCAGAAATACATAAGCTATCTCATTTCTCAATAAATTCCAGAAACTGCAGCGCTGTCCATGTTTTTGTTTCCCTTCAGGATTTATTCTAGCAGTGTTCCAAAGTCTCCACCGTTGAAAATTTCCACTAAAATACCTTCAGCGGAAAATCCACCATGATTCCTATTGTATTTGGTAAAAGCTGAGAAGTTTTCTACTGCGAAAACAGAGAAAATGACTGAAAAACAGAGAACATTGACATTTAAAAAATATAAAAAATCACTTCAGACAATGTACCCCCTACATCTACAACCAGGGCTAATCTGTCCGGCTTCCATCCCCACCCCCCAGCCCTTGGTATGCGTCTGTCCACAGATGCATCTTTAGGGGAAGGATCAATGCTCTGAAATCAGATCCTTTTTTCTCTTAAACTTTGTGCTTTTTTTTTTTAACTCTTTGCAAAAAGAGTGTGATAATACAGAAACAAATTAAAGAATAAAGATCACGTATTGGCATTTGTTAGACTGAGGTTTGGTTGCAATCCATAACCTACAGTCACTAAACTCAAAGATGCCGACAATTTGGGGCGTCTGTGTGGCTCAGTCGGTTAAGCATCTGACTTCGGCTCAAGTTCATCATCTCACAGTTTGTGGGTTCGAGTCCCGCATCAGGCTCTTTGCTGACAGCTCAAAGCCTGCAGCCTGCTTTGGATTCTGTATCTCCCTCTCTCTCTCCCTTCCCCGCTCACGCTCAGCCTCTTTCTCTTTCTTAAAAATAAGTATACATTAAAAAAACTAAAACAATAAAGATGCTGACATCTTGGTAGAGGGGCTGAGTTGTGGACTCATACACAGGATACAAAGGTATCATGGTAGGGAGTTAGCCGTCACAAGAGAGGGGAGGATGGGCAGCTTGGGTTGGAAGTGGGTGAGTTTCACAGGAGGGAGTGAGTGGCTGCTTCTGACCAGGAGACTAGACATTTCATGGGAAAAGTGACATTTCAAGTTGTCTTAAAGAATGGGTAGCAAGCATTCTTAAAGACCATGCTTAGGCCTCAGAGACAGTGCCCTGAGGAAATTAGGCTTTTCTTCCAGCCTCCGCTTCTCCATTAGCAAAGCAAGGATCAGATCATCTTTGACCCTTGGGTCCACGTGGAAGACAGCAAAAGAGAGACAGTGTGTGGAGTGCCTGGGTGACTCAGTCAGTTGAGCGTCCAACTTCAGCTCAGGTCATGATCTCGTAGTTCGTCGGTTTGGGCCCCACTTCGGGCTCTGTACTGACAGCTTGCTCAGAGCCTGGAGCCTACTTTGGATTCTGTGTCTCCTTCTCTCTCTGCCTCTCCCCCATCTCTCTCTGTCTCTCAATAATAAATAAATGTAGAAAAAAATTTTTTTAATTAAAAAAAAGGAGAGACAGAGTGCTTGCTCTGTTGAACAGAACGTGGCCTAGGAAGGAGGGGTTGCTGCACTCCTATTTTGTGCTGTGTGACACTCAGCAAGGCACTTTCCTTTCCTGGACAATATTTTTGTCTGAAAAATAAAAGAATTTACCAGATGAAATATCTCAAAAGTATCCTCTGACTCAGACATTACTGTGCGATCCTAAGTGCCTTGGGATGGATTTCTGCCAAAGGGAACCGGGCTTCCGGCCTTCTGGTTCACACACTTTGGTAAATTCGCATTGCTGAAGAAAGTCAGCAGTGGTGTTAGCAAGTCACAGTCCCGGGGCCAGGAAGTCTGGGCTTCTCCAGTCCCATCCATCTGCCTGAGGTCTTGAATCTCCACCTAGGATTTCCCTACAGCCCTTCCCACCTCTAGTCCACGTTCACCCAGTCACATCCCCCCTCCAGCATCCCTCAGGGGAGGGAGGGAGTAAGAAGGGAGAGAGTAGGGAGGAACCAGGAAGGAAGAGAATGGCCACCTTGGTGCACAGATAGCTCCAATCCAAGCTTCCCACTGAGAACCAGGAGACCAAGGGAAGTCTCTTCTTTCCGTTCACCCACCCCCTCTCCTCTTTTAAAATGTTTTTCCTCTATTTCTGAGATTTCATCTTCTTTCAGGGGCAAGAAAGGCACTTTGGTCTTTTAAGACTACCTCTACATGAGGCTTTGGTGTGTGTCTGCTTCCCTCTGTAGTTCTGGGAAGGCGGCGGGGGGGCGGGGGACCTGAGAGGAGGGTGAGGGGGTTTCGGCAATGCCTCCTGCCTGGATAGGAAGGAGGGAGGGCCGAGGACCGGGAGGGACATCTTCAGGCTGTCGCAGGAGCCTTGTCAAAGGACACTCATTTGCTGGCCTTCAAAGCTATGAACACAAAAGACAGGAAGAGGAGAATAAGGTTACAGGTGGGAAAGATTCATTTCAGGGAAGACAGTCCTATATCTCTGATGAAACCAACGGGGTCCTGGCTTCTCCCTCATTTATCACGAGCTTTGATCTCAGAGGTGGGGGCTGGAGAAGCTCCTGGGGGGCAGGCTGGGGAGTCAGCACCCGGTCCACAGCATTTATTTTAATTTATTCAAAATTCATTAATGATAGCCAAAGAAGTCAGGTATATTCATAGGGCATTGAAGAGACACATGTGATAGGTGGAGGTCAGCCCGCACCTTCTGAGGGAATGCATAGGCGTCAAAATACACTCTCCCTTCCTCTCTGAACTTGGACAAAGCTTGCTATCTTGAACCCTGAGTTTCCTTATTTATTCCACCCTGAGCACCTCTCAGAGGTGGTGAAAGGGCCAAAATGGGAGCAGGTAAGGGAATGTTCAGCTGTGCAAGGGTCTTCAGACATCTTGGGATTCTCGCCACGTGGGAGGGAATCATTTCCCTTCCCTGAGTGCATCCTCCTCCTGTGAGACTTTCGGGGGGAGACAGCCCTTTACTTTCCTTCCTCCTGAGCATCTCTTGAGCCCCCCGAGGCGGCCAAAGGAAAGGACAGAAAGGGAACGTGGGGACTCCTTGGGGACTCCTACTTGGAAGCCCTATTCTTAACTAACCCCTGGGGGCTGGGGGAACCACACAGTCCCCAACCACCTGGGAACTGAGAGTTCATATCGAAGATTTCCATTCTTCACATCCTGGGACTCATTTTCAGTCATGGCTTCAGAATTTCTAGCTTGAAGTGGTTTTGGGGGCTGTGATCTACTTAGGTAGTGGGGTGCATCTAGAAGACCCCGAGGCCATGTTAGTTAAAGCAAGCATCCTGGGGTTATGTAAACACATGCTGATTTGGGGAGAGTTAAAAAATGAGTGGTGATCATGGGGTTCAAAAGTCCATGATGTTCCACTATATCAATTTATCTCTGAGTGAAGATTAAAGATGTGATCATGGTTCTTAGCAGCAAGGCTGATGTCACTGCATGAGCAGTAGACAGAAGTTTGTGAACTTGGGGGTGAATCTAGTCTCCACCAGAAAACGTTCAATTCTTCATCTTAAAATAAGGGTAGATGCCAGCTTCCCCGAGATTCCTTTCTCGATCCACTCCCTCTCCTGTGATACGTTAACATGGAAACCTCGCCAGTAAATCTTGCCTGAGGGATGAAAAACCAAGTGTCTCGGCATGTTTTATCATGTCTCTTGTGTTAGTCACTTGACTTTCAAAGGCAGGAGAGAGGACAGGAATCCTGGGCCACTCCCAAGAAATTTTTATTTATTTCTTGCAAGGTCAAGGAAGAATCGGGGATTAGGCAATGTGAGGGAAGGAACTAATTCTAAGAGGAAAATAGTGACTGACCTTCTGCATATGCTGCACATCTCTGGTGAGCTTTGTCTAAAAAGATGACATCTGAAGGGCACCTGAGTGGCTCAGCCGGTTAAGCGTCTGACTTTGGCTCAGGTCATGATCTCATGGTCCGAACTTCACATCAGGGTCTCTACTGGCAGCTCAGAGCCTGGAGCCTGCTTTTGGATTCTGTGTATTTTTCTCTGCCCCTTCCCTGCTCGCGCTCTGTCTCTGTCTGTCTCAAAAATAAGTAAACATTTAAAAAATTAGAAAGACGTCATTTGGGAGAAACTCCTTTGAGACTCTGCACCAAAAAACAAATGATGATTTAGTGCTTCTACAATGCTAAGGAAAGCACTTTACGAGGCACTTTTCAGTTGATTCCAACCAAAGGAAGTTAAAAGAACATTTTT
Source organism: Suricata suricatta (assembly GCF_006229205.1). NCBI lineage: Eukaryota > Metazoa > Chordata > Mammalia > Carnivora > Herpestidae > Suricata > Suricata suricatta. The sequence goes on from NC_043716.1 coordinate 29,420,432, forward strand.
AAACTTTATTTATTTAATTTGAGAGAGACAGAGCATGAGCAGGGGAGGGAGAGAGAAAGAGGGAGAATCCCAAGTGGGCTCCACTCTGTAGGCACAGAGCCAGACCTGGAGCTCGAACTCACAAAACTGTGAGATCAGGACCTGAGCCAAAATCAAGAGTTGGATGCTTAACCAACTGAGCCACCCAGACGCCCCTGAAAGGACACAGGTCTGAACCAAACTGACTCCATGACAGGCTTCAAGTTTCCTCTCTGACCTTGGAGACCTAAGGGTCGGTTTCTCAGAATCATTAGACAATAAAAGGGCACAGATTGCTCAACCAGCGACCACCCTAGTAACACCCAATCAGAAGCGGCCAGCTAA
>NC_043716.1:29420894-29481203 GCF_006229205.1 Suricata suricatta
GGGGGGGGGGTCCTGGGTCCTGGGTCCACTCTGTAATTGGTTAATACTCTAAATATTGTGATTGGGTCCCACCAAAAGTAACGAACACTCTAAGCAATGTGTATAGTTAAAGTTGCTGCCAATGCTGTTACCCGATAATGATTGGATCACTGTACCTGTGTCTCAATTTCCTGTAACTCCCCCTTCCCAAAACCCATAAAAACCCTGCTCAGCTCTTGTTCGGGGCTCTCAGCAAGGATCCACCGCGCTGGTGAAGTCTGTGAGACAGAGCTTAGGCCCGGCGAGCCTAAGCCCGTAATAAAGCCCTTTGCTTTTGCATTCATGACTCGGTCTCCCTGATGGTCTCTGGTTTTGGAGGATGATATTGTGATCTGGGCATAACACCCCCAACCAAAGGAAATTTTAAAAAGCAAGTGTCTTGTGGCCCCCATAATAGCAAGAAACAGAAACGTACTGAAATTAGCCCAGTGAAAGGTGTGGTGGTGGTGGTGGTGGCAGTGGAAGTGATTATAATGCTAAAGATCAGACTGAATCCAAGGGAGGCTGAATGATTAAACACGAAGAAAGGGAGGAATTGGAGAGGTCCAAGGACTTTGCAGGATTACAGAGATTTACTAATTTGCATTCCCTCCTTCACCAATTTAATTTATTCTGTCCCTCCAGGGTTGTTTAAAGGAGTACCTTGCAAACTTCAGAGGGCCCAGGCATCACCTGGAGATCTCGTTAAAATGCAGATTCTGATTCAGTAAATCTGGGGAGGGAGACCCAAGAGTCTACAGCTCTAACAAGCTCCCAGGCGATGCTGCCGTTGCTGATTGTGGCGCGCACACTTTGAGAGTAGCAAGAACTTAGGCCACTAATTCACAAGCTGCAGTTGGAATCACCTGAGAAAATTTTAAACTTGACGCCTGGATTCCACCCTTCCAGCAGGTTCTGATACAACTGTTTTGAAATGTGACTTGAGAATTAGGATTTTTTTTTTTAAAGCTCCCCAGGTATTTCAAATGAGCAGCAAAGTTTGACAGTCACACTTAGGTGAAATTCTCAGGGGATTTGGAGTGGCTTCTCTGAGGTTAGGTATCCCTCCTGGTCCAGGCAGCTATGCGTGCATGTGGGGCTTACGAAGTACGAACCCATCAGCCATGCTTGGGACTCTATTGCCTATTTGGTGGCTTGGTGTGCAAAAATCACGAATACGTTCTGGCATTCCCATTTTCTAGCTGGATGGTCTGCTCCAGAAAGTCTGGTTTCAGAACGCTTTCCGTCTTAGTCTTTTTGAGTGAAAGGTGGCAGCTATGGTTTCTGATCCACATCCCACTCAGGGTCTTTTGAGGTTCAGTGCCATGTTGTTCCATCAGGGGGTTCAGGGGAGAATAAAGAGGGAAAGCTTCCTAAGGAACTCAGGCTGGCTTTCCACACAGAGCCCGTGGGTCTCAGGGTGGTGCAGACATGAGTATTTTTACAAGCCTCCCCCAGATGACCCATCTGTGCATCCCTGGCTGTGAACCATTGATCAACTGAGATCATGTAATGAAACCTTTGAGGTGTCCTTGACTCTTCTACCAAACCCCATGGATTAAAGCTCCCGAAATAGCTCTTGAATCTCTCCATCCATCTCATCCCTAGAGCCTTATTCAGAGACTAATGTAGAAAGTTTCCTCAGCCTCCAACTCTCCCTAATTCCCTGCGATCCATCATCCGAGGAGCGGCCGGTATCATCTTTCTAATACAGGAACCGCTTATGTCATTCTTCCGATCAGGATAAAGTCTGAAGCCTTAGAGCAGTGTGCAGGGATGTTCATGGTGTGGCCACACCTTGCTTCCCACCACTCTCCCCCCATTCCCTGGGCTCCAACAGTACTGCCACCCCCAGGAAGGTGCTGTTCTCTCTCACCGTTGTGCTGCTACTTGGGATGACCCTTCCCCATATTTTCCTGACAAACTCCTGCTTTTCCTCTCCCTGCTCAACCATCCCCTTCCCTGCAGAGCCCTCCCAGACCCATCCTGCTCCCCATCCGAGGTGGAGGGAGGCTTGGGGCTGCATCTCTTTTATGGATCTTAGGGTATATTTCAAAAGATGAAGAAGTGCCCAGAGAGAGTTACTCAAAAAGTTATCATTGTGTCTATCATTTGGCGACAAGTCAGACATCTTACTTGGAGAAGACATGGCCAAGGGACCTTTCTGCTCTGTACCCATCCACTCCACGATGAACCAGCATAATCCTCAGATTGGGAGAGGCATGCATCTAGTGCTACACAAAGAAACTCCAAGAGGTACGTAAGCACAGGCAAGTTATGAGGGAATTTCTAGATCCTTAACTTCTATATTTACTTTTGCTTAAACCTATCTTTCCGCGCAAGTGCTTGTTACTGAGACCTCGTGCTGGTCCTCCCCTCTTTCCTCCCTTACACAACCAGACTCCCCTCACTTTACCAAAGATACACCTACTCCCACCCATCCCAGATCTTACAATGGTTCAGGGATCCAGTTCCAAATACCAAAATGTCTGGGGCACCAAAGAGAATGAGGAGATGGGCTGTTGGTGAGCTCCTGTTATCAACGCACCAAAATTACCCACACTTATCTCCCTAGATTGGCAGTTCCATTAACGCTTTGTTTTTTATTTCTATTTATTTATTTACTTATTTTTTAAGTAGGCTTCATGCCCAGGTGGAGTCCACGCAGGGCTTGAACTCACAACCCTGAGATCAAGACCCGAGCTGAGATCAAGACTTGGGTGCTTCACTGACTAAGCCACCCAGGCACCCCTAATTTTTAAGATTAATAGTTATTTATCAAAAAATGTTAATATATGATATGGTTTTGTCAATTGCATAATAGTAATGAAGTAATGAAGTAATGAATCAATTATACCTAAAGAAAAAATTTTTAAACAGTTTGAGCTTTCTGTTCAGGGAAAATAAAAATAATAATTTCAGTCTATAGATATGGTTTTTTGGCTAAAAAACATGATGGAGGCCCAACAGGAGACTTCCAAGCCCAAAAACATATTAGTCTTAGAAACAAATTTAATGGGGGGAAATATAATGAAAACAATGATTTCAAGGGGAAAAGATGTGATGCACAAATTCCAGCTACATTTTTCAAGTGGATGTTGGCAGGTGCCAGATAGGTAGGTTCATTGACTCCATTACAAAGAGCCATGTAGTGGCTTATGTTAAAATGCCAACACTTAGAGCAGCTATTGCGCCCTTTGCAACTAATTAAAATCTGCATTGAAATATTTTAGATGCTAGCTTTATAATATGCAATGTGGGTTCATGGTTTAAAAAGAATTTTAGGATGTAAATGTGAGGGGAAACCCAGGAAGATCGTGCTCAAAGTGATGTTGGGCATCATTTCTGGGTGAGGGATGGAAGGCCCAAGTGGCCAGGGGTAGAGTCTGGATGAGGGGAGGGGATGAAGATTAGGAAAGTGGGGCTGGATGTAGAGACTGGGCCCTCCTGAGGGCAGTGGGAAAGTTCTGGACAGTGTTCAATACAGGACACACTGAGGCAACATGTGGGCGGTGATATTTTGAAGGTCCAGCCCAACAGCCTGGACCAAACCAGGTGGTGGGTCAGCTTCAAAATCATGTATGTGAGAGGTGATCAGCCTGGATTCCAACCAGGAACCGTCCTCCACTCCCTAGGTTGGGGAGGAGGCTGGTAAAGATGCCAAGACATCGCATCAGGGCACTGGACTTCAGAAGAAGGTTCTCATATCAGGGCAGGTGAGCCACTGCAACAGGTAACTCCAGTCTCTCAAGGGTTTAATTCAGAGAAGTTTTTCTCCTTCATTGTAGGGAATAAGCTTAGGAATTCCCTGGGCTTGCACCAACAGGTTAACAAGGCATAAAGAATTACAAAGCCACAGGCTGCTCACACCCAAGCTTGGGTAAACAAGATTAGGCCCCCAGGATAGAGTAGGGGGCGCAAAGGCCCCCAGGATGGGGGGGGCAAGGGTCCCTAGAATAGGAAGGGCGGGGCAAAGGCCCCAATACAAAGGTATATGAGGTAAGCAAGATTAGGTATTCACAGCGAAAATGCCCTCAATTTAGTACTATAGCTGAAAGCTGCTTTCACAGGAAGGAAGGACCAAATTAGGTCAACAGGTAAATAGGGCTCTAGGCTGCAGTGGGTGAAGTTGCCCAGAGCAGAGCTAATTAGTAAAAGAAAGGTGCCTTGTAGACCCTGAGGTTATATATTCTTTCTTATCCCCTAGGCTGGCTAAAATAAACAGACATGGTGCCTCATGTCAGCCATTAACATCCATCTACCTGGTGCCAAGATTTTGGTTTATATTGACCCAAACCCCTAACACCGTATATCTTCAACCCCCCCCTTTCCCTAATGCCCAGGAGTTAATGTTCACAGATTCATTGTTTCTTTGTGCATGCCCATCATGTGTGTAAACCTTCTGATCTTAATAAATATGGAGTAAGGACTCTTATTTAGAGCTCTTGTCTTTTCCTGGACATTAGCCATCTCACATTTTAATCCTGCATCCACTTTCTTGCTGGACAAGAAAGATCTTTAGACCCAGAGTCTACAACATTTCATGTCATAGTTTAGTGACTCAGGGACCTAAGTCCTTTCATTGTCTCTGTCTTTTCAGGGCATCTGCTGGAGCCAGAAGAAAGGGAGAGGGACCATGTGGCAATGTTTATGGGCCAGTTATAAAGTGACAGCCATGCTCACATCTACTCATATTCCAGTAGCTGGAATTTTAGTGGTATGGCCACACTAAATGCAAGAAAGACTGGAAAAGGTGGTCTAGTTGAATGTCTGAAAGGAAAAGGAATGGATTTGGTAAGCCATTGACATATTGTCTACCCTTATTGGGACGGCATGTGCCTGGGACTGTGGGTGATTAGCAGGAGTTAACATACATATAGTGTACCGTGTGTATATATACATATATATATATATGTGCATACATATATACACACGGTATAAACACTGTGCCTGTTTATATATACTATATACACACACACTATTATGTATATATATATTATATATGTGCATATAGTATATTGCATATGTGTATATAGTATATTATATGCATATATACACACACATATTGTATATGTCTATATATACAGTTGACTCTTGAACAACATAGAGGTTAGGGGAACTGACCCTCTGCACAGTTGAAAATCTGCATATGACTTTTTTAAAATTTTTTAAATGTTTTTTAAATTTATTTTTGAAAGAGAGACAGCAGGAGCAGGGGAGGGTCAGAGAGAGAGAGAGACATTGAATTCAAAGACAGGCTCCAGGCTCTGAGCTGTCAGCACAGAGCCCGATGCAGGGCTTGAAGCCACGAACCGTGAGACCATGACCTGAGCCGAAGTCGAACGCCTAACCGACTGAGCCACCCAGACACCCCAAAAAATCTGCATATGACTTTTGACTCTCCCAAATCTTAACTACAAACAGCCTACTGTTGACTGGAAGCCTTACTGATAATATAGTCATTTAACACATATTTTGTATGTTAGATGCATTATATATTGTGTTTTTCCAATAAAGTAAGCTAGAGAAAAATATTAAGAAAACCATAGGGAAGAGAAAATATATTTACAGTACTGTAGGGCATTTATTGAAAGAAGTCTGCATACACATGGACCCTCACAGCTCAAACCCTGTTGTTCAAGGGTCAAATATAGGTATACATCTATGTGTGTGTATATACACATACAGGTGTAGGCACAAGGACAGTACAGGTATGGCATAGGTGTAGTACAGGTGTACTTATTGGGGAGACTGAGCTGCACCTGAAGGCAGAATCTAGCAGGATTCAGCTCAGGTCATGATCTCATGGTTCATGAGTTTGAGCTCCGCATTGGACTCTGTGCTGACAGAGCTACAAGTGTCAGCATTTTAGTACCATTCAGTACACTGGTTAAAATAAAGGTCTCTCAAATCCCAAGGCAGCAAAGCTAGCTGAAAATTAGTGATGCCTCATGAATTTTATGATTATAAAATCCATCTCAGAGACACAGTTTGGTTCATGAGGTGGCCACACTCTCTCCCCTGTTTACTCATCCATGTGGAACTACGATGTCTCACAAACATAGCAGTGGCTCCGGAATCAAGTATTTGCAGAATGAAAATGCATCCACTAAAACACTCAATGCATAGTCTGACCCTGTTGTAGCATATCACTAGTGAAATCAAGTCAAGCAATTTTATTAACAATGATTATTATTATTACAAAAAGCAAGAGTTTGTTGAATTCCTGTTACATGCTGGACAGTGCTCTTAGTGTTTTATTTCTTTTTTTTTTCTTAAGTCTATTTATTTTGAGAGAGAGGGAGAGAGAGAGAAAGAATCCCAAGCAGGTTCTACGCTGTCAGCATGGAGCCTGATGTGGGGCTTGAACCCATGAACCATGAGATCATGACCTGAGCTGAAACCAACAGTCAGATCCTGAGCCAATTCAGCCACACAAGCACCCCAAAGCTAGGTGTTTTATTTTATTTAAAAAATATTTTATGTTTATTTTTGAGAGAGAAAGAGAGAACGTGATCAGGGGAGGGGCAGAGGGAGAAGGAGTTGCAGAATCTGAAGCAGGCTCCAGACTCTGAGCTCCGAGCTGTCAGCACAGAGTCCAATGCGGAGCTCAAACTCATGAACCATGAGATCACGACCTGAGCTGAAGTCGGACACTTAACCACTGAGCCACCCAGGTGCCCCCCAAATCTAAGTGCTTTAGGTGAGTGTTCTCACTTAATCCTGGTAACAACCCTACAAGGACAGTGCTGTGATGCCCATTGTACAGATAAAACTCAGGGTGATTTGGTGAATTGTCTATGTCACACGGATGTTGAGTAATGGATCTGGGATTCACATCCAGGCTTCCTGCTCCCTGCTCAGCCTCCCAACTGTGGCAATTGTCGTTGGCCTTTGCTGAGCACCTAATTTAAACCATGGAGTGGAGTGGTGAAGAGTACAAACTCTCAAATCAGCCTTTCTGCCTGGGTGTAAATTCTGCTTACTTCCTTTTCTGAGTCTATTTCTTTATCTGTAAACCAGGGACAATGCTAGCACCCATCACAGTGTAAGAATTAAAGGAGATGTGGCAGGTAGAGGCCTAGGACTCTTACTGTTAGCTTTTCCTATTGTTTCCTGGCACTGGGCCAGGCTTTGCAGGATGAAAAGAAGTCCAAGAGAGGGGCCTTTAGACCCAAGTCCACACCGACTCAAAGCCCAGAAAGGCAGGGGGATCTCACTGGGGCCTTTCTTCTCTAAAAGGTCCTTTTGATTTATTAGCAAGAAGCCATGCGCAGACTACAAAGGCGAGATTTCAATAATTCTCACCCAGCTCCTGGCTAAAGATGTCCCAGAAGACTTCTAAGCCAGTGATTTTCAAAGAGGGAATTTAATTCATATGCCTTGAAGAGGGGGCCTGAGTGGGGTGGTTTGTTATATTTTAAGTGGGAATGGAAGAGCCATCCCACGTGGGCAGCACGTGATGGACCCTGGGGACTGAGGGCCTGAGGATGACCAGGCTTCTACACAGCCTGGCGTCCTATCTGTTCCTGCCATCTTAGAGGTCAAAGCCTCCCCAGACGCGGAGATGCAGTAACCTCCCGTAAGAGATTTGAAGACGCCAAATACAAAATCAACCTCCACTTGTAACTGCTCGATCTAAACAGGAAGATGCCACCAAGCAGACGGATGCCCACCGACCTGTGCACAAAGCTAGGATCCTTTAGGGAAGTCAGAAGATGAAACCACATCTATGTAGCACCCCTCATTCCCACACCTCCAACCGCCTGCTCCATCTTCTGAGCAGGAGAATTGTTTTCTGTCCTCTTGGAAGGGATGAATGGTCTGAGATGTTGAACTGGAGAAATTGCTCCCCACCCCGCTCCCTGAGGCTCCCCACGGCAGTTATTAGTTGAGGACCTATCATGTGCCAGAGACTATACATTTGTTAGGATGTTCATTCTCCCCACAACACTCATCGGTGGAGATTACATCTTCACTTCACAGATGAGGAGATTTAGGTTAAAAAGTGCTTAGTGCCGCTCAGGGTCATACACCTGCTAAGTGACAGATTTGAATCATCGAGCTCCTCACCAGAGTCCCCTTCTCTTATGCCTGTGATGCTGAGTTCCTGGGCTTGGGCTACAGCCCATGCAGTGCCCGTGTTTGGAGCTCTCCACGAGAGTCTAATGGGCTGCCAGGGCTGGAACCACTGCACTGCATCAGGCTTCCTATAAATCCTCAAATGGGGACTTTATTCCATCTTGCATTACAGATTCTTTTGGGGAGTCAGGGTAGCTGTGGATCTCCCCTACGGAAAAATAAATGTTTATACACAAAAAGTTGCATACAATTTCAGGTAATTATGGAAATTTTGAAGCTTCTTCATGGATCCCCCAAGAGTCATAAATTCAAATTAAGGTCAAGTCTGTAGATCCTTGCTTCCAATTACTTGGCCACACACAGGAGTTGGTTGGAAGCCTTTAAACAATTCATTTCCTTTCTACTGATTCAGAATTGCTGGATCTGTAGTCCTGGAATATATTCCCAGTTGATTCTTATACATCCAATCAGAAGCAGTCTTTGGACTGGTTTTTGGGAACCAGCTTTCTAAATGATGCCCGTCCAATGGATCAGAATTCATTTCTGTCACCTCTAATGTTGGACGATATGCTTAACCACCTGAGCCTTCTATTTTTACCTCTGAGAAATGGGAAAAACAATAGTCCCCATCTCACAGATTTGATATGGGATTAAATAAAATATTCCATGTCAGTGTTCAGCACAGGGTCTGGCACATAAGTGCTTAATAAATATTAATTTACCATTGATAAATTATTTAGTATGATTTGTCATTGATGTAATTGATCTCTATAAGTGGGCTTTTGGTGATAGGATTGGGAACAGAATCTAATTTCTAGCACACTATCAACAAAGATACATGAAAGAAAGGAACAAATTCAAAGTTTATTAAGCATTAAGAATAACAGACAGATAAGGGTTTGGACTTAACAGCATAAACACCACCAATATCATGGTGTACAATTAAACTGACCTCACGTGAACTTGTACCTGTTTAACCGATGCAACCTTTGTGGTGTTGCCAAACAGATAATGATTATGGTGGTTGTTATGTTTGGGAAGGTTCTCCAAAATTAAAGATGTTATGATTCGACTTAAATATTCACACACACACACACACACACACACACACACACACACACACACATACACTTGGCCCTCTGCACAATGCACTGACTTCAGTTGTCATATCTAATCCAATCGAGATCTAGGATAAGGCTTTGCTCATTTTTAAAATGACATTATTAATTGTAGAGAAAATGAGGAGGAGACCTTGGCCTCCCCAGGGGGGCCCAAGAGCCCCAGCGGGGAGCCCCACCCTGAGAGCAGATGTCTGTCTAGCACAAGGTGCTCCGTCACCTGCAGCTTGCTGAGTCCGGGTTAAACCCGAGCACCCGCACTCCACACAGGCTCACGAGCCAAGCCAGGCTGGCTTGGGACGGCTCTGACGAACTCTGACAAAGGCTGAGTTTTCCTAAAAGGAACTCCAGGGGGAAATCAGATAAACAACCATAAAAATACAAGTATACCTCTGCATGTTACAGAATGCCCGTTGTTTTCCTCAGGGGTGAGTGGAAGAGAGAAGCTCCACTTAAAATTCTTTTAGGCTCAAGACCTTTTAAGTGCACATTTAGAATTATTGTGTGTTCCTCACAAAGCCGGCGAATCGGGAGGCAACCCTGGGTTCTCTGGCACAGCGTCCTACCCACCCAACGCCCCATCCCATCTGCACGCTCCTGGGACAAAGGTCCTTCTTCTTCGAGGGATGGCTTCCCCCAGGCCTGTCGCACAGGAAGATGAAAGGCCTAGCACAGTCTTGCCCACTGAATGTTTTGAAGGGTCGGAAGGTGGCCTCTTCTCCAGAGAAGGACGTGATCTCTTCCAGCCTCCTATTCCCCACCTGCAGCCTCAAACTGCATGAGGCGGGACAGGTTTTGCCTTTCTCGGCATGTCTAAGTCCACAGAAATGACTCCGCGACCTTGTCAGGAAGTCAGGCCGCTCATTCCAAATTGTGTCTCGATGTTGGCACGGTAGGATTTGGATTCATTTTTAATGGCCAAGTAATTAATCTCCGAGAGATGCTTCTGATGAAAAGGTGAAAAATGACAACAGGACTCTTTTAATAGCTGTGGTCTGCAGAGCTCCTCTGACCCTGGCTGATCCGAGTCATTCCAAATCGGGCCGCGGCTTCCGACACCATGGAGCAGAACTGCCTTGTTGACTGGTTAACCGCCCCCGACAGAAGGCGGCGAGCGCAGGAATGAGTGTTCATGTGTGTGTGGGACAGCGACCTTCACATAAGGCACGTGGACGGACTCCGAAGATTTGAAGATTTCAAGACGAGGTAGGTTTGTGAAACCTCTGCTGGCACACCACAGACTACATTTTATTATGATCTTTTTATTTCCTCTGAAGACACGGGCTTGTCTTCGTTTTAGCAACTCCTGTCCCTGAATAATTCTGCTGCCTCTGGTCTCTCTACCTATAAAAGAGCCAACCCTGCGTCCACCCGTGTCTGTGCCTGAATTTCGCTTATTCAGTTTGGCTTAATTTGGCCAAAGGTTTTGTTTCTTTTCTTCGTTGTATACCTGAACAATGCCTTTCGATTCCAATGCTCTCGCGTGTCCTACCGTAATCTGTAGCTCGGGACAAAATGACTATCTAGTAGAAATATCCTTCTAGTCAGATTTCCCAAGACTATGACACTGAGACAGAAGCGTTGCTGGTGGATGGACAAGGGGACCACCAGGCCACTCAAGAATTAGATACTCTGGAGGCAGGAGACTAGAAAATCCCATTGATGAAGGGTGTTTTAATCTAGCACAAAATGTTTCTTTGCAATAACAGCAGAATCTCTTAACATTACACAACTTGGTCAAACAAAAGAACAATCATCTTTAAGGTCAAAACATCTACCAAATTATAAACCATACATGTGACACCGATGTCAACCTTATACTGCATAAGACGCACGTGCCCACAGAGGGGAACAGGATTGTTTGGGGTGCTTGCGGTGGTATTTCATTCCAGAAACTTGTAACTTTGAAATGAACGTTTTCATGGCAGATGCTTTTCCTAAAAAACACTGTATCAGCCAATAAATATTTGACTAACATCCACTTTGTGCTTTTGGGTGACGTTAACTGACTTCCTTCTGAGACCTAACAGGAAACAAGAAAGCTCCTTATATATTTTAGAGCGGGATTTGTCACACCAAGCTTCGATACTGTCATAAAATTTTAATTTAAAGCATAAAACATGCTGATGTATCAGTGATAGGCTTAAAATATTAAAGACTTCAAAAACCCCCAAGCGCTTCTTCTCTGTACAACACTGATGAATATATATCTTTGCTATATAATTTTAAAACATGGAATAGTTTTCCTTTTCTCTTTGCTATATATAATATATGTCTTCCAAAATACATTGTCAGTATTTATATCTGAAAAATACTGTACAAAAAAGAACTTCCTATAATTACTCTGTATAAACATTAAACAATTTAATAATCTCTCCTTTTGGTCTATAGTAAACATTTAAATTGATTGGATTAACCACAGTTTGTGACAACACCATCCTCTTCTGAGATACACCAGTGTCTTTTACATTCATTTTTCAGAAGTCCTCTTTAAAAGAGCACATACTTTCAAAAAGCAAACAGAAAATAAGAAACATAAGCTCCAGAATCATTAATTTATGAAGCATTCAAAAATGACACCACTAGGAAAAGGGGTCTTACAAAACATCAACGTATTAACTTAGTTAACTGATTTTTAAAAACAGCAAGGTATAATTCACAAAAATATATATATTACCAAAAAACGGGGAAAACTGAATCTTAAGTAATTGTTTTGAATATCAAGAGGAGTATGGAAAAAGGGAACTAGAAAAGTGGGGGAGGGGAGAGCGGAGAAAACAAAAGCAAACACATCAATGTCAAAAGCTGTTCCAAGATGCAATTTTTTTTTTTTTGGCTCCTACACTGATAAATTAATCCCTCGTTCTTAGACCTGGCATTTCCCTCTGCTTCCTTGTCCTGGGGATGTTCTGGGCATGCTCAAATGCATTACTGTAATTTTCGTTTTTTAAAAGACAGTGAAATTCTTAGGTAGGGAACATATCCTATGTCCACTAGTAATACTCAGGCAGCATGCTCTAGCGCACAATAGGATTATTGCTTTAGGTACAGACGGTGCAAAAACACACTCTGTGTTCTAGAATAGTACTCTTACTTACCTGGGGTTGGTAGAATTAAAAGGAAACTTAGTAAATAGCAGTAAGTAAATATGGGATCTAATAAATCTAAACAGCACTTGAAATTTGAAGACAATTATCACCAAAACTGAAAATATGAGGAAAGCAACCTATAACTGAAGAGAGAGAGCGCGAGCGAGCGCTGCAGTGTAGTGCTAAGTGATTTCTGTGCACCTTATTAGCATGGTAACTTACAGATTAAACAGAAACAAGAGCTCGTAGTCTTGACAACTGAGATCTAGTATTTTACCAGGGCCCTGCTTGGTGGAGCCCAGCAGAAGGTCCTGGAAGAGCAGGCCGGAGCCACCAGAGAGTGACGCGGGAAGGAACAGGAATGGGGGAGGAGGGAGGGGCAGGAGACCCCATGAGGCGTCTCCACAGTCCAGTAAAAACACGGCACCTTTCTTTTTCAGAGCTGAAAGATGAGGAGAGGGCTACCTTAGCGTGGCGAGTGCAAAGGCACACGCGCGCACGGCGGACCTCACGGGAGCACAAGCGCGCGTGCGCGTGCACGCACACCAGAATGTGCATCAGTCGTGTTTATGCCTCTGGTAAAGTGCTGATGTCAGAAAGGTTGGTTCGGGCGTGGTGCTATCAGGCGGGAAACACACTGTCCATCTACTGGAAAGCCAGCCCGCAAGACTGCCATCCTACAGGGGCCCGTGCCTGGCCTCGTACTTGGCAAGTATGTTCTTGCATTTGCCCAGCTCCTTCCGCAAGTCAGCCACCTCCTGGCGCAGGGCCGAGTTCTCCTTCTCCAGGAAGGATGCCCGGATTGCGATCTGGTTCTCCTTCAGCCGCCTGGCGTCGCGGGAACGCTTGGCTGCCATGTTGTTCTTCCTACGCCGGGCCCAGTACTTGTCATCCTGCTCATTAGTCACAGGGGGAAAGAAACAAGGATGTTAGATTTCAGCCGCGCAGGGCCCCGGGGTGGCGCCCAGGAACCCGGGACCCACGCATCTCACCTCGCGTCTCCTTCCCTGACAGTCTGCTTGCGTCTGAGACTACTGCTCCTGCGCCGTGGCTTCCCTCCCGCAGCGTGGACGCACCTGTTGCGGCGCGTCCCTCCTTACTCTCTGCCCTGCAGAACCGACGCCAGGGGCTGCATGGAAGCAGGCGGCTCACCTCACACCCTAAACTACATTCGGATCACTGTGCTTTCTTTGCCGAATGCTTTAAGAACCCTTTCCTTCCACGGGCGCTCATGTGCTTGTTGGTAAAAGTCCATACGTTATTGGTGCAAGGCGAGTTGACCATGCTTATCAACTATTTAAATGCACTACCACTGATGAAGCAGCTCGTCTTCTGGGATCTGCCTCCATCCATCTGCACGCATGTGCACACAGACACCAGGCACAGAATTTTCACTGTGGCATTGTCTCCAACAGAAGGAGATGGGGGAAACTCATCAGTGGAAATTTAATAAGTACATGATAGTGAAGTCATACAAAAGGATACTCTGCAGCTGTTACAAATAATGATCCAGCTGAACCAAAACGATGTTCACGATCTACCACAATGTGGGTGGAAACAAACGACAATTTGCTGATAAATATGTATGGTCTCATCCCACTTTGGTTAAAAAAAAATCACAATATTGTATATTCACAGAAAGAGGCCTGGAAGGATTTATACCAAGTTATGAAAAGTGGAGCCTCTAGAAGGGGAATATGAGGAGGGAACACCAAGTAGAGAAGTAGGATCTTTCACCTTTCATTTCTGATGTATCCTTGGTTAATTAAGATCCCTTCTGTTAATTAAAAACATAAGAAAAAAAGAAACCTCTCCACCTGCCACTGATCAGTATGCTCACATTTGGTGGCTAGCATTTAAATAATTTACTTTAATTTCCTGTTTAACTGTTCTCTAGGTCTTAATTCACCTGGATGCTATTTAAATATGGTCAGTGTGAAAGCAGTGTGTTCTCTCCCCCTCATCCTTGTCCCTCTCCCCAAAAGAGGAAAACCTTCCTAGGAAGGTTAAGACATGAACATCTTTTAGGTCTTACCAACTCATTTATGGAGCCACCTGCTGGGTTTTGCAAACCCCTCTTTCCAACAACTTTCAACAGCAAATCCCTCCATCCTAGCAAGGCTAATATTTGCAGTTACCTGTCACCCAGAATGAGTGACTTGAGGCCAGTTCTTCCCCTCCCCCAGGACTGCAAGGGGCAGTTGGCATTGGAGGAAGTCACATGGGTTGGCACCACGAGGGCAAGGAAGGTCCAAGGTCAGTGGTGCGCACCTACACCTGCCCATTACCCTTGGCAAACATGTGCCTTGCACAAAGACAGGACGGGTGATATAGAATGCCCGGGCATGCACCTTGTACGGGCCACTCACAACCTGGTACTGTTATTTATAAAGCATGCCTAGCTTTCCACATGTTTCATAATATGTGCCAGGGTGAAAAAATGATCTTCATCATAGCTGGTGCCAGCATCTTTCTTTCAGAGAAGAAGGCTGTCCTTTGAAGAATGCCTGGATAAGTCAGCTTCGGGCAGGTGCACCATGGCCGTCGGTGGGATTTGTCATTTGTTCTTGGAAAAGGGGACAAGGGGCCGAAGGAAGGGGAGAGAGGCCTGGCCAGCTGGCTGGGGCGGGCTGGGAGGAGCTAAGAGAGTCAGAGGACTTCACTGGAGGGAGGGAGGCCTTGAAGGCATATTAACAACAGTGGAGCCTCCAGTTCTGGTGGCAGCTGTTCGTCTACTTTGGTATAAGCCCCAATTCCACCCCCCATGGTAGTCTCAGTGAATCTACCACATTCAGTGTTCCTTGGGCATATAGTTTCCAGTGGGTCCAAGAACATTCAAAAGAGGGGCTGACTCAGGACGTATCAGTAACCGACACAGAGGAGCAGGAGCAGGGAGGTGAAGGAGTACATGAGAAGAAGCCCCTGGGAGGTGGCAGAAGCTTGGGGGGTAGAGGGAAGGGAAGGGGTGTACTGCCCTAGGCCATGGACGTGGTGGTGTGTGACTGGGTATCAAGGATCAGAGGGTCACCAGCTGACCTCAGGGGAACAACCAACATTTCTGTCTCTTAGAGCTCTTCTCACTTGTGAGGTGTTTTCATTTCCCAGCTTCCCCTGTCCACACATGCAGGCGAGCTAGGAAAGGTGTTGAGTGGGGACCATCTCAGGTGAGAGGGGCGCTGGGAAGCGGAGAGGAGTGGAGCGGGGGATGCAGAAGGCAGGAATGAAGGATACGAGGAGAAGGACCAGAAAACCCAGCTTGCCTCCCTTTGTTCCCGGGGCATGGTTGGGGGTGGGGAGAGCACTATAGGAGGGCCGCTGACAACTTTGCACCACATTCCTGTCCCCTTCTCTATTCCCAGGTGCAGGTGCCATCTGGCTAGCCGGTTGCCCCCACCCAGCAAGGGCCCACCCAGTCCTGCCCCATCATCTTCCAAAAGGAAGGCCTCGTTTGACACCGCCTCCCCCGGCCAGTCCCCTCCTGAAAGCCAGTGATCCCTTTCTCTTGCCAGACTAGAAGTTCCTTGAGAGTAGGAACACTATCAGTTCTGGCTCACCTTGGTGTATCCCCAGGGCTTGGAACACACAAGCCTTTGAAATATCTCTGTCAAGCGAATGAATGGACAGTTGAATATATTAAGACATCAAGGTGATTAAGCCGATTCTCAGCTAGGAATCCTGGTACTGCTTACGTCTCCTGGGGCATGCACGCTGACCCAAAGAAATGGCTCCACAGAGGGGTTCAGGCAGCTGTGGGTAAGACCATTTATTGGTGGGGCTATTTCACTCGTTTGGTTTGCTGGGGGCACAAATATGTCTCCCACCCACCTCTAGCTCAGTCCTCTCTGCTGGAAGGAGAAATAAGTTACAGCTCTGCTTCTTGTTTTGCATGAGATCATGGTCTGTGGCCTGAGGCTTCACTCACAACTGAAGAAATCCAAGGACACCTGGCAGGAGAATGTTCCTGCTTGCTACACACCTGCCATGGGAAAAGGCCAGGCATGGCCGTGACAGCCATACTATGCATAATTCCAGCCAACTGTTTTCACCTGGCCTCTTAGTTGCCAAGGTTACCTGGGTTATTAAGTGAGCTTGCTCTTTGCTTTGAACTTGGAAATCTGGAGACCCTGTGAAGTTCTGGCTGGAAGTTTTATCTACTGCTCAGCATTATCCTTCTGAACTACCCTCTGTTCAAAAGGAAATCCATGCTGCATGGCTCCCCAGTTGAGCTGAAGAGGTGAGCTCTAAAATACACACAGGATCGGGTGCTAAGATGAGAAAAAGCATCCAGTTGAAAGGAGACACTCAAGTTCCCAGGACCTAATCCCATGACCCTTTCTTATCTTATCTTAGTCTTGACCATCAGTTCCCTGACTTGTTTAGACTTTTTTAAAATTTTTATTTATTTACATAATCTCTGCACCCAATGCAGGGCTTGAACTCATGACCCTGAGATCAAGAGTTGCATGCTCTTCCAACTGAGCCAGCCAGGCGCCCCTTGTTTAGATTCTGAGGAGTGTTTACTATGAACTCCACACTTTTGATTCTTAGGGTGACAGCTACTGGTTTGTCACCCAAGGGACCCTGCTGTAGCCCCTTTCAAGGCCGACATGCTACAGTGTCCTTTCTGGAAAGTAGAAGACTTGGGGACCAGGCCTTCCACTAACTAGCAGTGTTCACCTCACTTCACCCTTCTATCTCTCCATTTCTTCAACTGCAAAACAGCAACTCTGGTCTAATGAACCCCTTTCAGCCCTGACATCTATGAGTCTGCTACGCTCAAGGTCATCTCAAGTATGTAGGTGACAGCAGTGACTTCAATCTGCGGGGTACCATTTCCTTTCTAGATGGCAAAAATAGGAAACAGGTTGAAACTAGTTCCAGGACAATGTTCCAAACCCCCAGGTTCCCAGCCTACAAGTGGCTTTCCCTCTGAACCAAAGTTAGCTTTGAGAAATGGGGGTCAGAAGTTAGAAAAAGGCTAATTATGCCCGATGTCAATGCCTCCAATATATACAATCAAATCTCGATTGTCCATATGATCGGAAGGAAACAAAACACAAGAAAGTCTAAGCCATGGCTAACTAAAATGGTTCTATTTTGGGGTTAGTGGACATGGCATAATTTTGGAAAGAATCCTCATTAATTATCATTAAATGTTTCATATTAATTTTGTTTCCAGTTCTATCATACTTCATAAGGTAAATTTATTTTCCTTTATAAATCATGTGTCCCCTCAACACAGATGAAAAAAAAACAAACAACTTGAAATTAACTTTCTGTTGAGCTATTCAAGTGACCATTATTTAAGAGACAGTAAACATTACATATCAACAAAATCAGGGAATCCACCAGCTTCCTTGAGAAAACCCCACCCAGGTCCAGGGTAGCAACGAGGAGAGAGGTCTTATCTCTAGCTGGTATTCCCTGGGGCCTATAGGGAAAAGGCAGCACTGATTATTAACAAGTTCCCCAAGGAAGGTAAGCCTTGGCGAACTATTGGTTCAGATGTCCTTTGCAGATAATTTCCTTTCTCTTTCCAACTCTGAAATATTTTGGGTTTGAGCTGATTTTATGGGGCTTGCGTAGCGTTCCCGTTCCCTACAGATAGCAGCAGGATTGTTTCCTTCATGGGCTGTAAATCACTCCAGCATTTTTATTGCTTCTTTTCTGTGCTATATCAAGACATGCAAGGCATATTTCAGAAGATACCCAGGGAGAAAGCAACTTGCCCACAGTTCACATGCCAAGAAATAGGATCAGAAATCACAAGTCTGTGGTTCACGAGCTTGTGTGATCTTCCTAGAGGTCACCCTTTTAATCTGCCTCTTGACCCCGCCCTCCATGTGCCCAAAGCCTGATGACCAGTTCCAATTTACCTTCAGATCATCAGGGATGAAGACTTTGCGCGCTTTCTTAATCATGGGCTGTGGCTTCAGTTCCTCCTCAGAGAACTTGCGTTTGCGAGGGTCAAACATTTCCTGGCCAGGGATGCTGGAGAGGGCAAGATCTGCCGGGTCTGGCTCATAACCCACAGGGACCTGGATGGTGTCAGGATCAATGGGACTCGGTGTATTGCGGTTTGCTGGCAACAGCTGACCTGGAACAAGGCAGGAGCTTTAATTCAGGAATACTACCGGAGCCCCAGACAGCTACTTGGTGATACTTCAGGATAAGTGGCAAAAGTCTTCAATTTACTTATATATGACTAACACTGTTTATTTTATTCTTCCTCATGATGTTACTGAGAACACAGCAGGTAGAGTATGACTTTACTCATGTCAGATCAGGCAAAACAAAGACTCACACACGTTTGCAAACTAAATTTAAAAAATATGGGGCACCTGGGTGGCCCAGTTGGTTAAGTCTCTGACTTGAGCTCAGGTCATGATCTCACAGTTCGTGAGTTCAAGCCCCACACTGGGCTCTCTGCTGTCAGCTCGGAACCTGCTTCAGATCCTCTACCCCCCTCTCTCTGCCCCTGCCTGACTCTCTCTCAAAAATAAACATTAAAAAACATTCATGCACATTCATTCTTTCCTAGAACACATTCCTGGAGCATCAGCTATGTGCCAGGTACTCTGATTTTTACCTTTATGGTGTTTTCCAGGCGAGTCAAGGAATCATCACTAGTTGGGATATAGGAAGGTGCTGAGACAGAAGTAAACATCACGTGTGTCCAGAGCATGGGGGACAGTATATAACACAAAAAAGGTTAGGGACAGTTCCTAGAGGTGACACTTGGTGTAGCTGCATCTTGAGTTAAACAGTAATTAGCAAAAAAAAAAAAAAAAAAAAAAAAGGTAATCTAGGGACACATACAAGCGAGAGGGCTGCCTTTTTGAGGGGCACAAGTCATCTTGGATAGCTGTGGCGCTGACTCAGAGCACGAGATGAGGTGGAGAGAGACATAAATGCCAGAGATGTGGTCAGGTTGGTGGGCAGTGGGGATGTTAGAAAAGGACCTGAATGTCACTGAAGGATTCTGAGCTCCGAAGTGACAGGCAGAGCTGAGGTCAGCAGAGGAGACTCAGGCAGTGTGAGGAATGGACCAAAGGAGGGATGGCTTCCAGGATGCTGTGACGACCTGTGTGTGCGTCTGTGTTGACACTGGAGGCAGTGGGAAGAGGGTAGGTTCAAGAAGCATTTGACAAATCAGAAAGGACACAGCAGAGGGGACCTGACTTTCACTTGGGGGTTCTGCAACCACTGAAATGCACAAATGTCACCAGAACAACGGGCTTACTGTGCTTCAGAATGCGTCTTACTGGTGAAAGTGAACTTAATGACAGGTGGCGATGTTTATGTGGGCAACTCTGCATCTCCACTTCTAATTTCATCTGAATTTTACAACTGTCCTTTTCACACCCATAGAATAAAGGAATAACGGAGAGGATACAGCCCGACTATGTTTGGCACACCGTCTCGCCTGCGCCCCCCCCCGCCCCGCCCCCACTGCCTTCCTCCTCTCTGCCAATGGTTGGACAACGTGTGCAAATCTCCTTTAGGCTTCATTAAAACCTACCCCAGGTTGAAGCACGAAGCCACGGGCTCACATTCTAGCTGAACTATAAAACCATGCTCATCCGTTTTCTGGAAAGGCCTGGTGGGGAGCCTGCAAAATGAATGTTCTGGGTGACCTTTCAGGTCCTCACTCTGCTTGGAGCTCTCTTTGTATCCTGCTTGCCAAAGAGGAAGACATGGGCCCCCGAGGCATTGGCAGAGGACAGAGATTTCTCATTAGCCAGCCTGCAGCTCAGTTATAGCTTCTAGAGACTGCTGGGTTTGGTATTGGATGGTGTCAAGCTAGATTTGATCTTGTGCCTCCTGACATCGCCTCAGAAAATGAGCCATATCTGAGTCAAATGGGGATTTTATTTTCCCTTTAGAAATTCTCTTTGAACTAGATAACAAATCTACCCAATGCCCTATCACTACCAGCACCACTGCACCAGCACCCCCCCCCCACACACACACACAGGCGTGTGCACCCGCTTCTACCCTCTGGAAGCGTCTCGTGGTTAATATTTCCCAAATCTAATTGCTACAAGTTACTTCACATTCTTCTTGAGGGCTTCAGAATTCTGTTAATTATTCTATATTGCAATGTTCTCCTTTATTACTTTATAAATGTTAAGCGTTACATACACACACACATACACACACACACACACACACACACACACACCTCCTCTACCTTACAACATGGTCTTTCATGTTTTATCTACTTTATCCCCATCCCTCCAGACCCGTGGTACCTACTTCAGAGTTGGGCTTCTACAAAGCATACTCCACATGTGATGGTGGCCCTCTGGGACGTTGGGTTCTGACATTCATTCATGGACATTCTAACACCATAGGCCGAGCTTTAGTTGGACATTCTTTCTCCCCAGCCCTTTCTGCAGTGGAAGTAGGTCATGCCTCCCTGCAGAATGCAGAAAACCTACCTGGACCATAGATGAGTTCAACGGCTTCCCCAGCATCAAACAGCACATGACAACGGACCCAAGTGAACCTGAGAAACACCTCCAGGTCCTCTTTATCCCCAGAGATACCCCTGTACTATCTTGTTTACCTACATTTTCTACGGAGTTAAGTCCGCTGGACTCACCACCCACCCCTTTATTCCAAAATGTCAACAGTTGGGTAATGGAAAGGAGAACCTTTATTATTTTGTTCTATCTTTGTAGACTTAAAAAAAATTTAAGTAAGAATTTTCAACTTAAGAATGTATGATTCCATACATTTTAAAAACTGCCAAAGACGTTGACTGGAAAATTTCCACAAATGCAGAATTATGTCAAGAAGGGCTCCTCTCCCCTGCCTCCAATCCACCTTGCTACTTTTCCCAGAGGTGACTGCCCTTAGCTGCCTGGTGAAAACCTTAGTTTTCACACATATGATCTAACTCAGTAGGATTATCCTACCACATGTCTTAAATTACTTTTTCAACATACCATATACAATTTCCCATGTTAGTATGGATAGAACCACTTTGTTCTATTTATTTATTTACTTAAGTTTATTTACTTTGAGAGAGAAAGGGAATGCATGAATAGAAAAGGAGAAAGAGAAGAAGAGAGGGAGAGAGAATCCCAAGCAGGCTCTGCACTATCAGGGCTTAAACCCACAAACTGAGATCATGACCTGAGCTGACGTCAGATGCTGAACCGACTGAGCCACCCAAGCGCCCCTACTTTGTTCTTTATTAAAGGGCTTATAGTACTACCTACTCATTCCCAGCTGATGGATTTTTAGGTGTGTATTTTTGTAGAAGAGATTCCTAGAAGTGGGAGTGCTCATCCAAAAGGGATGTACCTTTTATATTTATAAATGTGCTGGTAAACTGTCATATCTACTTACACTTGTACCAACATCTATGAGTGCATTTCTGCACAATTAAATATTAATTTTTAAAATGCTACCAATTTGGACACAAATATTACTATTGTTTTAATTTCCATTGCTATTATTACTAGTGAGACTGAATATCTCACATACTTATTATTTATTTCTCCTGCTATACATCACTTCTTCCTTCCTGTTGTTTGCCCCCTTTTAAATGGATTTTGTTGCTTATTCATTTGTAAGGACTCTTTATAGACTGGATATCATCCTTTCATCTGATTTATCTATAGAAAATATTTTCTCCATGACCACTGTTTTCTAACTTTGCTTATGGAGTTCTTTACTATTGGCAAGATCTTACATTGTAATATAGTAGTATTTTTTTAAAGTTTGTATATTTTTGAGAAAGACAGAGACAGCATGAGTTGGGGAGGAGTGGAGAGAGAGATAAAATCCTAAGCAGGCTCCACCACTAGCACAGAGCCTGATGTGGGGCTCAAACTCATGAAACGGTGAGATCATGACCTGAGCCGAAACCAAGAGTCAGACACCTAGCCAACTGAGCCACCCAGGCACCCATATAGTGTAGTAATATTTTGAAATCTTTTCATTTATGACTTCCATATCCACCCAAAAATTATATATGCACACATATGTATACACCTGTCTATATGTATTTTTTTAAATTAAAGTTCACTTATTTTGAGAAAGACAGAGAGTGAGCATGAGTGGAGGAGGGGCAGGGAGAGAGTAGAAAAATGGAATCCCAAGCAGGCTCTGCACAGTCAGCATGTAGCCCAACATGGGGCTCAAACTCACGAACCATGAGATCATGACCTGAGCCAAAACCAAGAGTCGATGCTTAACCGATTGAGCCACTGAGGCACCCAAACACATATATGTATTTATAGATGCATATTACTCTATAGTTTTCTCTAATACAACTCTAATGGATTTATATTTTCAGAATTGTGAGTTGCCTAGAATTTAATTTTGTGTGTAATATAAGCAAGGGGTTTTACTTAATGTTTTCCAAATGTCTTAATATAATGATATCAGTAAAGCTTCATATTTGGTAAGGCAAGTTTTACACCCCTATTGTTCTCTTTAGAAAATCTTCTTTAGATGGGTATTGAGAACTGTTGAGATGAGCACTGAGTGTTGTATGTAAGCAATGAATCATGGGAATCTACACCCAAATCCAAAAGCACACTATATACATTGTATGTTAGCTCACCTGACAATAAATTATACATGTATATATACATTTATACACACACACACACACACACACACACACACACACACACACATATATATATATATATATATATATATATATATATATATATAAGAAAATTTTCTTTGGTATTCTTGTAGTCTTTGGGACGAATTCTAGAATCCACCTATTTAGTTATATTAAAAAAATGTTTTGAATGAAAACTGCATCAAAGCTATGAGTTAATTTGGGGACAAGTGAGGTCTTTAAAATATTTACTATACCCCTAGTATAACTTTCATTTTTATCTTTCTAGTATTTTTCTTATATCTAGCAGTTAAGGCTTATAACTTTCTTCATTTTATTGTTAGGTACATCCCTTAAATGTTTCATAGCAGTTGTTCCTAGTGTAAATCTTCTCTTATACCTCCTAAATCGTTACTGCTGGTATCGAGGAAGCTCCTGGTTTTAAAATGCTGGGTTTATATCCAGCCACTTTACTCTCTTATTAGTCCTAATTGCTCCAGCGTCGCCAGCTTACTTTCCTAAGAGAAAACTAATATAATCTTCTGCCTCTAGGGACAGTTGTTGCTTCCTTTCAATGTTTATAATTCCTCCTTTTTACAAGATCTCACTGCACCAGCTAGGCTCTGCTAGACAAGGAGGAGTAAGACAAGTAAAGACTAGAGATTCCTGCTTGTCCCAGCCTTTGCTGTAAAAAGTTGTTAGTACTTCCTCTGAAGTACTCACGTGTGAAGGTTCAGCATCCTAACAGCTGTGGTGTGACAGACTAAGGCACCCCAACATTCTACACTGAGAGTTCTCTTTTTTTAATTAGACATGGTGCATGGGATGTCTTCAAAGGCCTTTTTAGAATCTGTAGAGATGATCATATGTTTTTCTCCTGTATTTATTCAGTCTGGCCTTCGTATTTCTCTAAGGCTTTCTCTGAAAGATCTAGGGGGGACAAGATCAGCCCCTCGAGGTAGACTCTGCAGTTTTCTGGCACACTGTTTTCTTCTTTCTAAAAACATCTTGATGAAAGTCACTTCCAAAAGGGCCGGGGAGGATTTCCAGAGGAAAGGGTGGAACAAAAGGGCTCAAATCTGGAATAAGATGAGAAATTACCTTCCAACCCAGAACGGACCTCCACTTTTGTCACAGATTAGGCATGACTAAACCTCCAACTAGTATAACTGAAGACCGGCCATTTCTTACTCTTCTATATTTTCACAAGAATTTGGCATCTCGTGTTCAATGGCCAACTGGCTAGAAGTCATGGATAAATGGGAACAGCAGCGGTCTGTGTCCTGTGTCCTTATCTCTTCTCAAGTCAACAGTTTGTTTAATTGATGGCTGCCTCAAAGTAGTCGGTTATAGTTGTGTTTGCTATTTCATCTTCAAGGCTAGTTGCAACACCTCCAACCTTTCTGTTGCGCTTCTTGTTAAGTAAACAAAACCTCCCATCTGCGGCAGGAATGGCAGGACAAACGGAACCCCAGTGTTTATCACTGACAAGCATTATTCTCTATAAAGGAAGGCTGAGAAAGAGAAAGTAATAGTAATCTGGTTTTGGCCAAAGCCTTCTCTTTTAGCACTGATGGGTAAACTTCCTTGTGACTTGAAGTTTGGTCCCACATCTTGGTCGCAAATCTTTCTCTCCTTCCCATAAACCAGTTTGTGGTCTGTTTGCTTGTTATCACCTTCTGGACACTGGGTGGTCCTAATTTGAAACAGCACCATTTACCCTCTCTTGCCATTGGGGGCACAGCCTACTTCACTACAAAATACTTTCCGAGAATCCCTTACTGGACAGGGAGCCAAGTAACTTAGAAGACTATAGTAACACTACAAGGTCCCTACAAAGTGCTCACAGTATGTACAGAGATTAAATAAAAATCTCACGAGTACATCTTAAGGCTATGGGCTTTCTGGACATGGAGGCCAATTAGCGGGGCTCTGTTCCAATAGCAGGAACCCATTGTCTTGTTCATCAAGCAGTCTGCAAAAGCAGCTACGTCCTAATGGATAAAGGTCTTACCCTTCCCTCTATGCATGTTCCATTCCATGTGACTTTGCAGTTCCAGGCAGAGTCTATCTCCTTACCCCTTGAATCTGGGCTGGACTTGTGGCTTGCACAGCCCAACATAGTGTGGCAGATGTGACAGAGTGTCAGTTCCAATGCTGGGCCTAAGAAGGCTTTGCACGCTCCTACTTCAGTCTTCTCTCCAGCATTTGTCACCCCCATAAATATGCTCAGTCCAGCCTCCTAGAGAGTTAAGGGCACATGGAACAGCTCCTTCGAGGTGGTAGTCCAGTCCTGATCAACAGAGCCACCTACCAACCCATGGCATTTCCAGGTAAGTCAGCAATAAACCTTCATGTGTGAAAGCTACCGGGTATCTGTGACTACTTGGTAAATAGAATCCTGAGATCAGAGTGCTGATCTACAGAGCTGGGCTACTGCACACAGGGACATGCTTATGCAATAGCTTTAGCAGCACAGCAGGGTTTTTCGACGTACAGGGTAGTGGTTAAACTGTGAAGTGAGTCAGAATTGGGTTTGAATTCTGATTCTGCCATCAGTATGTTATCAACTTGGGTGTTTGTGAATAAAGGACCATAAAGAAATACCTCCCCCCCATTACATAATAAGGTCTGCTTTTTTTTTTTTAATGTTTTTTATTTATTTTTCAAAGACAGACAGAGACAGCATGAGCAGGGGAGGGTTAGAGAGAGAGAGGGAGGTACAGAATCCGAAGCAGGTTCCAGGCTCTGAGCTAGCTGTCAGCACAGAGCCCGACACAGGGCTTGAACTCACAAACCATGAGATCATGACCTGAGCTGAAGCCAGACACTTAACCGACTGAGCCACCCAGGCACCCCAATAAGGTCTGCTTTAAGGAAAGAACTATTAGGGAGGTGCCTGGGTGGCTCAGTTGGTTAAGCATCTGACTTCAGCTCAGGTCATGATCTCACAGTTCGTGGGTTTGAGCTCTGCGTTGGGCTGTGTGCCATAGCTCAGAGCCTGGAGCCTGCTTCAGATTCCGTGTCTCTCTTTCTCTGTCCCTCCTCTGCTCACGATCTGTGTCTTTCTATCTCTCTCAAAAGTAAATAAACATTAAAAAAAAAAAAAGGAACAGAACTATTGGTGTTCCAGACCCCCTGGCTTTTTAAAAAGTTTTCCTCTCTGAATTTCTTCATCTGCAAATGAAGATTACTATGCCAGCCTCATGGGATTGTGTGAACAATGAATGAGATAATGTGCATATAAATAAAGTGCTTAACACAATGCATAGTACCTGGAAAGTACTCAATAAATGATGTGTATATAAATACAATTACAAAATATAGATGCTGTAATCACAGATGGTTAGAAAAAATGGAACAGGCTGTGCCCCTTGTCCAAGCTGCCTGGTCTCCCTGAACCCTGGTCACATGCCCCTAACGGCTCCTTCTCCTTCCGTTCGTGTCTCCACAGTGCACTCTCCACGCAGTTCCAGAAGGTATTCTAAAAATGCAGACCTCTGCAGGGCACTCCCCCATACCAGAACCTTCCCCAGGCTTTCCACTGCCACATATGATAACATTCGAGACTCCCCCTCACTCAATATGCTTAGCCATGCTGGCCTTCTTTCTGCTCCTCGAAGAGCCCAAGGAGGACCCACCCGGGCCTTTGTACTTAGCATTCTCTCCCCCGAAACCGTTCCTCCCCTGCTCTCTGCCTGCCCGTCCTTTTGCGTCAGACACCAGCTCTCTGCAGCTCCGCTATCCTCCGACTTTCCCCCGCACTCCGCCCTTCCAACCACACATCTCAGCGCCTTTACAATCTCCATCTCCGTCCCAAACTGTCCTTTGTACTTCATGACTTTGGTGACCGCCTCCCTCCACTGCACAGAGGCTCCACCGGATGGGGACCTTGTCTTACTCGTGCCCTAAAACATTTTTTTTTTTTTAAAGAATGGACTTTGCTACACTTTGCACATAATACTTTCAGGAGCCCATGTTCGATGTGGCTGAGAGACCATTCGAGTTCCTAGAAAGGAGGAAGAGAAGGAAGAGGAGAGAAAAGAACAGACCAAAGAGGGAGAAGAGAATGGGGCGGGGAGAACAGGAAGGGTAGGAATGAGGAATTAACTAAAGCAGGAATCCAAGGATGAACGAAAGAAAAATAAAATGGAAAATGGAAGGGGAGAAGGAAGGAAGGGAAGAAAGGAGGGAACATGAAAGGACAGAAGGACATAAAAAAGAAGAGAAGGGAGAAAGAAAGAGGGTGAGAAAGAAAAGATTTGGCTGAAGACTGAAATGGGAAATGCCCTTCTAGACCCCAGCTCCTGGTATCCATCATCACCCTGAGGCTCTTTAAGGGTCCCGAGCCTTTTACAGCAGATACACCGACATTATGGCAAAAACGAATGACACACACCCACACCCACCCAGCCTTGTGTCAGATTCAGACAAGGTTCCCCGTAAGTGCGGTCCATGACTGCTGAACAGATGCACCAAAAGGCGCGCTACAAAGATGGCTTTGGTATAAGTAGCTCTTTTCCTGCAACTCCCTTAGCACAGTAACAGACTGCCAACAGAAATCTGGTACCCTTAGTGAGCATCTCCTGGAGTCAGTGGGCTGGTATGCGGCCCTGCCCCGCCCACGGGTAAGCAACGTCAGTGACGTGACTGGGCGGGGCCCTTACCCTCCACCAGGCCCCTCTGATGGGTGGCCTGATTTAATCCTTACAGTGGCTCTATGAATGTGGAGTTAGCAGTATCCCCATTTTCCAGATGTGGAAATAAAGGGATGAGAACAGTTAAGACAAGCTCAGCAATGCTAAATAATTTGCTAAAGGTGGCCCAACTAGCAGGCGATTTTTCTGACTCTGAAACCCAAGGTTTTAATTGTGCGGATGCCCCAGAACTGGGGTCCAGAGAGCCTAACCCTGGGTCAGTGGAAAGCAAGGGACTTTGCACTTCCGGAGTGAGAGTCCTGCGTCAGGACCTGGGCTTGGAGCCTGATGTGCAACACCGAACTGAACCGTCAGCCCACCCCAAGAGGGGGTATCGCGTCCCACATTTTATGGATGAGGAAACGTTTGGTCAGAGAGGTGAAACCACTTGATAAAGCCATGCAGCTCAAAAGCTGAGGGGCAGGGTGAAGGTCGGGGGGGGGGGGTGTTCAGACTCCAAGTCCCCTGGATCCACAGCAGATCCATGTTTCTACTCTGCTTTCCTCTCAAAGGGACAGGAGAGGATGGGGCGGACTCTGTGGGTTCCCTTCTCTCTATCCCAACGTGGGCAAGCAGCAGATGGACCCCCAAGGAGGCGGGAATAGCCTCCTATCATGGATAAGAGCCCCCAGGAAGTTATGGCCAGCCAACCACTCTTTTCCTCTCCCTCTCCCCTTCATCTCTCCCCTCCCTCCCCACCTCTACTACCTCAGGCCCCCTGAATGGCCAGCCTGTGCTAAGGGCACGTCTGCCTTTGACCACACCACTGCTGGCCACGGGGCCAGGACTACTGTCCACACTATATCTCGCTCACTGGCATCCTTAACGAGCTTCTGGATAGCCAGAGACCATGCCCCACAAGAAGGGCAAGGATTCCTGGCAGAGAGGGTGTGCAACCCACTGTTGTATGGATATGAAGTTGGCTTCAGAGGTCACCTTGTGGGGGAAGCGTGTTTTACATCCATGCTCTTAAATTAACACTCTGCCAATTAGTGCTTGGTCTGGGCTTGGGCGAAGAAAGTCAGCTGGAACTCTGTTCTGAGACTCAGCTCTGGCCTTCATCCCTCTTCTGTGACCTGTCCTATGAGGCAGCACGGTTCATCAGGAAGCTCAGACACACTTGGACTCGCCACTGCTTTGCCCCTAGATGGCTCTGCGGCCTGCGGCTGTGGCTGCACACGCAGTCCCGTTCTCTCATGTGCCGTGGAGGCTGGAGGCGGTGGGCAGCAGGCCGAGGGCAAGTCCCGTGTCCCTCCCTCACACTCCCCAGCGCCTGCTCTCCTGTAGCTGTGACCCAGGTGACCGTGTCCCTCCGTGTGACCCTAGGTCCAGGACAAGCACTTTGCCCTGAGATTGTGCAGCAGTACCCGAAATGGCCCTGACTTGACGCGGCAGCTCCTAACTTGGCAGGAGCCGGGACCAGATTAACAAGGCCTCTCATTCCAAGGGTGTTTGTCATCATGCCCCTTGCCAACGGTGTCAGCAAGAAACCTGCCTCCTTGAACTGACTGGAGGGTGAGGCCAGAGGAGCTCATAACTGCAGCCTGTTGCAAGTCAGCCAACGGGGGGTAGCAGTTTCAGCTAGTGGTCAGGGTCTTCTGGCCATGGCCCCCGCGACAGAGCCTGCTCCGCCTCCCCAGCACGGGCCCAGGGCCGCCCCCATCCCTCCATGGCACCTCAGGATGCAGAGGAATAAGAGCCTGGCTGGGAATGAACTCAGTGCCCAAGACTGAGGCCCAGGGGAGGCATATTTCAGATCGGGCCACACTGGCCCAGGGTGGGTACATGGGGTCATGAATGGGGAACAAGAGGCACTGTCACGCCCCTGCCCCCATTCCACCCCAAAGCTATGGGGCTACAGTGGGGGGAGATGGGCCCCTGGTTTCCTCTGTGCGTGCAGGGAATGGACAGTGGGGTAAAGACCTGGGAATCGGAAGGTTGAATCCCAGCCTCCTGCTGGCTAGCTCAAAGTCTTCGAATCGTTTTGTGCTCCAGCTACGTCTTCTGGAGGAGGGGAGGCCCTATCCCTCCCAAGGCTGCCACAGTGACCATGGGGGTGGCAGAGAGTGGCCATTTCAAGCCTCCCTGCAGCTCCACACGCTAGAAAACAAAACAAGCAACAAGAGACATGTGGAGGGGAGGACAGAGTGGCCACTGAGTCCAGTTTGCTCGCTGCAGGCCCCTCCTGGGACCCCCGCCACAGCGGAGCAACGCAGTCAAGACTGACCACCCCCCACCAAGGAGCAGTGACGGGCAGGGGCTCCCACCTGCACTGGCTGTTGCATCCGGACCTCGCATGTTGCATCTCTCTGGCCTCACTGCACCCTCCTGACGGCCCTGGGAGACAGGCAGGAACCAATGGACATGTTTTCCAATGGAGAAAGTGAGTCGCTAAGCGATTTACTGGGTCCCCATAGGATGGGGCTACTTTCTGATCAAGCAGAGAAACAAGCTCTCGCAACCTGGAGTCTATTTTCAGACTCCATTCCATTTTTAATGACAATGTGCACCACTTGAATCAGCACCACCTAGGTCCCTGGAGTCTCTTGAATTGTCTGAGTTGGTGAAAATGTGCAGGTCTAGTCATTTGAAACCAGCAGTTTCCAAAATGCTGCCATGGTGCGTTATTAAACTGTCTATTCTTCTTTGGGCCACGTTAAAATTTGTTTGGATTGAGAGGAGGGAGTGAAACAGGAGGCCAGATAAGTGGCGAGGTCGCTGACGCTCCAGGCGAACCCAGGAGCCCGCGGCAAACAAACGGCCCACACTGTCCCTGAACAACACCCTTCCTCCTCTCCCCAACCCCCAAACCAAACCAAACAAACATAGGAAGAAAAACAGGATTGTTTTAAAGCCCAGGTTTCCGGATGAACATGAATAGGATTCAGGTGTGTCTGTGGTTCTGCAGCTTCTCAAGGAGATTCACAAAAATTCTTTCCTGTGCAAGACTCCAAGCTGAGCCCCCAAAAGTAAACATGCTTTTCCAGAGTCTCCTTGCCTTGGCCCTGGGCCAGGGCTGTGTGTGGCTGGCTCCTACCAAAGGTCACAGCGTCCTAGCCTGATCCGGGCGGCCCCGCACCTCGCCCCCGGTCTCGCGGACATCTCCTGCACAGGGTGTTGAGGCCAAGCCCGTCCTCCGAGCTCCCAGGACCATCAGCCTCCCGTGCTGGCCAACTGTCTGTTTCTCCGTTCTCGCAGGCTTCGAATATTAACCACACGCCTCTCATACAGGAGGGAGAAGGGAGCCATGGATCTGATGCTAAAGACTCCCTCAGTCACAGAAACCGTGGGGAGACTTCCTGGGCTTCCCTTTGACCACCCCTTAAATAACAGGATGCAAGGCTGGAGTGACAGCAAAGGCTCATTCCAGCTCTGGCAATGAATGATCCCCTAAGCTCAAGGGAGGTTTTTCTTTGTGGTTTATTGTTTTAGGCCAGGTGCACGCCATTCTACTAAGGACCTGGATAATCGCGATACCTCCCCAACTGGTGTGACACCTGCAATCTTGTCTGCCAATGCAGCCACTAGGCTCCTCTTTCCAGAACATCTCCAGGATCAAAGGTAGCCAAGGGCTCCCCACTGCCCTCACCTTATAGTCTCCGCCTTGTTTCCTGGACATTCTTGCTCGCATCCTCTCTCCCTCTACCTGTTCTGCCACCCATCGGGGTCTAAGTAAACCCTCCTCCTGCTGAACGCCCCCGTGTTGGTGGCAAATTCTAAGTTCCCTCGCAGTTAGCATCCACACCATGTTGCACTAAGCGCACGCCAGCCTAAAATTTTACCAGACTACGTCACTCTACAACTTCTAAGCAATTACCTATTCTCCAATTAGATTGGAGATCTTTTCAGGGTAAGGCCTTGTGAATGCCTTGCATAAAAGATGTTTAACAAAAGGCGTGCTGATTAAAACACTCATTTGTGTAACAAACATTCGTTGAGCACCTAGTATGGACTAGGCTCTGGGAATGTATAAGTAAAACCCATACGAACTGGGAGCATATGAACTGCACATGGAAGTAAGTGAGCAAATAGATGAAAACAGGGGCTAAGTGTTCTGAGAGAGAGTTCTGCCCTGGGAACCAAAGGTTGGAGTTTGAAGGCTGATCATTAATCCAGATCCCTGCAGAGACTGTAGGGACATCAGGAATGGCTTCTCCGAGGGAGCTGGCATCTTGGTGGACTTTTGAAATTGGCCAGGCAAATCAAGAAACAGGGGGTGGTCAAGGCGGAGGAAGCACAATATATGAAGGCATGACAATGCAAGAAATTCATGGCCACTCAAGGAACTGCATGGTTAGTATCACTGGAGCTCAGAGAGCAAAAGAGGGGGAGTAAGAGTTGAGACCAAGAATGGCCTCAGATGGTCAGAGTTCTCCTCAAGGGACTGGAACAATTGATGAAATACTCCCATACCAACCCAGCGGAGGAGAGGTCAGAGGGGAGACTGGAAAGGAGGGTCCCCCACAAAATGGCAGAGGGCTAGGTAGGTTCAGGAGTTACTGATGAGGTGGGTTCACTATGGGGAAAAGAGAGAGAGAGCAAGATAAATTTTTAGGCTTCTGGCCAGCACAGCTGGAAAAAGGAGGCGGTTAAAACTCACGGAAATAGGGACTACAGTGGAGTGAGCACCTCGGCAGGACAGGACAGTGTCTGGCTGTGGGCACTGAGCCTGGGGTGCCTGGACATTCCGGATGAAGACACTGGAGCACATGAATCTCCCCTTTGTACATGAGTCTAGGTTCAGAAGAAGGACCCTAATAACACCTTCAGATTTAATAACCTTGAAATCTGCCCCCTCCCAGGTGAGAACACAGAGCCTGAAGAAAACCAGAGAAAAGGTCCTGGAGAAGCCCTGGTATTTTAGGGACAGGGAGAAGGACATTTTGGGGAAGACACCTCAGAGAGAACAGAGGGAGAGGAGGTAAGCTAGTTTTTGGACAAGCTGGTGAAATGGGACTGACCAAAAAGATGGTTCTCCTAATTATGTCGTTAATCCCTTATGGGCAGTCACTGTGCCTCCTAATCAAGGCGCTACATTATTACCTCCATTAAACAAATGAGACACAATACAATGAGACAGATCAAGTGATCTGCTCAAGGTCAAATAGTTGGAAGAGCCTCCATTCAAATGAGGGCTAGCTCCAAGGCCCTAAGTTCTTTCTACATTTCCACCTGCACCCACACACGCCCACCAGCAAACAGTGCCAAGGGCTGGTGTCCAGTAATTTCCTTCAAGCAGCGCTCATCTGGCCCCTACATGTGGCTGGGATCCGAGGGCTCCTCCACGGGTCTTGGAATGTTGGGTGTCTACTTCCCATTCTCTGTGGGGGTATTGTGTGAGGGGGGCTTGTAAGGACATCCAGCCTAACAGAGGTCCTTCTCTTTGCTGCCAACTACCTACCGCCTGAAGTTCCCACAGCATCTTTATTATTGTTATTATTATTCCTGGTCTGGCAAGCATATGTTTTGAGGGCATGGACAGTAAAGGTAGGGAGGATGGTGGATCAAAATGCTTGGAGACGTCCCCCTCTCTAGCCTACAATCAGAGACATCTTTACCACAGGCTGTGTATATAACACGAAACAGGGACAGTCTCTCTCTCCTTATTGGTTAATGATAATTCTGAAAGGTTACTAAATAAGCGTTGCTAGGCAATAGGAACTGCCAAAGGGGAGGGGGGTTATGCTAAGTCAGGGATGCGAATTCTTGGGGGAAAAAAATCAACTTAATTCCATGGAGTCTGGAGTCAGCTGTTATCGAAACAAAATGGATGTCGTGCCCCCAGCGCCTCATCTGGGGTGAGGGGAGGTGAGCAATCCCCTAATACTGCCGGCCCTGGTCACTGCTGCCTGCCGGGCTTTCAGCTTCGGCCTTGTCACTGCCCAACTGGCATATACCTTTGTGCGGAAGGAATTCCATTATAAAGAAGAGACAGCTTGATCTGAGTCATTTGGGGGGAGGGGAAGGGAAAGCTATGGCGGGAGATATATAGTTTACAGCGATCTACTGACTTTTACATTCAAATGCAAGCCAAGGCTTGGGAAAAGGTATACGCTCAGGTTTTCTTAAATAAATTCAAGTCCCACAGAGAAGAGAAAATGCCAGACAGCCGCTGATTCACACAAGTAATAAAAATGGAGGGGTTCCTAAAACGAGTTCTAACCACCATGTTGGTTGGGGGAGGGAAGTGGGAGACACGGGTAAATTTTCACCCATATTTATAAACCTCTAGTAAGTCAGCCTATAGTCCTAAAGTTTCTTAACATACACGACAATAATACCCCAGACCAGGCAGTTTCTTAGAAATGTGTTGTTTCAGAAAAATTGAAATTTTCCACCTTGCACCAAGAGTCTGTAGCCAAGCGGAACCCATCTGGCTCCTGCCTGACGCAGGCCAGGGAGAAATCAGCCTGGGACAAAAATCTGTCTTTCCATTTCACAGGCAGGAGATCTGGGTGCCGCCTGGAAAACAAGCCAGACACTAAGTCGTTGTCAAACACTTTCTTTGGCTGGTGAGGCCAGCACCCACCAGGACCATGCGCGAGAAGGGAGGTCCCACTGTAGCCTGCGCGGGACCCAGACTATCCCGCTTACTCTGAAATCCTTTGCCACTCTAATGTCTTGACAGCCCCATGCCAGTCAGCTCAGCTCCCTTCACAGAAGGCAGTTCTTGTCTAATCGTGGTGGTTGAACTGGTTGACAAGGACACCAACTGTAAAGATATGCCAGGCAAATGACAGGTGGGAGGGGCAGGAGTCCTTTCGTACATGCTGTCAGACAGAGACAAACGGTCTCCAGGTTGGTGGGAGCATGAGGAGTGAATGTGTCATGTGGCTTCCCAATGCCACACAGCCACGGACACGGAGGCCCCTCTGGCAGCAGCTCAGTAGACAGACCTACAGAAGAGGATGCTGAGCGGCCTTAAAGGGAGGGACAGAAAAACTGAAGATGGTGATTTCTTTTTTTAAAATCAGAAACAGGCTATGAAAGAAGGTCAATAATTGGAATAATTGCTCAAGATGGATAATTCTAAAACAGGTCTCCTGGAGAAGAAATGTCTTCTCTCTCTCTCTCTCTCTCTCTCTCTCTCTCTCTCAATCTATTGAGGCTAACTAAGCAAGAGAAAGGAGACAATTTAATTCCCAGAGCTGGTGAGCTGTGTACCAGCCTAGGGACTTTTCATACTGAAATCAGAGAAGGAAGTATTGACTTTTAATACCCACAAACTCTACCTACTTCTGATGGAACCTGAGGCCATGCCGAAAGGAACAAAATGATTCTTTCTTAAAGGTCCATAAAAAGATGAAACGGATTATGGCTAAATAATTACAGAATAGTGAGAAAAGTATCAAACTGTACCCAGATGCTCCTTCCCAGGCTCTTATAGCTTGAATCCTATGCTATTTCAAATAGAGTCATTTAATGTTTATATTTGTCTAAATAAAGATCTCCAGTTCAAGAGGAACTCTAGAGAAAATGCACAGTTCCATTTCTCCAATCGACCACATCACGGGAAGTTTTGCTGTATGGATATGAAAGGGCGTGACCTCAGCATCATCAGAGAAGCTCTGACTCTTCATTGTACCCCCTCCATGTGAGGCCACAGTTCCCGACTCTGGCTGGGGACCGCTTTTAAAAAATCTAGATGCTCAGCGCCCCTTCCACTCCAACCAGAGCTCTGTATTTTTGTTGTGTTTCATTAGTTTTATTGCAATGAAAGCGGAAACAGTCTTCTCACACACTGTTGGTGGGACTATGAACCAGAACAATGCTTCTGGGTCCTACACACTTCGACCAAGCAGTTCCACACCTAGGAGTTTAAACTTTAGATATGCCACACAAAAACAAGCTGAAGGTACTTGTTAAATAAATTGTAGCATAATCCTGACAATGGAATTCCTAAGCCAGTAGGTCCACATATACTATTGTGGAAAAAGGCAGAGTTGCATGACATTATGCATAGTCTATATATACAATGTGTACTACGCATATTGTTCTATGTATAGTGTACGTACATACATATATTTCCATACTCTATACGCACGCACACGCTTATAAACACAAAGAAGACAGAAGAGTGTCCAAGAAACTGCTGACACTTAAATCTGGGAATGAGATGTAAGAACTCAAGCTGTACACTGGTACAGTTCCGACTTAATTTTACAACGATCATATATTACTTTTGTAATGAAACACTTTAAAATAAATTGTTCGAAAGAGATGCACTGGCAACTTTCACATGAAGCCAAGGTTGAGAACCAGTGATGTGGGAGAAATAGCCCTCGTGGATGAAAGTAGATCAGAGGCTCAAATGTGTTACGGAAACCCACCACCCACACAGGCTGGAGTATTCACACCATGTGATATCTCAGACTTGCCAGAAGATGGCGCCCCAGAGGCAATCATCCAGCTCTTCAGTCAAAACTTGTCAAAACCAATTTTTCATTAACCCAAGTCTTTTTACTACTCTAAGGATGATTTTATTTATGCCCAAAGCACTCTTTGCTGCTGCTTCCATAAACAGAGGTTTATGCGTATTTATGTCATACGCGTTTTTTTCACAGAAATCCATGGTCGTTCAATATATTCAAACACAACCCGGGGGAGATGTTTTCCTGAAAGAAACTGGCAATGCTTGCTCAGGCCACCCCTCCTCCTCTGCACTGTTTCCCTGTTGTCTTTGCTCTGCTTTACTCATCCCCTTATCTTATTCCAGAGTCAAGGCCACAGAGGCAGGGGATTATCAGCCGTGTGGGGCATTTGTCCTTCTCTATCCAGCCACACCTTTGGCCGAGAAAGCATGGGGCACAGGGCAGCCCGGGGCGAGTGCCACGAGTTTCCCTGCCCTCCCAGTAACACTGATTTTCTGGAAGTGGGCGTGTTGCCACAGCAACTGTCAAATCACATCAATTATGCCGCCTCTAACCTCCCAACATCTTCTTTAAACACACCACGCTGGAGACACGTGGCTCAGCTGCCCTGGAAGCGGAGCGCACCGTGTTCCTCACCACAGAGCAAAAATGTCCATGCCCCGGATAGAAGGGGGTTAGGCCCTGGGGGTCAACCACTGGACACATTTCTTTCTATTCTCTTTTTCCCCCCAATTTTTTTTCAATTCCAGTTCAGTGTGCTCACATAACACTACAGTCTGAAGGATTTCCTGTGCATTTTTTCCCTGTGCATATTTAACAGAGATTAATTCTTAACATCAGTCAAGAAAAACTCAATGAGTCACTTAAATGCATCCTTCCTATTGACATAAGTTGTGCTCGTTCTTCAAGACACAAACAAGGATCATCTCTGATATTCCCTCCACACCCCGTTCAGAGCTGACCCCTCTTGCCTCCAGAGCTTTCTCAGGTTCAAGGGCTGGTGTCTCCCTTATCTCTGAATCCCAAACACCTCGTTCGGTGCCCTCAGTCAATCTTTGGTCAGGAAGTGGGTAAACAGACTCCAAAATGTCCATTTGCTGGTGGTTCTCTGTTAATTTTTATTATTATTAAATAACAGGAATAATGACCAGGTCTCAGACTTGTAATTAAGATCTGAATAACACATTACAAATCCTTTTGAAGAGGGAGAATACAGAAAGTTCATTCCTAAGACTTTTATACCATCTTCTTTTTCATTCTTGTTTTTTTGGATCCAAGAAGTGCATTGAAAGGGAGGCTTCTCCATATGGGGAGAAGCAGCAAAGCCCCAAAGAAGGAAGCCATTGCATTCCCTGAGTCCTTACCAGGCAGCCTGACATCTGGTCTGCACTCGGGGAAAAGAGGCCACATCCTCACACGGAGCTCTATTTTTGCATTCCGAACTGCTGATGCTTCACTCCTACAACTCGCCTCACACACAGGAAGGGGAAGGGAACCAATATTTACCAGCAGTGCTGGCCGCGTGCTCTCTGCTGCCTCACCTCCACAGCTCAGGAGAAGCTTTCGGCCCCACGCCCTGCGTCTGTGGGGGGTCCCACCAGGCACGGCTCTGAGGGGGCGAACAGGGACTGAGCAGCTGCAAGTCCTTCCACTCATCCAGTGGAGGGCAGACACAGGGCAGAGGCAGAGCCGAGGCCCAGCTCAGCCACGTGCCCATGCTTGCTGCCCCACAGGACTCTCAGGGTGGCTGAAGAGGGAAATTCGTGTCCCCCTGTTGCACTGGGGCAGATCTGCAGAAGGTGGGCACCCGAAGAATGAGCCCTGACTTGACTTCTGCAGACCATGCTGTGGGCTTAGCTGAAGGCATTAAATGTTCCTAATACCCCACGGGAGCACCTCGATACCTTCCGGGATCATCATTTCATGGTGTTTGACCCTTAAAACTATATTGGAAGGCACCGTGGATTTGAAGAGTCCTACAAAAGCACAGAATTCGTTTTTAAATGAAATCCTTCCTGATTTATAAGTAAAGCCTGTATTTTGAAAACCAGCTCCTCTGCGTCCTTTAAAATCGCACTCCCTGGGGACTGGACAGGAATTCGGACCTCGGCAGACAGGCACTCAGGTCGGAGTGCAGCAGCTCCTTTGTCTTCATTCCTTCCCCTCTAGCTTCCTGGTATGCATATGCCACTGACACAGGTGTTCACAGGTTCCAAAGCCAGAGATCAACACGTTCCAACTCTCAACCTGCGCTGCCGCCAGAGAGGGCCAGCAGCACACATGTCAGTGGTGGGCTGTGACTCTTCAGGGCAGCGGCCTGGGAAGCCCTTCCCCTCTTCAGCAGCACCCTGTCTGTTCTAGTGACCTCAACCGCTGGCCAGCATGGGCAGAAGACCCAGGCCATGGAGCCATTCCACAAACCGACCAAGTCCTACACCCAAAGAAGTTACCCCCTAACATGCCACACCCAGGGGCATGTCTGTTGACCAAAGAAATAGAAATTGGTGTTTTTTTAAAAATAAATGTTTTCCTGCATTTCTCCCTTTCCCCACCCCAGCATGGAACTTCTCTACTTACCCAGGTAAAAGCCCAATCAAGAACCTGTCGGATGAGTTTTAAGAACCCTTACAGGTGATCTGGGAACATGCAGGCTGGAGCTGGTGCCTTCCGATTCGGCCTGTCATCAGGGATGGAAAATTGGGGGTCAAAACCCACTTTTATTTGTAAGCATCTAATGTTCTGGTCTGAAAACACTCATCGTCCTTGACTATGAAACAATCAATTGGAAAACAGCAAAGCGTTCACGTAGAACAGCAGCTTACGGAAGCCTGGGGATGAGGTCTGGAGCTATCACTGTGCCAGCCACGGGGCATCTCTGCACCTCACCTGCACCAAGACCACCCGACTCCGCTCCGTCAAAGGGCCATCCTGACCCTTTGCAAAGACTCACCATGTTGAACACAATTCTGCCGGCAGCACTGAAGATATGAAAGTCGGCACGAGTCTCTTTAAAACCATTTATAATGAAAGTAATGTCTCTGTTATTTCAACAAATGTTTACTGGATGTCAACTATGGTGTAAGGCATGTGCGGAGGTAATGGAGATAAAAGCGGAGTCCCCACATGTGAGAAACCTGAAGTCAAGTGCAGAGTGCTATGTATACAGAAGTGCTTTGGGGGACAACAAGATGGGTTTCAACACACCTTCGCCTACCTCATTTAATACAAAATGGAAAAACATCCTGCAGGGTTAAAATATTCACACCGGCATGAGGACAGGCTGGCTCAGGACCAACAAGGTAACCTGCTGATTTTCAAAGCAGTCCAGGTACACTCAATTCTGAGTGATAACCACCTGCCACAATAATGCATGAAGAAATGCACCGTGCATCGCTTCAGTTAATTATAAGATGAAATTACATTCCCTGAACACTTCCCCAAGTAAGGGCACGAGGGGGAACCTGGAGGTGGTGTCTGGCTGGGTGGCAAATGGCAAGTGGCCAGGGCTTACACATTGACCGTGGCTAATGTACCACGCAGATAATCCACATGAGCAATGGAGAACTGACACTTGGTGCTGACTACAGAGCTCAATCATGTGCTGGAGCTCCTGTCTATCAAAAAAGAAAATGTGACTAAAAAAACACCTGTCTGGCTTTTTAAGGGGAAGGGGAACAAAGCTTCAAATAAACTTCTGAACTTCAACCATTTCTCAATACTTTCAGGAGACCTCTTTGAAACTGCAGGGTGACTTCCATCTCTCCAATAACCTTCTCTAAGCTCGCCTGGAATGACTAATGTGATTGCAACGGTCTAACTCTGTGAAGTAGCACTCTTTCCACCCCCCACGGAGCTTATCCATCTATGAGCCATGTGAGAACTTGGCATTATTTTGAAAGCTAATTACCAGCAGGTTTTTGAGACAGGTGGAATTGGTTTCTGTCACCTCCCTTCTGCAGAGTAAGCAAAGGCTTCCCCAGGTGACCAGCAGGAGGCTGCAGCCTGGTCCTTGAGGTTCTGGGCATCTTTTACAAATGAGGGGCTTCCCATGGGTGGCCTGTCCTCTGAAGCAGCAGTCTGACACATGCACCTTGCTGGACAACGTTTCTTTAAACCTAGATTCATTGTTGCTTGGCTCCATGATGCTGCCAGCAACAGTCCGAAGCAGAAAACATTAGAATTAGAATAAGGCTCAGCACTTGGGAAATCCCTATGACATTTATGAGTTGTCATGACTGAGAAGGAAGAGGAAGAGTTCATGTTCAGTCATTTGTTACAGGAGGGGTCTGTGCCATTGAGAGAGGAGAAATTATCATTATTCCCAGAAATCTTTGTTTTCAAATAATTTTGCTCATTGCTAAGGAAGGTTTAAAATTCCAGAACCAACTTTAACTTTATTTTCAAGCCTGAGTCAGGCGTCAGGCAGCTACCTATAATAACTGAGTATGAGGGGATAGACCAAAAAAAGTGTATCACCTCTCTTCTCTGATTCCTCCTTTTGAAATGAGATATTTGTTTTCCTGAAGGCTAAACGATCGACTTGGTCTCTGAGAAGAGTAAGATGGAGAGGGCAGCAGAAGTGGAGAAAGGGGGGGTGGTATTACAAAGCAGCAAAGTACATGGGGTGGGGGACGGGGACACATAAAAATAGACCAGTGAGGGAAAACTGAATGGAAGAGGTCCATTTGTTTATTTTAACAGTGTTTGCCATTCCAGGAGGCTCGCTGCAGTTCCTTCCTTCGGTGGTTGGCCCTGGACCAACATCTGAAAGTCTTAGATCTTTGGAAAGGAAGATTTGGATAACAAAGTTGTTTTATCTGGGAGGGTAACTAGTTTACTCAAGAGTTCCAGAACTTTGGTTTTGATGTGATTACCTTGGCCTAAGTTTCTCTGTCGCAGGCGGTCCTGGCTGTGTTTACTGATTTAGTAAGAGGAACACGAGACCGTGGGCGGCTTGGGATGCCTCTCAGACATTGCTTCCATGTTTGGCTGATCGCTTTATTACCTGGGCACACTGAAGATGGCATAGATGGGGAAAAGTCAAATATTCTTTAAAGGTCCTATCTCTCTACACTCATAAGAGGGAAACAACACTTCTCTAACTTACTCCCCAAATAGACACTGCCGGGGATGTTCTGCCAAGGAGTGATGTGAAAGTGTGTTCCAAAGTGAAATGTAAGCTTGGCCCAGCGCCCAGCTCTTCACTGTATTTTGCACAGAGAGCTGCAGGCTGGTGTACCAAAGGAGCACATTTCTCTCCACGTGACCGCAAGAGCCAGGCAGCCCAAGCAGATTGCTTTGTGTTAATAAAATGTGATCTCTAGACGGTACACACCACCAGCCCTGTGGAAACGTGAGCCAGGGAGAAGGACCCAGGGAAACCCACGGTCCTGGCCAAAAAGGGACCACAGTCACTGGCAAACTCAGTTGTATCATGGCGAGGCATTCCAGGCCTGGCGAATGCAAAAATGAGAACAGAGTCAGGAAAAGACAAGTCAGGTGCTCAGGTGAAGGCTGCTTAAAAAATAAACATAATCCATGGAATCCCATAAAATATGATCCTATGCAAATATTTAGTTTTTCTTGGTGGGCCTTCACGGACACTTTCTCAAGATTTGGAGTATACCTGGGATTCTCGGCACCTCCCCCCAAACTGAGATTACCCCCAAATATGGCAGTTCAGCTCCTAGGTTAAACTGTGTATATTCTGATCTGGTGGAAGATGTGGCAAGCACACATATTTCTACTCCCTCACCCTACAGGGGCCCAGCAAATGCAGCCAACTTTCCATGAACCCTGGCAATCATGGGGAGGGAATCACAAGCAACTAAAGCAATCATCATGGCAAGGCCTGAACCATGAAGGGCTTGCTTTTGTGGGCAACTCCTGCCTCATGGCCCCTGTGGCCTTGACCTCCTCTGACCTCAGGAGGGATGGATTGTTCAGTGCCCCAAGCCCGTCAACCTGCAACTTTGGACAGAAGGTTCGCAGGCTGAGGAGAAAAAGGGGCTATTAGCCACCTCTGCTCATCGGGCCTCCTTTCAGCACAGTAGATCACTTAATCTCCAGGATTTTCCAATTCACTATGCCCTTTGGCCAGTTTGATCTTCCCAATTCAGAGAGTGTGTTGAGGCTGGAGGTACGAGGAGCTGAGTACCAGGACCTCAGGGAGCTTCCGAACCTCTTGGGGATTATTCTGGGGAATGCAGGACTTTACAGGCCAATGGGTTCCTTTGGTTGAAGGGAGTAGAAGGTCCTAGAAGACACTGCTCCTCCGCTCCCCTCCCTTGCAGCAGCCCAGCTCCCAGGCTCCTTGACCATGGGCAGGCAATCAGCCATAGCCAGCTAATTATGGAGCAGCTGAGTTGATGAGCACCTCCCAGGCCCAGGTGAGCCTTCATCTTGGTTAATCTGCAAACCAGTTAATCGGTCTCAGGATAATTGAAAGTTAATCG
The DNA here is from genome assembly GCF_006229205.1 of Suricata suricatta. Lineage (NCBI taxonomy): Eukaryota > Metazoa > Chordata > Mammalia > Carnivora > Herpestidae > Suricata > Suricata suricatta. Next base: position 29,463,317 of record NC_043716.1, read on the forward strand.
TATGCAGAACTCAAGTGCAGTCATTGGAAACAGTAGGAAACCACAATAGCAGAAGAAGTCAGGTCCACTCTCGGCAAACTCGCTCAGTCCACTCTTTTCTATATTTCTCCACAATGTTTAACCTCACCTCACCTCACTGCCTCACACGCTCTTGGACCCGCCCCGTGTCACACGGTAACCTTGATCCCAGGGAACACATAGTAAGTTCTCAATAAAATGCCATGATTATGAGTCCACTGGTGCAGGGCATGGGACTAAAGCTGGGAGAGGCTGGCTGGCTATGGGAAACATAATGGCAGGGGTGTGGGGAGGTGGGCTGTGAGAAGCATTAGGGGATCAAACATCAACAGGAAAGCAGATCAACAGCACAAAAACATCAAGTTCATTGTAAAACTGATGAGAAACAAACTTGGAATATTGGTTCATTAGCATGGGTAATGGAAGGTCATCTCAAGCCTCAGCAGACTGGTAAATTCTCCAATGCCTTCTTAAAGAAGGTGGGGCCACTTCTGTTTTAAATGTCAGGAATCACAGCGTGGAGCACTGGGAAGGCCCAGCCCCCTGGTCATTGCAAGGCCCAGGTTTCCAGGAAATCCACAGCCGTGACTGCTGGCCACAGCCTGCCAGGCTCGGTGGTGTGTGGCGGCCTTCATTGAAGCCGTGAGCACTGACCCAAGTCTGCCTTCCATGAGAGTATCCACTGGAACCTGATGGGGACTGCTGGCATTACAACTTCAGTCCACCTTGCAATTCCTGTCCTGTGACCACACTGCAGAATCAATAGTGTTCCCGTATTCTAGTCTATCAAACTAACCCAAATAAGCCTCCTGCAGAGAGTGAAATAGTACACATCAGGGGCTTGGAATAACACTCTTTCAGGACACCAGGAAGAGCCTTGGCCCAAGTCCCGAATCTTCTGCCCAGTGGAGGGACCACTACGAAAGGATCTTCCCTCCTGCTCTGTCAGGACAGCAAATACCTGGCACAAATACTGCCCACAGCCAACATCCTTAATTCATCACAGAACTCTTTCTGCTGAGCTCAGACCAAGCTTCAGTCTTTGAAGATGACATTCCAGGTACCTACCAATCCATAGTGGCTGGCTAGAAGGTGAAACCTGCTGATGTGGATTTGGTGGGGGGTCCCTACAAACCTGAGTCCAGACATGCAGAGGAACAAGGCCAAAGCAGATATGGCTACTGCCCTTCTGGAAAAGTTGCCATCAAAAGAACTAGCTGTGGGCTTTGGAGTTTCCCTTTCCCCCTGCCTCCTGCCCCCACCCCCTTGCCCCTGCTCTTTTTAAAAAATTATTTTGTCTGGCTAATAAACCACTGCTTAAAAAAAAAAAAAGAAAGAAAAATCTAACTCTTGGAGCAATAATTCCAGCCAGATAACTTGCTTCCAGGGTTACTCAGGAATGTTGAATACCAGGGAGAAGCCAGTGGTTCTCATTCAGAATGAAGACCGTTTTTAAGGAAGAAACGGGCTTCAATGCTGTTGCATTTTTTTCCAAAGGTGTCAAATGTCTTTTGCTTTTCAGCTTTAGTTTTTAAGCTCCCATCATTCCTTAGAGTGGCAGAATGTCAGGTTCTTAATCTGTCTACTTGCTTGGGAGCAGCTCCATCACCCCAAGAAGGCTTTGCATTTTTTTGCACCAAAATGTGAATGTTAGTCTTCCAGCTCACGGAGTCTTAGAACAGAGTCATCGAGCTAAAAATAACACCATGTTTTACAGATAAGAAAACCGAGGCCTTGAGAAATTCAGTGACTAGGGACATACAACCCAATCCTGGAAACTAGCTCTAGAGCCTCGATTTGGCCATCTCCAAATTCAGCACTCTTTGTAAATGGTCTACCTTCAAATGGTTGCCATATGCTTTCTCCTCTTGCCACCTAAAAGCCAATGGAAATAAGAATGCAAACCCAATTTACATTTTAATTTGAGTTTAGTTTGACCAATTTTCTAATTGGTTAACTTGGGTTATATTTATGACATACTTGTAAATGAGGACATAGATTATTCTCATCTTACAGATAAAAAAGTAAAACCCAGGAGGTTGACCACTTGCTTAAGACACTTAAGAGCAGAGCTGGGACTATAAATATGTAAATCTTCTCGTGTAGCTAGAGAAGAATCATGAGGCCTTGCAAAGACTCGGCCCAAAAACACAGAAATCTGGGAGTGAGAGTCCAAAGACTGAACTAAAATCTTTGTATTTATTTAAAGATTACTTTTAGGAAGTAATCTTTAAATACCAGACTCTCGCTCTGAATTAAAATTTACTGAGTGCTAACAATCCCAGGTCCATTCACTGATTAGCCCATTTACTGTAATTTAACCCTCATGATAATCCTGTGATTGGCTGCCACATTCCAGGTGAGGAAATGCGGGGGCTCATAATTTAAGTGACTTGCCCAAGGTATCATGGCTTCTCAGGAGACCTCCGACTCCAAATCCAATTTAGTTTAGTGCCTAAAGGGTCTAACCGCGACGCGCTCATGCTATTAGGACTGTGTTTCTTTGAATATCTTTATCAAAGCTTGTTATTTCTGCCTTGAAAATGATTTCATCCTGATCTCCATGGTTTTTGGCCACCGAGACATGCCCAAATTTATTTTTAAGCTGCCTGTAATCAGCGTGGAAGGGCTGATGAAGAAAAGAGAAGACGTACTTTGGTGATGTAGCCACACTATTCTTCAATCCTCTTGGGAGAGACTAAATTCCAGGAACCGACATCATTTCTAATAGGAGTTGATTTCCTACAACCTCTTGCATTAAGTGCTTAGTGCCATCCTGGCTTTAACACATAATGGGTACTGCTATGATTTCATATGCATTTAGCTGATTTAAACTTAGGAGCACCGTGCCCACTCTTTTATGAAAGCTCCGAGATATTTCATTAGATGTAAAAATATGCTCAGGGAGCCTTAGCTGGAATCAAGAGGGAGAAATCTTGCTTAGTTCGATGTATTTTGTTAATCTTAAGACAGGACTGTTGTACCTTGAAAAGCTTTATCCTGCCACACCCGTGTGTATAGTACACAACGTTCTACACCAAGACCCAGGCCAAGAGCGCCACATCTCTAATCTGGTTGAAAAACAAAGTCAGATCAGGTTAATCCCAATTCTGAGGTTAAACACCTTGGCATTGTCTCCTTTGTGTAAAAACTACTTTCACACTTTTCTCCGTTTTCTCAATTTCCTTATGTTCCCTTTCCCTTTCAACAGAAGGGTCCATTTTTCCTATCTGGGGGCCTCGCTGCCACTTTTCCATCTTGCAGGGAGAGTTAAGAAGAAAGTGTCTAAGAGATTTACACGGGGGGAAACGGAAGGCCAGGGAGAGAGCTACCCTTGGAGACCCATAATCCTGCCTCTCCCTACCCCAAAGCCCATCACCAACAACTCGGGGGATTGCTAGGTCTTCACGAAATGGCCCAAAGGTGTCACTAAAGAGAAAAAAGAAGAACCCCACTTCACAAACCTTATAGCATGTTGGGAAGACTTGAGAGTGCCCAAAAGAAATGTATATAAGTTCCACTTGTTCCTTTCTCCCCTCAAGCTCTTTTAGGCACAGGGTCGAAGGATGGTGGGGGGTAGAGAGGAAACACACAGCCCGGCCGGTGGCACATACATCTGTTAGCAGAGCCACCCAAGAAAGCAGGCGGCCCCAGGACCACAACAGGGATTTCCAGGTGGAATAGATCTTTCCACTTTGCGTCACCATTACCCTTTCTTCCCTACAATGACGTGGGAGGTGGGGAGCCACTTCCAGGCCATCGCTGCTGTAGCACAAGAGTCACTCCTCCTCAAGTGTCTGAAAGATGATGATGGAGGCCGAGGAAAAGAAAGAGCAGAACACAGAGCCAAGCGATGCAAGCTACCACTCAAATATTGAGCACCACTCAAGTGCTCCACATGTATCACCTCATTTGCTCCTCCAGGACTCCTCTGCGCAGGTGTGATCTCCCCCACTTCAGAGGAAACAAAAAAGGCAAAGAGTTGCAGGGGCAAGATCTAAGCTCAGGCCAGTGGTTTAACCCCCACCGTTATGCCGCCCTTTGATGCAGCGAATAGAAAACGAGAAACCAAGAGGAAGTTGCTCCACTAGATAGATGATTATCTCATTAGAGTCAAGAAGGAAAAACCATCCTTGGGTATTGGTCTAGGATATCCCCTCTGTTGGCAGGTAAATGAACAAAATTCCCCTTTTGGTTCCCTATACGTTCTGTATATGGAAATTTAAGTTTATGAATATAAAAGAAAAGCATGGTGGAGCAAATGGGGGAGGGAGGCAGAGAGAGAAACTGCAACAATTTGGTAGGAACATGGATTCACACAGCCACAAATGTCCAAAGGACAGATACTCTCTTGCAGTTTATTAATATACACTGTGATTACAAACATCAATTTATATACACACAGATAAGATCTTCAAAAACTATTTCATATTCAAATAAGTTAAATGTGCCTAAGATTATATTTGCATTAATTAACCTACTGGGCGATATTATTTTTCTTTTTGAGAGGTGGGGGTGGGGGCAGAGGGAGAGAGAGAATCTTAAGCAGGCTCCACACCCAGCACAAAGCCTGATGCAGGGCTCTATCTAATGACCCTGTGATCATGACCTGAACTGAAATCAACAATCAGACGCTCAACCAACTGAGCCACCCCGGTGTACCGATATCTTTCTTTATACAGAAGACAAAGATGTAAATTTCTGTTTAATCAATTAAAGATCAAGTGATTATAAAATCTGAATCAATGAGATGTGACTGTCAGAAAAGCTTAAGGGTAGAAAGAGAAACAGAATATAAATAAATTCAAATTGTTTCCCTTCACACCTAGTTTTGGTAGTAGTGAAATTTCTTTCATCTTCAAACTTGTAAGGAATCCAGTAACTAAATGCCACTAAATGGTCTATTCTGTTTGAGTAAATTTCACTTACAATGGTAAAAAATACTTATTTTTTGACACGGATGTATATATTATTTTAAAAATCATCCAGGTAGTTACTGGCCATTTGAAATAAACATACATTAGATTTTACCAGGAAATAAAAGACCCTCATCTCCCCTCGGAAAGTGTATTAATATAAGACAATCAATTGTAATGAAAACAATTCTGTGAAATTCTTAAGTGAGTTCTACAAATTTATCCTCAAAAAGTCTGTCTATCAAGGCTTAATTTCTCTGTTTACACACATTATATCATCACTCTTTTCCCTCTAAATCTTTCAGTGGTCTTTGGTCTCTTAAAAGCAATAGTATTTTGATTGAATGTGAGATCTCCATCCTATTTTTAAACTTTTCTCTAGTGAAAGCCTCCATAATCTTCTTAGTGATACTAACGAAGCCCAGCCCACAGCATAATGAATCCATTCTAAGGTGAACTAAGTCTTTTAAAGTCTCAAGCAGATGGAGTTTAACTGTTTGCCACTCTCCATATCTTGGGGTATTGAGATCTCTGATCTGGGTAATCTGATTACTGCATATCTAGATGATCTTGTTCATCTGGTTTATAGCATGGATTCCCATTGGTCCCCGGTGGGGATCCTTCCCCAAACAAACCTTCCCTTTTCCCATTCAATTCAATTCAACAGGCATTTACTGTGCATGAACGGACAGCCTTGCTTCTTAACTCTTTCCATTAAGTGCAGAAGCACTTCTAGAGCACCAACGAGTCTTTCCTTCTCTGTTCTGCTGTCCGGGCCTGGATTCCATAGCAAAGACATCAAATCAGACTGTTAAACCCAGAGCTAATTAGAAAAGAAAGCATTGCTCTTCCCCACTCAAGGAGTTTTCTGCCAAAGCACTTATTTTTGCTGATCCATTTATGCAATCCCACTTTCTAAGAGAACATTTTGTCACAGATGATTTAGTGTTGTAGCTCCCTGGAGCATCTTTCTGTAGCATGCACTCATTGTTTTTAGGAATCTACGGTCTCCCAGGCAAGATTTGAGAGGGAAAGAGGTTTAATTAGCCACAAGCCATCTCTCATTATAAGACCCCAAATTCCAAAGCATTCTTCCAAAAATCATTAATGACCAAAAAAATCGCCGATTAAACTTCTAAAACCAAAACTTTTCGGAACCTTGAGGCACAGGGGAACTGTGTGATTTTTCAGGAAAGAAAGTGAGACTGGATGCCCCTTATGAGCTGGATGGGCAGGGAGCTGAGACAGTAATGATATTTGTTAAACTCAGAGGAGAAGGATACAAACACTTTGGGAATTTCCACCCTCAGTCACGGAGAGTGTGTCTACCAGAAGTCTATTGAATAGAAACAAGTACTGTATGGTTTTCCCTCAACAGACACTCAATTCTGCCAACAGTCCTGTAATTGTCTATTGCACATACATAGATGAAGGTGAAATTGCCCAGATTGACTCTTTTTCTTTTCTTTTCTTTTCTTTTTTCTTTTAATTTTTATTTTTTAACATGAACCGGTTTGGATTAGGGCAACTCCCCCAGCTTTCTGTAGTCCTGGCTTGATACCAGAGCATACTTCAGGGGTATTTGGGAAGTCATGCATGTGCTACTTGGTGTCCCCACCCCGTCCCCCAAACCCTGTCCCTATAAGACACCCAAAGTCCCTTTACTCTAGCAGCATTCTCAGTAACACACACACACACACACACACACACGCGCACACACACACACACACACACACACACACACACACACACACACATCCTACATCCATCATACCTAAGCCTGATATGCAATTAATTCTGGTTTCAGGGAAGAAGGTAGCCACAAATACAAGGTCAGGACTTAAGAATGCAAAACTGTAATAATGATTCTTTGTCTCTCAGGAATAAAATTAATAAGCTGGCCAGAAACTTAGCTAAGTATTTTTAGCTCAATATTACTGCTGCAGGTAATCCTTATAATCAAGTACTGTTTGTAGCAGTGAGGCTTCAATGTCTTCTTTTTCTCACATGCATATATATATACACATAACAGCAGCAACAACAATACCAACAAAAACACACTCAGAAGTCAGTTCAATACACTTGTTTGCAAACCTAGTAAGCTTATAACACAGAGGCATTTAAAAGTGATGAATGTTAATGGGTTGGGTTTATTAAAATCTAATTTTCTACTCCTGTGAGACCAGGCCTGCTTTTGGACTTTTAAATTCTGAACCATTCAAATCCCTCAAACTATTTTCTTGCCAAAGAGTGTTTCCCCCAATCACTAAAATCATAAAGCCCAAAATGATGGGCTTTATAAGTGAAATCTAAACCCTTTGTTTTTGAATTACTTTCCCTAGATCATTAGAACACTGTGTTTAGAAAAGCTGTTTGATGTTCAAGGGAGAGTTATTTATTTTCAAAATAATAATAATAAGGAAGTCCCGGTTTGCCAGAGGAAACTATTGTGGAGTATCTAAAAATGTTTCAAATCCAACCTTGAACCCAAGTGGAAATGTCCACATGCCACTTCCCTCCTCTCAAGCCTTCAATGGCTCCCCACTGCCTCGTGGATCAAGTTCAAGCTCTGAAGCCTGGCACTCCTGGAGCTGCTGGGCACCCGCCCCTCCAGACCCCTCTGCCGACTCCTTCATGTGAATTTCCTGCACCAGCCGAACTGGGTCTACACCTTGTTCTCTAAACACCCTGCGGATGTTCCTGCCTCTACACTGTGTGCAGGGGCTGCCCACTCACCACTCTGGTTCTCCACACCCCTCACTCCCAGACTGACACAGGCTCCAACTCTTCCAAGAACACATGCCTCGGGCGCTCTTGCCCTGGGCGCTGGCTGCTTCCTGTGAGGTCTGGCCCTTCATTGTCTGCCCTGCTCCCTTATTTATTTTTAAACACTTTACTCACTTTCCTGATTACTCTTCCCTCTCCTCTTTTCATCAGACACTGGAGGCCTCTCTGTCCCCATCATTTGGCACCAAGGACATGCTACGCTGTCCTGTCATTCATCCTTTCACCTAACAGTTTCATCTTCCCTACTAAATTGCCATCTCTTTGAGGCCAGAAGCCAAGTGGTACCCTTGTCTGTCTTCCCCAGGGCACACCACAAAGTGAAAGCTGATGCTATCTCTGGGGAGCATCCACACTGCTCCTAAAAATTCCTCTGTTGCTCCCTAACCTTCAAATCAGAGAAAAAGGAAAAGTAACAGAACTGACTCATGGTAAAGGCTGGCCTACCATGTGCCAGGTGCCATGGTGGACCCTTGTGCACATTAGCTTTAGAAACCTCACCTAAGCCCAACAAAGATGCTACTCTACAGATGAGAAAATGAAGGTGAAGGAGGAGTAAGGATTTATCCAGTATGGGGCCATTTGGGGGCAAGAGGAAATATTACTCTGGAATGCTTATGCAAAGTATTGCCTCTAAGTGGGGGCGTTGAACTAGCCCTCTCTCCTCCAGCACCATACATAATATGCCTTACGGCTTCTTTATCTCCTGAGGTCATTATATTGTCTTCAAGTATAATTACTTACTTCGTGTTATTAAAAATTCAATAGTAACATCATTTGATTGATTTTACTAGCAAATGTGTCATGGAGAAACCTTCTAATCAGGAACTTCTTTGAACTGCATTTTGTTTGTTTCAGTTTTCACCTCAGGAGCAAGGAGGAATGCATACAGGTTACAGTTTAGCTACCCCGGGGTTACCTAAAACTCAGAGGCTAAGCTGGGTAAGCAAGACTCGGCAGAAAAGCAGAGCACAAATTCAAATGCCTTGACCACAGGCCTTAATGGGCGAGGACAGGAAGCGTATACAGACCTGTTTGGAGACCAATGCTGGTCCTCCGGTGAGAAAGATCAGGTGGTAAGGAGAATGCCTCACACAGCAGCTGTTATTGATCACTTACTGTGTGCAAAGCACTGTGCCAAGTACTCGCACCAGCTCACAAGACCTTCCACGGTGCCATGAGGCCAATCCAGAGATTATTTCAAAGTCCCAGATGGGAAATCCGAAGCAGATCATTTCAATGACCTGCCTGAGACCATGAGCAAACAGGACAGACCGGGTTCACACCCGGGTTTGTTTGTTTATTGGATCTTAAGCTCTAAAACATTGCTATCCTGCCCGTAGAGAGTGGTCTCCAACACTGGGCATTCTGACAGATGCTATGAAGGGTAAGCTGGTGAGCACCTAGGGCCTAAGGAAATTTAAGTTTGTTCCCAAACAGTGGTTTAGTGGCTTCAGGTCAAGACATTTGCTGAAATAATATCAAATAGAACACATGAACAATATTCTCAACCATTTCCATAACAGAATCCAGTGCAGACCTTGTGTTTCCCTGTCCCTCTCATATTCTTTTTTTCCCAATGTTTTCTTTTTTTTTTTTAAATCTTATTACTACGCCAGCTACTTTCCCTCTTCCCTCCATTTTCACTGCTGAGACATTTAAAAAAATGGCTCCTGGGTAAGAGTGATTAGTGCAGTTGCAGGAGAGGGTCCCAGAGAATCCTAATAAATCACTGCTGTCTTTTCATCCCCCAGCTTTCTACATCAGGATGCTATCAATGCCTTTCTCTCCCCACCTTTCCCACCCGTCTCTCTCTCCTCTACCTAGTTCTGTCTTCATATTGCTATTTTTCTAGTCTGGTAGGCACAGTGCTCAACTAGAAAGACTCTGCCAAGACCCTTGGCAGGAGCTGGCCTACAGGAATCCTGCCCACCACCGCGGTGCAGAGAAGACGGGGCCGCTGGGCAGACAGGCGGGAGAGAGGGCCGGGGCTGGGGTCTGGCTACAGGGCTGGGCCGAGCAGGTTTCCCTGGCATATGAACTGCCCTACAGAGCTCAGCTTTCTCCTGCCAGGGTCGGGATTACAATTTCTTGCTGGCACTTGTTGTAGTTGGCCTGGGAGGAGAAGCAAGGGTTGGGATGGGGGGACGGAAGCAAGCCAGCACACCACCCAGGGTTGGGCAAGCTCGACAGGGCACAGCCACGTGCCTGAAGCACACGGTCATGCAGGCAGGCGGCCAGGGTTGCCAGGGTTCGCCGGAGAGCCAGGGGGAGGGGAGCAAGGGGGGTGCTGGGCACCGAGTGAGTGGCTGTTTCCATACTAGCAGACTAGGAGCTGCTAACCCAGAAGCAATGCTGCTGGGTTAACACCAGGAAGTCACTTGTCCTAACCCAGAATGAAGGAGAAAAGTCAAGCAGAATAAGGATTGGGCATGCTGGAGAAAAAAAAAATGCATGTCCTATTTTTGCAGAGAGAAGGGGACTGGATGAAACAAATCCCTATGGAGAAAGGGGGTTGGGAATCCAGTGGAGTTCTTTCCGGACTCCCATGCCACTCATATCAGAACAACAGCTCCAGGCACTGAGTGTTCATGTGCCGTACACGGTGCCAAACTCTGTCAGGTGTTACCTCATTTCACCCTGCAAAACCCCATGGGAGGGGGACAATCATCTCCATTCCACTGACACATAAACTGAGGCTTAAAGAGGTTGGGGAGTTGATACTATGTTGGACGTGAACCCAAGCCCCCCAAGGTCCAGGGTTTATGATTTGAACCACCACCCTGCTTTCCATACCTCTCTGAAAATACCTCTTGCCAGGAGACTAGAACACCATCCTGGGAATGTCACAACAGGTCAAAGCCAAGAGAGCAGGGCAAGCCTGTCCTCTACAGGGTGTGGCAGGGAAGATAAACTCTAACAAGAAACAAGTCTGCCGGACTCCAGAAGAAAGCAGGACTCTCTCCCCTTGATGATGTCCTTGATCCCGGTGAACGCAGAACACTTGCAAGATACTTGAGGCGCAGTGCAGGGCAGCCATCGATCACGATGCTCCCGACCTACGGACCTACCAATGTGCGGGGTGGGAAAACAGAACCTCATGCCCTTCCGGAGAGAGCGAAACTGAAGCTTCTTCTCATAATGTGGAGAAAAGCAAGAGAATGCTGTGGCCTGGGCAGGACCTCCCATAATCCCAGAACCACCAGCGCAGATCTCCCCTCTGTCATTACCCAGATCCCAGGGCCAGCATGTTCCTTCTGCGCCAAAACCTTACCACAAAGGAAGGTCGGCGGAAACAGAACACAAAGTCCATCCTGCAAAGGTATGACGGAATTCTCCCCCGTCTCCCCACTCCTCTCATACCGCCCACTTACGCCTTGCTCTTCCTACACACTGCCACACGGGAGGGTTTTTGCTTCTCTCTGTCACCAGCCTTCATCATGACCTGGTCTCTGTGCTCGGAACTAGAAAGACAGCCTTCTTAATTCTCGCCGAATATGGGTCTAACAGTGGCAGGACACCCCCAAGCTATTCAAAGAAAAACCACCAGAGGAAACGATTTCAAATCTGGCTTTACAAGCATGTGATTTAAAAATAACTCTGCCTTTGTCTGCTACAGATGACTTTCCCTAAAGGGACTGCTGTCCTTAAAGCAATCGCTCAATTCTCTGGGCAAACAGATTCTTATTTTTCCAGTACCCAGCACATACCTCCAGGAGTGCACCCCCGGGTGCCATCTCTGATAGCATCTGAAAAGGCAAGCAGCAAGTTGGGCAGGGTGACTTCTGCCGGCTCGGCTGACCTGCTGCCAGACCATCCGGGATGCTGCCCTTTGGATGACAGAGGACACCGTGCAGGGGGCTACAGCATCCAGCAACCACCACTCTGCCTTCATCAAGATGTCAACCCAGAAAGCTCAGCCATCACCCCATAGCCACAGGAGGACTCCACTGATTCCTGAGCTACTTCTTCAAGGAAAACTGTATTTCATTGGATATTTGATTTACTCTTTGATCAGACAGTAGACAGAGGATTAAGGATGGGTGCCCAAAGCAGGAAAGTGGGTTGGGGGGCAGTCATGGTAAACAGTAAGAGAATTCATAACTGTCCCGAGACACATTTGGGGTAGACCTAGAAAAGCATTAGTTGTCAGCCCATGGCTTAATTTCCTTTCGACCAGACAGGTGGCCCTAATGACACAATGCTACTGAGCATAACTCAAAAGATGCATGCTGAGCAATTACAGAAAGCAAATGTTCAATAAAACTGCTCTGCAATTACCTCCTGATTTGCTGGATGTCATAGTTTTATCAAATAACAGTGTAGAACTATGCTCTTATTAACACGATATTTCTTCTTTGGCAACCTAATGCCACCTGACCTTCTCAAAAGTTCAGCCAGAAAGCAAAAAGCATCCGTATGTGTGTGTGTGTGACAGGGTCCTGAGTCATGCTTAGGGTAACTACATCATTTTGCTGTCCAAACTGAAAGTTCTCAACAGGAGTGATTCTGCCCCCAGGGGACATGTAGCAGTGACTGCAAGGGGCAGGGGTGTGCCTGGCATCTAAGGGATAGGAGCCAGGGATGCTGCCAAACATCCAACAATGCACAGGACGCTGGTCCATGGCAAAGACTTACCTGAAGCCTCACCAGTGCCAAGGTTGGGAAATCTTGGTCTAGACTGAAATGATACAATTCCCAGAATGCTCAAGGCTACATGTGTGTTCTTCCCTTCTGAGGACACCCTTTCATCAAGATCCACTTGGCATGTCTATTCCGGTCACCACTGTGATTACATGGGACAACTAAGAACTGTCTTCCTTTTTAGTTTTGTTGGTGATATACCAATCATCAAGTCTACATTCCTTAGATTTTAATTTTGCATAGAATCTTTATAATGACCAACACTGTACGGGCTGCTACAGCAGAGAGTCATTGTCTCTGTACTTGGTATCTGAAGACAACCTATAGCTTTTTTCCCCTTTTTGTTAGGAGTATTACTGAGTTTCCAATTCAAAACCGAAGATTATTGTGAAGTATGTTTCTGTTATCAAACCCCCCAAAACAAAAAAACAAAACAACAACAAAAACATTCAAATAAAGAGCTTATTTCTAGATTCCAGTTCCCCCTTGGATCCTCGTACCTTTCCTGACACCCGATGAAACAATTTCTGTGGAATTTCAGAAGCTCTTTGTTACGGATTGCAAACCTGACTGGGGCATCCCAAGTGTTTGAGTCACTGATTAATTGCCGATTCTAACGAGTTCTGACAAATGACTTTTAAGGAGTCCTCCAAATTTAAAACCTTAATTCTTGATTGTCACCAGGAACCAAGATGGAATCCAATGTTCGCATGCCTTTGGGGGAAAATTATAGTATTTCTAACATGGCACACATCTCGTATTTGCCAGGAGGGGGAGAAATGCTTGTCAATTGAGTATAAATGTTAAGGCTGGACTAACTATTGGCCAAAATCTCTTGATATTTGTCTCCAGAAGGGAAGAGGATTATAAACTTTCCTAAGTACCTTAAGAAGGAATTTCAGAAGACAGGATTGAAATCAATGATAAAGTTGACACAGATAATAATAATGACAACTGTTAATAGTAATTTGACCATTTATACATATTATATATAATTCTCACAATAACCCAATCAAATAAAAATTATATCTTTCAGAGGGAAGGGAAACTGAGACCTCAAGAGGTTACATCACTTTTTAAAGCTACAAAGTCGTTAAGTCTCATTCTACAGAGCAGAGTGACTGAGCTACAGGGCACCTTCTCATTGGGGCTCCAGCCCTTCCTCCCTGGTTTAAATGGTTATTTCACTGATTATCTGTTCCTGGAAGGAAACAAAACCGTCGCACTGTCCATTCCAAGAAGCAAGGGCTTGAGCCCACATCAAGGAATGTGTTCGCAAGCTTCTGCAAGCTCCTGGGGTGTTCAGAAGTTAAAACCTAATTCCATTCCAGCCAGTGGCCTTGAGTTATCTATCATTCAAAGTAGGTTTCGGAGCAGGGGGCCAGCACAGAAAGACGTTAACTCCAATACTAATATTTCAAGGCAGGGGTGTTTTCTTCCTCCTTTGCATCATTTCCTTCCATTTTAATCTCGCTCTGCATGTCATAGAAATTCTATGCAAGGTGAGGACACAGAGGTCACGAATGATCTCAAGCACAAATCCCCCATTGTCCTGCTTTCTGTCTTCCCCTGCAGCAAAGGCCCTCAGCTTGGTGACCTTCCTGACAATTTATCTGGCTGAATCTTTGTTCCTGGTTACCTGTGCACGCAAAATGGTCTTTCTTCCTGTTCATTTTGCACTACAGAGTTCTAACAGCATGAAGCCAGGGCTGAGCCGCCCCAAACCGTGTCTCTATCTGAGCACTGAGCCGTGGGTTTTGAAGTACTAGACATTTTGGGTGATGTTTCTGATGATATTTCAGCACCATTTACAGCCAACCTTGCGGGCTTTGATAGACATGGAGTAAGTATGATGAACAGGTGAAAATGGAAAATACCTGTAAGAACAATTTCGTGTACAGGAAAAACAGAGTTCTGGCCCTGAAGAAGGCTAAGCCACACTTACAGTGAGAGGTGCTTTTAGAGTCAATTTCTCAGTCAGTAAGAACACAGGAGGAAAAGGATGAAAAAGTGATCAGCCCCCCACCCCCAACTCACATTTTCCCTCCTTCAGATGAGAGAGAAATAAACATAGGTGAACCACAGCCTTAGAGAGAGTCTACCCACATCATTCAGCATGGTGCATATCAGGTATTGGGGAGAGAGGGGGAGGGGAAGGGGAAGGAGGTAGATGGGTGCCTACAGCATCCAAACCATTAACTGTAGCCTGGTGTTTCTTAAACTGCAGCCGGCGGATCAACTGCAACAGAATCACCCAGGTTCAAAGTGCATATTCCTACGCACTCACCCCAGACCTGAAAAATCAGGATTTCTAAGGATAGGCCCATAGAATCAGCATTCAGCGGACTCTCCCGGAGAAACAGATGCTCCCTGCTGCGGGACAATCATGGCTGTGGGTGAAACACAAGATTCCCCTTTCAGAGCCAGCCAAAGTCTCCCTGATCGCCAAGATATTTCTGCTATCCCCGTCCGGCCCCTCCCTGGCACCCTCTTGCCCATCTGAGGGGAGAATCTTTTTAGAATTTACCTGGTCTGATGGGGCTCTGCATACAGTTTGGGGACGGGATGCCAGGGTGAAGGGGTGCAGAGGCCCGACTGCTGAGGTCCATGACGGAGGGGGCCGTGGAGGAAGCCGGCTGTAGCCCCGGAGGGTGAGGGCTGTGGTCATGCTGCGACGGGCTGGGGGGAATGCCGTTTTCCGACAGAAACTCTTCCAGGTCCATGTATTCCAACTGGAAAGTATCTCCGTCATAGGGAAGGGTTTTGTCCCATAAGGTGGGTCCCAAGAACGCCGACTGGGGGACCGTCGGACTATTACTCTCATCATCCAGCTTCTTTTCCTTGTCTTTATCTTTACTAAATGCTGCAGAAAAGGGGGAAAGTTGGACTTAACAAAGGGAAAAAAAAACCCAAAAACGTGGCTTTTTTTTTTTTTTTTTAAATCGCCCGTCCTGGCCTCTGCTACAAAACACCACCTTCACTGTTCTCACAAACCCCAGGGATCTTCTCTGGCTGCTGGCTTTTGTGGATCTAGAGTTAAAAGTTCAGACAGGACATGGATCTCTGCCTGTTTTTCAACATCTTCCTATTTACTTTGGAAGCAAGCACTCCTTGGGACACGGCTACAGACTGATTTAGGATATAAACAAGGGAACACAGTTTTCAGTACATTATTGGAGGAGACAAAGAATTCAGATCTACAGTGGCAAAGGAACACCTGCCGTGACATACAATTGCTATGATTTTTAACAAAACAGCCAGTAACCAGGTATGATTTCCCTTCCACGAAATTCATTACAGTAACAATATGAGGTCATTCAGACTCAGCCAGTGAGCTAGAGATTCTAATGTTGGTATAGCAGGGACTCATGCATTGAAAACCTACTACATACTTGATTCTTTACATAGATTATCCCCCCAAATCTCCCTATAAACCTGCAAATCACTAGTATACCCATCTATAAAGAAATAGAGGCTCTGAGACTTAAAGGAACTTGACCAATGCCTCACATTGGCAGAAGAGAAGACAGAACTTCCCGAACCCACATATGTTTGCTTTTAAAGCTGCTGAGGCACCTTGCATTTTACAAAAGGAGGTTTTTTTTTTTAAGTGTTTTCTTCCTCCTCTTCCCCAAAGGCTTAAATAGGATCCAATTCACAAAAATTATACATGTATGCAATCTGTCAAAAGCACAGCTATGGGAAAGCTCATTACATACCTATGAAGGAGGTATGTCCTACCTGGAAGTACCGCTCACCCCAGGACGTCTTTAAACAGTGCTCTGGATTTTGCCCATTCTAGTACTCAGGCGAGGGTGGAATCTGGGATCAGGGAATCTGGCTTCTGAGTTTCTTCCTCAGAGAAACACAGCCTCCGCTGCCATCCATTCTAATCCTCTAGTCTCATCTCCTGAGAATCTGACTTAAAACACCCACAGATGCAAAAGACTGCAGGCAGCACCTTCCTCCCAAGTGCTACTCCCTAAAGGAGAGTTAAGAGGGAAGCTATGTTTTGCAGACTTCGAACCAAACCCCTCAACTCCTGCAATGCAACAGGTTGCCCCCTGCTAGGAGAGAAGATGCGAGTACTCCCAAGCTCTTGGTAGCCAAATGATCTTTCAAGACTTTTACACTCTAAGCCGCATCGTTTGCATTTGCTATTGTGGTATCGAAGGCATGAAACCGCATCAGCCCAACTGACAAGTCCCTGGCGGCACCAGCTCAGTTCGGCGCCTCCTCGCCCGACCCCTCCTCTCCCGCTCCGGCCAAGGTTGCCTGCGGAGGTTTGGGACTTACCAAGAAAGGGCTCGAGCCAGAGGCGGCTCCTGCGCGGTTACACGTGAGCCTGCTCCGCTCTCCCCTCCCACCAGGAAAAGTGCACGGGGAAAGTGTCAGGGCTGGAGGCGTGCACAGCTTCCCGCCCCGAGACCACTCCCCGCCCCCCTCCACCGCCAGCCCCATCCCCCACCCCCCTTTTTGAATTACCCTTCGGTGGGAAAACACGCGTCTAGGCTCACACCTCGCAAGTTGCTGATGCTAACGAACACAGAAACAGTAGCGCGATCCCAATACCCGGGTTACGCTGCGAGACCACCCCCCAGCAATAGAACCGGGCCGTCTGGTTTCCCCTCCCCAGACCGGGCAGCTCTGCCCTTAGCGCAGGCGGTTTCACTCTGCGTGCCGGTGACCCTCAATCTAGGGAGCACTGACCTGTCAAGTTAGGACTCCCACCTGCGCCGCAGGACCGGGACCCAGGGAGCTTGGGTCGGTCCCAGCGCTATTTTAAACGTTGCTTGGTGAGGGGATCCCCCACTTTGGGGGGAAGAGGGAGGATGATGGGTGAGCTCCTCAAATTTCATCAAAGCAGGGATAGGGTGCCAGGGGACAGGGAGGGAGGGGATGGATGCTCCAGCAGGGCAGCCCAGCCAAGGAAGGGGACCCCAGGGAGCGTCCTTTCATCCCAGAGCGGGGCAGCCAGGAAGGCAGCGCTCACCGTCTTCGTGATGAAGGGGGAGCTTCAGCGGGTTCTCCAACAAGGACCTGAGCACGCCGTAGGGAGGTGGAATAAAGGTGGGATTCAGGGGGAGCTGTCGGGACATTTTCTCCATCGCGATGCACTCAAATGTTTTTCTTAAAAAAAAAACAACCCAACCACCCCCCAAAATGTTGCTGAGCTTTTTCCTCCGTTCTTGCCAAAAGTACTCGCTTTCAAGGCGGTGGAGACAAGAAAAAATTACTTATATCTTTAAAAATACATCTGCATGAGAAAATAAAAACAAAAAACTTTCGGGTTCCCAGTGCAGGCGGTCCCCGGAGAGCGCGCCAAGTGCCCGCAGGCTCCTCGGCGACGTGCAGGATGCTCTCACCTGCCTCGAACCCCTCGTCCTGCAAAATAATTCAAAATTGCGAAAAAGAAAGAAAAATATGCAGATGGCTGCAGAAGGGCGGAAGGCACCGCGCCGGCCGGCCCCCACGCGCCTGCACCCGAGGCTGGGCGCCGTCCCACCCCACCCCCCACCCCGCGC
>NC_043716.1:29481303-29526639 GCF_006229205.1 Suricata suricatta
GCACCGCGCGCCGATAGGCGTGCAGGGGCGGGGCCACGCGCGGCACCGCCCGCCAGCCCCGCCCGCTCCGCCCGCCCCGGAGCCACGTGTTTAGCGTCGTCGCGCGCGCAGATTTTTCAGGACCATGCAACGCTGGGCTGCAGTAGAGACAGGTGCCAGATCCCTGGATCACCCACCTGGGCTAAGAACCCAACTTTTTCAGGTTAGGAAGAGAAATGAGGAATTTCTTTCCGTCGTTTTCAACCTGGGAACAACCTGGAAAGTCACACACACACACACACACACACACACACACACACACACACACACAGAGCCACTTGTCATGGCTGCATCCCAGATCAATGAAATCATCCCTCTGGGCTGACATCCAGGCATCATAGTTTTTAAAGTTCCCCAGGGTGGTTCCAGTGAGCAGCAGGTTTGGGAATGACTGGTTTAGATCAAATGGAAGGTAAATACTCTTTTAAATATTTCTCCTGGCCAAAATAAGCTTATTTCTCCTGGCCAAAGCCAAGCTTAGCGCCCTCTTTCTTGCCTGTTCCCAAAACTACTGAAAAATAATTACATCCTAGACGTTCTAGTGAGATATAAAAAGTAAAGTGAAAAGAGAAAGGACCAATGTCAAGGGCTTCCCCTGCTGTCAGGAGGGCATTCATAAGGATACCCCACTTGCTTGGGATTGAGTAAGGGCAGAGGAGAGATACGGATACACTGATGGGATTTCAAGAATATTTGCTGTGGCAGAGTAGAGATGACGGTGCCTTGATCAAGGTACAAGTTTGCACAGTAATTAAAATGATTTTGTAAAGTATTTTTTAAGAAGGGTCTTGGTCTTCATTGCCATAGCAGTGGCCTCAGCAACTGGCTCTGGGGGTTGGGGCCTGCGAAGCTCACGGCCCCTGGGGCACTGTGCATGTGTAGTGCGTGGAGCCTTCTCTCCGAGTTGGGTGGATGCTGGCGCCAGGCCTGGAGAGCTCAGGCAGGTAGGCAGGTCCTCCCCTCCGTTCCTATAACTCCTCACTAAAATCAGGCACCACCATCTGGGGAAGAAGGGTCCGCAGGAAGGAAGAGGCACAAATTAAAGAAAATGTTCTTCGGGGGCACCTGGGTGACTCAGTCAGTTAAGTATTCGATTTCTGCTGAGGTATTGATCCCACTGTTGGTGAGTTCAAGCACCGCACCAGGCTCTGTGCTAATGGCTCTGAGCCTGCAGCCTGCTTGGGATTCTGTGTCTCCCTCTTTCTCTCTGACCCTACCCCTGCTCATTCTCTCTCATTCTCTCACTGTCTCTCTCTGTCTCGCTCTCTCTCTCAAAAATAAATAAACATTTAAAAAATTGGAAAAAAAGAAAATATTCTCTCAATGAGATATAAAGGCGAAAGGCTGTCTCTGGGGTGAGATATTGCAGAGTCTTGGAGGGATCTACTTCCCTGAGGCCCCCAGGAGGTGGGGTGCAAGAGAAAAGGCATCTGAAACCAGAGATCAGAAGGGCCATAAATAGGCACAGGACAGGATGCCAAAAGTCAAATATCTTACCCTCTGAGCTGGGCTGTGATCAAGTGACCTCTACAGTTCTCTTCACTCTAAAATTATATTGAGCGGTGCCTAAGGGGCTCAGTGGGGCAGGTGTCTGACTCCGAGCTTCAGCTCAGGTCATGATCTCATGGTTCAGGAAACTGAGCCCCACATGTGGGCTTTGTGCTGATAGCAAGGAGCTTGCTTGGGATTCTCTCTCCTCTCTCTCTCTCTCTCTCTCTCTCTCTCTCTCTCTCTCTTTCTCTCTTTGTTCTTCTCCAACTCACGCTCACTCCCCCTCCCTCTCTCTCAAAATTAATGAATAAAATTTAGTAAATAAAATTATAACAAAGAGGTATCATTCTGAGAAAGCATGGTGATGCTTCAAATTTTAGCCAAATTTTGAAAGCAACAGACTTTTAGCTAATGACATATACATCTATTGAGTACCAACTGTGTGCCAGAACTGTGCCAGAATTGGGGAGAAAAAGATGAGTAAGATGCAATTCTGACGTAACAGGTTATGGTCTGACATATGTGAACATTATAATATAGTCTTAAAAAACCAAAGATGGATAGATGAAGGAGGCATGGGTACTTATATTAGGAGAGGGATTCCAGAGAAGGTATCTGAACTGGGCTTGGAGATAAAGGTCTCTCCTGAACTTCCCAAATCCCTCAACTCCATTATACAGTTTTTCACAGAAGAAAGGATTCTTCCACCATCCTTCAGAGAGGAAGAGGCTATTTCCCTGCCTGCCTGTCAGCCCATTCATTAACTAGGATAGCTGAGAGCATCCTCTCAGACCGGTTAGAAGCAGACTATAGACCGCAGGTGCACAAAAGGAGAACAGTCTGCTAGCATTCCTCAGCACATCCAAGATGCTCTCCTTGCTCATGGTTTCCTGCACTTTCTCGCTTGCTCATGAAACCCCTATCCATTCAAGGAATCTGGTTTCCCAGAGTGAACTTTTCCTTACTATTGGAGAGAGTCTAACATTGTGGCTTGAAAATTACATTTCTAATTGCAAATGGATACACTGGCATCCTGGTTGATCAACCAATTTTGGGGGGATTTGGTTCTTTTTTTATTTTTATTTTTTAGATTTTCTTCATTTTGAGAGAGAGAGAGAGCGTGCGAGGGAGCGCAAGTGGGGGAGGGGCGGGGAGAGAGAGGGAGAAAGAAAATCCCAAGCAAGCTCAGTGCTGCCAGTGCAAAGCTTGATGCAGGGCTCAAACTCACAAAACTGTGAGATCATGACCTGAGCAGAAACCAAGAGTCTGATGCTCAACCGACTGAGCCACCCAGGAACCCCATTGGGAATTTGGTTCTTATAATTCAGTTCCTCTGATCAACTCTGGACATAGGCCACATGGAGTACCAGCCCCTTAGGGCAGGATGTGGAGGATGCACAGTATTCATAATGCAGAAATCAGGGATGGGAATAGGAAAAAAGGAACTCCAGAAGAAAATGGCATGGGGACAGATATGGAGAAAGGACATTGGCAGCCACAGATTGTGAAAATGTTTTCATTCCTCTTGGATAAACAAAGTGAAATTACTGTAACACAGGGTAGAGATATGTTTTACTTTATTTTTTTAATGTTTATTAATTTTTGAGAGAGAAAGAGAGAGAGAGAGAGAGAGCAGGAGAGAAGAGAAGAGGGAGAGAGAGAATCTTAAGGAGTCTCCACGCTCAGTATGGAGCCCGAAGTAGGGCACCATCCCACGCCCTGGGAGAATGACTGGAGCCAAAATCAAGCATCAGACACGCAATCAACTGAGCTACCCACGTGTCCTGAGGTATGTTTTAATTTATAAGAAACTGCCAAGCAGTTTTGTTCTCTGCATTAGGTGAACTCTCCTGCCTTGCCAGCAGCAGTTGAGGGTTCAGGTTGCTCTGGATTCCCACCAACATTTGGTGGTGTCAGTTTCTTAAAATTTTAGTCATCTTTAGTGGGTGGATAGTGATGTCTCATTGTGCTTTGAAGTTGAATTTTCCTGATGACAAATGATGTTAACCACTTTTTCATGTGCTTATTAGTCATTGTAGATTTCCCTTTGCAAAGTGTCTGTTCAAGCTCCTGGCCCATTTTTAAATTGGGGTGTTTGTCTTGTTATTACTGAATTTTGGGAGTTCTTTATATATTTTGGATACAAGTTCCCTTGCCAGTTATATGTGTTGTGAATATTTTCTTCCAATCTATGGCTTGCCCATTAGTGTTTTCACATTGTCTTTCCAAGAGCAGAGTTTTGATGAAGTTCAATTTGCTGATTTTTTTTTTGAAGATTATTACTTTTTGTGAACTGAGACACCTTTGACCACCTGGAGTCTTGGAGAGATTTTCCTCTAAAAATTTTATAGTTTAAATCTTTTTCACATAGGTCTACGCCCCATCTCAAATTCATTTTGTATATGGTGTTGAGGTAGGGATTGAAGTTCTTTTTTTGTTTGTCTCATGGGGACTTCCAATTGTTCTAACAATATTTGTTGAAAAGACATTCACCCCTCCCCCCTTGAATTGATGTGGTGAATTTATATGGCCATATATTTGTGGGAAGTCAAAAACCTTTGGCTTCAAGGGACAAAATATTCAAAGACAGAATAAATGTTATTTGTAAGTTTCCTAGGCTCTGATTGTTATCAAGCAACAGAAAGGTTCATCAAAGTTCATGGCTAACATGAATGGCTTGCTTTCAGTGGCTCATTTGGTTTGTTACAAGATGGTCTACAAAGTTGTCTACATTAACTTAAATAAAAGCCTGGAGGCAGAAGCAATGGCCAACTTGCTGTTTGTATACATGAACAAATATTCATCTGTTGGATGCTTTTGGTTACCACTATCAATATTCCAATGCTTTAAAAAAAAGCCAGAATTAAATCCTTTGTTGGAAAATTCCAAACAAATAAATATTATAAAAAGAACACTTGACAAGTTAAGGAAAAACTCTTCAATTGTCTCTTCAAGGAGGGAAGGATAGTAGAGGCTCCTGAGATGTGAAACTATTCTAAAAATAAGAATAAACATAGAAGAAAGGTTTCTTAGAACCAACTTCTTAAAAGATGCCAGCACAGCCTGACTCTGCTCTGAAGCTCTGGAAATCAGTCTTCTGCCCAGCTAGTGGTTTCCACCTGTCCAGTCATTTCAGGATTTTGAGTAGCGAAGACTTTCACTAGTAGGTTGGGTAAGGAAGTCTTTCTCGAAGCCCAGTGGTGCAGCTGTGAAGCAGTCATCTTGGCCCAGCTCTGCAGGTCTGCAGAAAGAGCTTTGTGGCGTGAGCAGTGGCTGTGTTTCAGATTCCCAATGGGTGGAAACCTTGCTGAGCATACAATGCCTGCCACTGTACCCTACCGAGCACTGGGAGCATGGGGTGGACAGAGCCCAACTCTGTGGTTATGAAGGGCTTTATACACCAACGAGCCAAACCTCTAGATGAACCTGTTTATCTTGTTGCCAGAAAGGGCACTTTGTCCAAGGAATTAATTCAGAAGTGAAATGCATCATATGGGAGTTCAGCTGGATACACCTAACCCAGTGCGTCCTTCTCCTTCCTGAAACCTGTAACCCAGCGAAAACACTGAACAGGAAAATTATATTTCATTAGATTCATTCCTGGAGACCCTCAAATCAATTTGCTCGAGACAGGAACATGCAAACCCGAAACAAAAAGACGTGTGTTGGGAATGCTAAGCTCCCCTCCAAAGGATGACTCATGTAAAAGACCATGGCTAGGCTTTCCTACCCTTCCTCTGAGTCTTGTGGTGCTCTAATAAATCTGAGTGGGGAAGACTAAGACAAGTATAAGAAGCAGTAAGCCAAGGGTGTGCCTTGCCTTGATCCAGTTTAAGAAGCGGAGGCTTTATGTAAGTGTGATAAGAAGGTAGGAGAAGGGAAACAATGTAGAAGAGAAAGAAAGAAAAGAATCTACATGGCAAAAGGAGAGAAAAAAAGTCAGTGCAGTGTGTTGCAGAGGAATGGTCTGGGGCCATACATACCTTGGTATTTACTACTACTCCTACTAAAATAATAATACCAACAACATGAAGAGGGGAAGGGACACTTATTGTATGCTTCACTGTGTTCTAACACAGCATTAAACACTTTTAATATGTTTTCTAATTTATTACTTACAAGAGTGGAATAGGGTATGTTAGCATTATTATCCCCATGTTACAGATGAGGGTGGTGATGGCTAGAGAAATTAGTGACACACTATGGTCCTGTGGATAGCTAACCCATAGGGAAGCTATGAGTCAAAAACAGCTCTGCTTTTAACTCCAGAGATTTTGCTCTTAACCTTGATACAGTAAGTGCATGGCAAACATCGGTCCAATAACCCACTGGGCTTCCAAACTGTTCAAATTCTGACTCTGTCCTGTAACCTTGGATAGCCTCTCTGAGCTCAACATTCTTTGTGTGAAATATAAACTAATGCCTGTGTTTCCCAGCTCACAGGGTTGCGAGGAGGACTAAATGAGATCACGCATCTGGAGGTGCTTGGTAAATTGTGAAGGGCTAAACAAATGTGAGGACTTGTTAATTGGGGCATATTTGCCTTTTCTAGAGATGTTCCTACCTGTGAGTCTGCCTAGCTGTTGGGTCTGTGATCTTTGATGCTACTTTCCATCCAAACACATGTGTTTTGTCTTCTCCCCTTTTTGTCCCTCTCACCAGCGCAGCCACCTTCTACTGCACCTAGGATCCAAAGACAAATGAACTTCAAGTCTAGTGGAAAAACAAATTCAGCAATAACAATTCTAAATAGCCCCTCAGCCAGAGTAGAAAAGGCATGCCCATTTCCTTCATCTTCCCAAGGGGTGAGAGGAATAGAAACGTGTGGATTAATTAACAAATGGAAATTATTTCCAATGTAGTGAATATAGCTGAAGTTGGAAACAGTTGAGCTATAGAAGCATGGAATCACCATGACTCAGAATTTAGTCTTTAATTTGCTCAGGATCCAGGGTTGATCAACCTTAGCAAAACTGATTTACGTCAACCACACCCTAAAATATAATTTTCAAGCTACATATTAGGCTCTTTAGGTGCTACAGAAATATAAGACTAGTTGCCCTGTTGTGATGAATTTCTCATTAGGCTAACCTGGTGGAGAGGAAAACTACAAAAGTGGGAGGAGCATTCATGTGCTCATGGACCAAGTAGAAGCATCCCGAAGACCTGGGGAGAACCTGAACAATGGACTCTTATCCTGTAGGGGTACAGGACCAGCTTGCCTCCATTCCCTGTGCCTTCATCTCAAGACAAATGTTCTAATTCATAAACATCGTCATCATCCCGTATGGAGCTCCTACATGGGGCAGAGTTTCACATGAGCCATCTCATAAATGATTGGCCAACCAAATTGGTGTCTTTGTTGGGACATTGGTAACTGGTCCAATTACTAGAGGCCAAGACAACTGGTTTCTCAGACATCTGACCTAAATCATATGCAACCAGATTAATCTGGCATGGCTTTCCTTTAGAAAGAAGCTCTGGGCATGTCAGATGTGTTTGAACTTTGAGCAATACTTAAAAATCTGTGTCAGCTGGACAGTGTTTTCCCTGCCCTGTAAGGATACTCTCCATGGGAGCTTTTTTGCTGAGCATGGAATCAGAGTGAGGCAAGTGAGTCAGATGGTCTTAATGACATCAGGCAGTGCCAGCCAGGTGCACAGAGCTTTGCTGTGACCTCTTTCCAATTGAGTAACTGAGTGAATGTGGACATTTCCATCATGACAACTCACAGCCAGAGTGAGAGGAGCAAGAGGAAACATCCTGAAGGATCTACTCATTATTATCTCATAGGCTTCACATCTGCTGGGCTTTGCAAGGTGCTAGAGGCAGCATTCCTGACTCTTTGGACTCTGCATTTACTGGGCCCCAGGCACACTATTCCTCATCTGTTAATGATTTGTGGGGGAAGGGGTGGTCAGGCACAGAACATTAAGATTGGTGAGCTTTCAGTGGGTCTGCCTTCCTGAGACAAGACCCTAGTCTCTTCCCCTCAATGCACAAAACCCTAGTGGAGGGCTCTTCCGGGCCCAGTGCTGTGCTGGATGCTGAGGATTACAGCAAAGAAGTATGGAGTTCCTTGCCATCTGGTGGGAGACAGCCGCTTAACCAGATACTTATCTCAGTGTGATTGGTATAATTGATAGATAAAAAGGGAGTATGAACAGGGAAGTGATTAGCTGTGTTGGAAGGGCTCAGGGAAGTCTGCACAGAGGGACCTCGAGGAAAGTTTTGTAGATAGAAGTAGGTCAGGGAGATGGGGACACAAGCGTGTAAGAGCACAGTCAGAACTGTACACTGTTCAGTTGCTGGAATGCAAAGTTGACAGGAGAAAGAAGGAGCTTTCGTCCAGCACCATTTGCAGAGCTCTGACTAGGCCAGGCATTATGCTACATGCTTTGCATGTACCATTGCCTTCTACCTTCACAACAACCCTATGACATGGGTATTAATATTTCTTATTGATGGAAATCCTTAGTTGTGTCATAAACCAAAATCACACTACCTTGGGCAAATTGAAGGAGTTTTGGAAGCCTTTTAATTGTCTTTTCATGGTCTCATGCTTCTCTCTTTGTGTTGACTTCATGGTCTCTCTGCAAACTGGCCTCTTCTATACACTGGGGCACATGACTTCCAGCAGCTCAGGGGTTTCACATCTTTCGCTTTCCTCTGTTAGAGAAGGATCGACCAGCTCTCTGAAGTTTAGTTCAAGAAATCCAAGAGAAGGGCTCCAATGGGCGTAACTTAGGTCAGCTGCCCATTCTTGGATTAAGTAGCAATGACCTGTAGAGGATGCGCATGTGGCCACGTCAGCTGGGACCAAATGGTTGGAGTCAAAAGAACGAGTGATTCCCAAGAGGAGAGAGTCTTTCATGGACAAAAATCGCTGGTGGCCACTGTATTCTTCATTTTCTAGATGAGGATATTGAAGTTTGGAGAGGTTGAGCAACATGTTGAGGTCACACAGCTAACAAGTAGCAGAAAATGGAAACCAATCTAGGTCTTTCTCAGTGGTTCTCAAACAGAGAGGATTTTGGTCCCTCCCATAGAGTACATCTGGCAATTTCTGGAGATACTTCTATTTGTCAGAACTTTGGGGCTGCTTCAGGGTGGGGCTGCTTCTGGCATTTAGAGGGCAGAGGCCAGGAACACTGCTAAAATTCTAAGATGCACAGGACAGCCCCCAACAAGGAGTTAATCTGTGTAGTGCTGAAGGTTCAGAAACCTTGGTCTATCTGAATACTCAGCCACCACTACCCTACAACTGCTTCCTGCTCCTAGAGGGCCCTGGTTGGCCTTTGGTGGATCCCAGGTCTCCTCCTCACACATTTATAGATAACCTGTTGGGGTATTACAACCTCATTCTTTATGTTTTGATTCTTATGTTTCCCAGTCACAGAGTCACTACCTTGTTTTTAAGTGCTGGGTTCCACTTCCACCAACCACTAAAAATGCTAGCTAAGTGCAAAATAGTGCACAAATTGAACTCAGGTCATTTAGGTATTTAATCAAGACAAAAGCTGACAGTCTAATAAAATGCCTTCAACATATGAGGATTGTATCCCATCCCTACAAAAAATGGTTCTTCCAGGGGCACCTGAGTGGCTCAGTTGGTTGAAGTCCGGCTTCAGCTCAGGTCATGATCTCTCAGTTTGTGAGTCTGAGCCCCTCATTGGCCTCTCTACTGTCAGCCTGGAGCCCATTTCAAATCCTCTGTCCCCCTCCCTCTCTGCCCCTCTCCTGCTCTCTCTCTCAAAAATACCTAAACATTTAAACTTATGTTTTAAAAAAAGAATAGTTTTTCCAGGAGGAGAAATGCATTTGCGATGAGGTAACCATATCCTTTCACCCCTCCTCTCTTATTTTGGCCAAGGATAATAGTGCAATCTGAGACCACAGAAAGGTTCTTTTGGAAACAAAGTTGGTGAACTTAGCTGTGTTCTGTGCACTTTTAGGTGACGGTCACAGGAGGAGACAAAGGAGAGGCTCTGGGAAATGAGTTTATTGTTTCCTAGAACCTGGATGCACCGCACACCTTGCAGGGCCACGGGGAGAAGCTGGTCAGCAGGCAGAAGGGCAGCAGCCATGGGAGATCCAAGGCCATGGCCTTTATTGGAGTCTACACAGGAAAGGCAAGGTAGGGCAGAGTAAACAGTTTGGGATTAGCTAATTTGAATAATTCTGGTGGGCTCTAAACTAAAGGGGTAGTCCCTAGTTTCCAAGCACCTGACTCTGGGATCATTAAGGAACTTCAGGTTCTCAGGCTGGAAAGAGGAGGTATGGCTCTGGATTGGTTAGTCTGCACATCAAGGCAGGTTCCCAGCTGAGTCCTTTGCTACACTGAAGAACTGGTTAGCCCTAAGGAGACAGTTTCTCACCCCACTCCAGCCCGAAAAATTTTAAGATGGCAAGCCATCAAAATATGGAGAAAATAAAAATGTAAAACAATATGAACTGGCTAGAGCAATTTTCTAACTCAACCAAGGAGGCTCAGATGCCACAGTTCTGTAATGGGTCCTAAATATCTGAGAATCTAATTCTCTTTGCAATACAACCCTAGTTTTAATCCCTCTTTCATCCTGCCCTCAAATAAACCAAACTCTTCTTTTTGTATTACCTCCCTCCCCTAATGGTACCAATTTACTCAATCACCAGGTTAAAAGCTGCAGAATTGACCCTCCCGTCTTCCTCTTCCTCCCATCCTCATCCTTGCATTTGAGAACAAAATGCAATCCTTGAAATTGAAGCCAGATCTTCTTTCTCAGACACTCTCTCCCTTCTGTCTTCGATGTCATGGCCTTTGTGAAGACTTGTTCACCTCTCCTTTAGAAGATCCCAATGACCTACTTACTGTTTTCCTCACACTTTCCTGCTTCATTCCCACCCCAAAATAATCTTCGACTAAAACCATCTCTCAAAAGCACTGATTTGATTTGATTTTTTTTCTTGCTTATGAGCCACCAGTGTCTCTACGCTACATGTAGAATGAATTCCAATCTTCTTATCATGCAGTAGACCCATCCAAATTGAGCACTGATCTCCAGACCCTTGTTGGGCCCCTGCCCAACCCCCTGCCCTACACCTATACTGTAGCCCCATAGCAGGAAGCAGCATGCAGTATGCAAGTGGGCAGCTCTGGAACAAGACCACTACTAGAGTTCAAATTCTGCCTCCACTATCTGTTAGCTGATTGACTTTGGACAAGTCACTAGGCTTCTTTGTGCTTCAGTTTTCCCAACAGTATGATGAGAATTGCAGCTATACCAGCCTCACAGGCAGGGATTAAGTATGTGAATGCACACAAAGAGCTTGGACAAGTGTCTGGCACAAAGTATGAACTCAGTACACCAGAGTTGTCATGCTTTCACACTTCATACTCACATCTGATGACTGCCTGTCTCTATTTTCCAGTCACTCCTTGCTGAAACCTTCCTCATGCCCCCAGAAAAAGTTAGTCCTTTCTTGGGCTCCTGAGACTCTTGTTTTTTTTTTTTTAATATACTTGATTGTCATATTGGTTTCCATACAATACCCAATGCTTGTCCTAACAAGTGCCCTCCTCAATGCCCATCACCCATGTTCCTCTCTCCCCCACTTCTCATCAACCCTCAGCTGAAACTCTTGTTTACCCACTGTCCCCTGAGAGTGTGGTTCTTCCACATGACATTCATCTCTATAACACTGTACCCACTACAAAGAAGACACTACATAAATATATAGGCTTCATGGAGACAAGACAAAAACATAGAGTCGGCCCCTGGGTCATCTAAAGGTACTCACTCATCAGTTTTCCCAAGCATTGTTTCCTCTAACTCTCACGTTTCAATTATTCTTATGTGTCTACCTCTGAAGGAGTGAAAAATATCATTTACAGAGTTCAGGAGCTTGGTCCTTCCTCCTTTGCCCGTCGGGTTTTATCCAAAACTGAATGTTAGTTGTGTTTGTTATCAATGCTCCCAGATTCTCCATTACCTCTCCAGCTTGGGTTTCTGTTTACCTGCGGAGTCCAAAACCCTGACCATTCAGCTCTTCTTCCTTATTAGTTTCTGCACACACTGATTCAGAAGGCTTCCTGTCCCATGAGACCTGCCCCCATGTTCTTACACTTGTGTCTCCAGCTGCCACACAGTCAGTGCTTAAGTAATTAAAAGTCTCCAATAACTAGTAATCTGAGTATGTCATACAATTGTCTAATAATCCTATGTTCTTTACTAAGGAAAAGGCAGGCAGCCTATGGGATTTCTTTTTTCCTTAAAAAAAATTTTTTTTTAACGTTTATTTATTTTTGAAAGACAGAGTGCAAGCAGGGGAGAGGCAGAGAGAGAGAGGGAGACACAGACTCCGAAGACAGGCTCCAGGCTCTGAGCTGTCAGCACAGAGCCCAACACAAGGCTCAAATTCAGGAACTGTGAGATCATGACCTGAGCCAAAGTTGGACTCTTAACCAACTGAGCCACCCAAGTGCCCCTCCTTTTTTTTTTTAAAATCTATCATTAAAAAAAAAGATCTTGGGGCGCCTGGGTGGCTCAGTCGGTTAAGCCTCCGGCTTTGGCTCAGGTCAGATCTCACGTTCGTGGATTCGAGCCCCGCGTCGGGCTCTGTGCTGACAGCTAGCTCAGAGCCTGGAGCCTGCTTCCAGTTCTGTGTCTCCTTCTCTCTCTGCCCCTCCCCCTCTCATGCTCTGTCTCTCTCTGTATTAAAAAAATAAATAAAACATTAAAAAAAATTTAAAAAAAAGAATCTTGAAATAATGGGCTATTTTAGTCCTGATGACAGAGCCACACTCAGTTGTTCTTATCAGTAGCTATCAAATTTACACACCAAAGTTTAGAGGAGTTTATTAGAATGCAGAGTCCCAGGCCTGCTGTTAAGGATTCTCATTCAGTAGTCTGGGCTAATGTGTGAGTCTCTGCATTTTTGACAAAGTAGAGTTTCCTAACAAATTACAATAAACTTGGTATCTGAAAACTACAGAAACTTTTATCTCACAGTTTTGGGGGCCAAAAGCAAAGGTGTTGGCAGAGACCTGGTCCCTCCAAAGGCACCTTCAGCTTGTGCAGGCTTCTGGCTCCATCACTCCAATTTCTGCCTTCAGTTTCATATGCCTCTGCCTCTCTGTCTCTGTGTCTTAAATATCCTTCTTCTTTCTCTTGTAAGGGCACCAGTCACTGGATTTAAAACCATCCTAAATACAGGGGGATTTCACCTACAAAGCCTTAATTTTATCGCAAAGATTCTATTTCCAAGTAAGGTCACATTCACTGGTTAGGACTGGACGTCTCTTTTGGGGGGTACAAAATTCAACCTACAAGAGAAAATTTTTCTGGATGTATGGAGTTTATAGCATGCTGTAAACAACGCTGCCCTAGATCCCAGAGTTTATCTGAAAATAACTCTCATGATACCCAGAAGGTTCTACAATGTGACACTAGTAAGTTGAAAGAAATAAGCGATAAAAGAATGAATACTCTCCCCGCTGGCTGAGCACATCTTCCTTCGTGCATCGCTGTGGTGGTGGAAAGCGAGGGGGAGGAAAAGCAGAGGGGCTACTTCGTACTGTGCATGCTTTCCCTCTCTCTAAAAGCAAAATTCTCAGCTCACACATGGCCTCTTCATCCAATGTGCTGAACTTCCTGCTTCAAACACAAATATCAAATATATGAATGAATGAACAAACACACACACAATGGAACTGCTTCCCCTTTTTTCAACTCATTCAGGACTTTGTATATTGAACTTTGGGGGGGGGGAATCAACCCTTCCTCCCTATAATCCTTATCCTGGTTTTCTCCTCTCTATAGCTTATCAAGATAATTTTACCATTGAGATAAGAATCCTCCTCTTTCTCTTCCTGTGTGTTAGTCACCTTCCCCATCCTAATTCAAACCAAAGAAGTCTTTAAAACAAAGGATCTACAATAATACCTGCTTTTTCTGCTGAAGTATGGGTGTCTTCATTTCATGGCTGCAATCTGCCTTGCTTAATAAGAGTCTCGGCTCCTTTATCACATGTTCACTTCTTGTACACTTAATCCTCCAACTATCAATTACAAATCCTTTAGCTGGTGCCCCCTCTTTAGATAAGATGCATTTCACCCTTTATACAGTCCTCAATCCCTTCTCCTCTGTGCAATTTCCAGATCCTAGAACCTTTCTGGAAGCTGTGGCCTTCTTTGACCTTGGAATCGGGGCCAATCACTGGATTTGTCCCAAAGCTTTGCCTCCCCCTCCTAACTCCATTTTCAGATATAAACCCAATAGCAAAGTCTGGCCAGAAGTACCTCTTTACTGGTGTCCACCTCTCCCATCTTTGTACCCCTGCTATTCATTCTCTCCTTCATGAAGTCAGTCCATGCAATGATATGAAGGAGTCTCACAAATACAGTGTAGATGAAGCTCAAGATATCAGCCCCCCATGAGTATGTACTTTGTATAAAATTTCTATGGGTTTAGAAGCCAGTGTAGTAGTGGTTACCTTTAGGGATGTTTTGCGGACTGACAAATGTTTGACAATTGCATGTCCAAAGAAAAGAAAGCTATACTTTGTAGTATTGGCTGATTTCTCTGGTGGAAATACCCTTATCCTGGCCAATTTCAAGCTATTAATGGGATGTCACTTATTACAGAGTTGGGATGGGCTGAGCTGTAGTACATTATGTGGGATCTCCACTAGACAGATAACAATAGATGTATGTGACCTTGAGAGCATAAATAATAATAACATGTAGTAGCATATATAAGAATTGGTGACCTTTGAACATTCATTACCTTTCTTTTTTGTGTGCCAAATGATCTTTCCAGCACCTCACTCACCTACAAATGTGAAAGCCCCAACAGCTAATGTCACCTGAGAGCACAGGATTAAAGTAACTTCAGATGTTCAGTTACACTCTTGATTTCCACCATTCTCAAGCCCTTCTGCTTACCTTTTCAACAAATATTTAGTGAGCTATATTCCAGACACTTTTTTCCTTTTTGACAGTTCTGTTGAGGTGTAATTAACATACAATAAACTACGCACGATCAAGTATGCAATCTGATAAGTTCTGACATCTGTATACACCCATGAAACAATCACCACGACCAAGATAAAGAGCACATCCACTCTCCCCAAAATCTCCCCATGCCCCTTGGTGACCCCTCCCTGCCTTTCTCCATCTCCAGGCCTCTGCTTTCCACCACAACATGTTTGTTTGCATTTCCTAGAAATTCTTGCCTTTGCTTTTAAAGTAACTTATTTAAATGCAAATTTATAGAAATTAAAAAAAAATAGTGGCTGTGTTTAACAACCAGCTCTTACATTCCTGAAAATGTGACCATCACTTGCAAGAGGATGCTAGGAGCACAAGGAATGCTCGAGACTGTGGGTGCATTAAGTGAATGGAACAAGGTGGAACAAGATAGGATGAAAGATTCTGGCCTTGGGGTGATGTTTCATTTCTGGGTGCTGGTTACATAGAGATCTCTGCGTAGTTTCAAATTTATTGAACCAAACACTTACAGAATGCGGACTTTTCTGAATACATGTTATACTCCAATAAAATTTACCCTCCAAAAGCACTGAGATTAAAAAAGGATGGGATAGTGGGTCACTTTTCTTCCCTATTTAAAATCCTCTGACTTTCGGCTCCATTTCAGTTAAAGTCTAAGCTCCTCTTCACAGCTTTCAAGGCCTGTCCCTCAGATTCTGGGCCCTCATCATATTCCCAGCTTCCCAACCTCAGGCCTCGGGTTCTCAGACCTGTCCAAGTCTTTCCTCCCCTAGGGCCTAGATGCACACTGTCCCTCTGCCTGGGGCTCTTCCGCCTCTTTCCTTAGAACTCCTCCCTCCTTCGCAGCCTGTTTTCCTCAGCCTAAACAGCTGCCCTCTTTCAGGTTGAGCTGTTCTTTTTCCACAAAGCTTTCTTTCTGACTACTTTTAGAACTGTGTAATTGTTTGTTTGTTTATGGACAGACCCCCACAAAAGTGTATGCTCAGGGAGGCCAGGCATCCTCCGCATCTTCTTACTGGTGTGACCTAGGCACAATGTCTGGGACCTAGAAGGTGCTCAGTAAATACTTACCAAACGGAGCAGTTAACCCTCAGCTTTCTTGCAGGGAGGCTGTGGCCCCTGGGATGTGTGTGGACCTAAGTAATGGGAGCAGGGAAATTGGCCTAATATGCTGATTGTGAAGCACATTGGGCCATTCCTCACCAGCTGCAGGTTCCACGTCCTTCCATTTTCAAATGAGGAGATGGACTTCAAAATGGCAAGGCCATGAGAATTCCCTTCTTCCAACTCCCAGTCCAGAGCTCACACTTCTTTCTTGGATGTCAGAAGCTCAGGGCAGGGTGGAGGGTTGGGGGGAGAGGGAAGAGGAGCCTGAGTTTTTAACACACAAAGACAGGGAAGACAATCTGGCTTTCTAACTGCCTCATTCAGCATTCTTGGACAAACAGCCAAATCCCCCACGCCTCAGTATTCTCATCAATAAAATGGGGATCATTATGAGTGTTTATAGGGCTCTTGCAAGGAACGGAGGAAACACTGTATATAAGGCACCCATCTCATTATTAGTATGTAGTAGGAACCCCAGTGGTGGCCTTTTCCATCCTGTAGGGCAGGCAGGGGTTGAGCAAGAAGAGGTGTCTCCTCACTATTCTGTGCATTTCGTAATCATGACTCTGACAGTTGCTCAGTGTAATGAATGTGCCTGCAATGGGTTGATATTCACATGCCTTAACTTTCTAAGACGAGAGCCGACACCACAGTGCAGGGCTAGCACACCGAGCTTCTGCCGTTGAATGTCTAACGCGTCCACGCCTCAGGTCCCAGAGAAGAGTGCCCAGGCTTAGATCTGATGACGAGCTGTCCAGGACGGTTATAAGGCATGAAGTCAATAATGCTTCTTTCCCGAAGAAATGAAACCTTTTCAATGTCAAAAATATAATGAGACATCTGCCATACATGTGTAGGGATGCTACTAACCTCTTAAGAACAACTTTTTCTGGGGTGCCTGGGTGGCTCAGTCGGCTGAGCTTCTGACTTCAGCTCAGGTCATGATCTCGCGGTTGACGAGGCTGAGCCTGCGTTGGGCTCTGTGCTGACAGCTCAGAGCCTGGAGCCTGCTTCCGATTCTTTGTCTCCCTCTCTGCCCCTCTCCCACTCACATTCCATCTCTGTCTCAAAAATAAACATTAAAAAATTTTTAAAAAGAACAACTTTTTCTGATTACAGGTATTTGATTTCCCATTTCAATTCAGTCATATGGACCTTATGGCTGCCAGACATTCTAAGGATGTGCTGAGTGAAGGGGCGGAAGGGCACTGATCTGTTTTTAGTATAAACCTGATCCAAACACTGTGCTGGGTGTTCGCCTCCCTATGAGATAGGCATACTCATCTTCATATTAAGGAGTTCAGTTTTAAGTGTGAAAGGAGAAATCTCAGTTAGGCAGCATCTAAGATGCTGTAACAAAGAGACCCCAAAAGTGGAGAGGTTCCAGTAGGTTAGAGGTGTATTTCTGTCTCACATACCCGCCCAGAAGTAGCCAGCCTAGGATTAGTAACCGGTTCTGCCACCCTCCAAAGGGTGCAGCCGAGGTAGCAAGCATCATGGATCCAGAAATGGAAGCTGGAAGCATCTTTTCTGCCTTCTTTTTCTTTTTTAATGTTTTTTGAAAGAGAGAGAGAGAGAGAAAGAGAGAGAGAGAGAGAGAGAGAGAGCAGAAGTGGGGGAGGGGCAGAGAGAGAGAGGGAGACACAGAATTGGAAGCAGCCTCCAGGCTCTGTGGTGTCAGCACAGAGACTGATGAGAGGTTCAAACTCAAGGACCCTGAGATCATGACCTCAGCTGAAGTCAGACGCTTAACTGACTGAGCCACCCAGGAGGCCCAAGAAGCATCTTGGAATGATTCAGCATTACCATGCATCATTTCTGCTCACATCCCTAAATAGCAATGATTTAAATAATAGAGAAGTTTATTTCTCTCTCATGTAACAGTCTGAGGGTAAGCAGTCCAAGGCCCTCTAGTGTGTCGGGGACCACATTGCTTGTTATTCCAGCACTGCCTGGAATTTTCCATCTCTGACATGGTGGAAGGTAGCTCACTCTCATGTGGTTCCATGTGCCAGCCAAGAGAACTAGGGGAAATCAGAAGGAAAGGACAAATCTTTTTCTTTTAAGGGCATAATCCAGAAATTGTCCACATCACTTCTGCTTGTATCCTACTGGCCAGGATTTGATCCCATGGCCCAAAGTGGGAAATGTGCCTAGCTAAACCTGTGTAATTTTATTACTAGATGAAGAGGAAATAAATGGTTTCTGGTAGAAGTAACTCTCTCTGTCCTAGGATGCCAGAGTAGAAATTTGCACAAACCAATGATGGAGTGTGATTCAAGTTTCAGAAGTTATTCTGGAAACCAGAGGACAGCACACTGGGAAGACTTGCCCAAGAGTGGGAGGAGAGAAAGCAGCTGAGAAATAAAGGTAGCCTGGCCTAGAGTAGTGGCAGCCAAAGTGAGAAGTGATCTGACTCAAGAGACATTTGAAAATCTATTCTCAAAAACCCTCCGCACGATTTTCTAAGCAGTTAAATGTGCAGCCTGACAGAGGGGTTGAGGATCTCTGGATGAATGGCCTCTTCAAGTCACTCAGGGTTCAGCTCAAACACTAAGTTGTCCTCATCTACTGCCTTGTGGCAGTCACACTGTTACGTCACTCTGGGTTTTCTTCCTCAAACACAGCTCTATCCAAAATGATGTTTCTTAACTATTTTTTGTTTCCTCCCACTAAAAGCATGCTCTAGGGAGTGAAGACTTTTTTCATCCTGTCCATTACTCAGAACAGTGCCTGGCATATAGTAATGGGTAATAGTACAATAGTAATATTGAAAATGGTCGCTTGGGACACCTGGGTGGCTCAGTCAGTTAAGTGTCCGACTCTTGATTTTGGCTCAGGTCATGATCTCATGATCTTTGTGAGATTGAGCCCTGCATCAGGCTCTGTGCTGACAGTGCAGTGAGGAGTCCTGTTTGGGATTCTCTCTCTCCCTCTCTCTCTGCCCCTCCCCTGCTCACACTTTCTCTCTCTCAAAATAACTAAATAAACATTTTTTTTTAAAGAAGAGTGGTGGCGGGGCACCTGGGTGGTTCAGTTGGTTAAGCATCTGACTTCGACTTGGGTCATGATCTCACAGCTCATGAATTCAAGCCCCGCTTAGGGCTCTGTGCTGACAGCTCAGAGCCTGGGGCCTGCTGTGGATTCTGTGTCTCCCTCTCTCTCTGCCCCTCCCCTGCTCACACGCTTGCTCTCTCTCTCTCTCTCTCTCTCTCTCTCTCTCTCTCTCAAAAATAAACATTAAAAAAATTTAAAAGAAGAGGGGTGGCTAACATTTATTTAATATTTGTTGAATGAATGAATAAGTTACAATAGTTGGTGTTTTTGAAAATAACATAATAGAAAAAAAAGTTAAATGATATAATAAGAAAATGAAATGATGGAAGCCAGAAATAAATTAAAGAGTCTACAATGTTCTTTTCAATGTTTAAAGTTTATTTGCTGAGAGAGAGAGAGAACATGTGTGAGGGTGGGTGCAGAGAGAGAGAGAGGGAGGGAGAGAATCCCAAGAAGGTTCCATACTGTCAGCACAGAGCCCAACATGGGGCTGAACCCATGCACTGTGAGATCATGACTTGAAGTGAAACCAAGAGTTGGATACTCAACTGACTGAGCCACCCAGGCACCCCCATTTTTTAAAATTTTTAAGTTTATTTACTTAGAGAGAGAGAGAGATGAGAGCAGGGGAGGGGCAGAGAGAGGGAGAGTGTCTACAATGTTCTTTTAAAAATCATTAAACGGTGACCATTGCTGTCATATATTCTTTAAGGAGTTGCTATTCCAAAGCTATTCCAGTAGGAGAGTCGGGTTACTTTAAAAGGAGAAATAATCAGGCTGATCTCGAAACTTCCCTTCAGCCCAACACATTAAACAAAAGAAAACAAAAACAAAAAACAGCAATCTCCAGAGACTTAGCGGGGAAAAGCCATGACTAGAGAATTCTAAAAACAATCCAGATGTCATTCAAGTATGAAGAACTCTGGGAACATATCACCCACATATCCCTTCTGGAATGAAAAGATATATCCTCAGGTCCACTAAGCATGATTAGTATAAAGTATGCATTAAAGAGGGAATGTGAAGACATATAAGAGTTATTGGTGAGTACTCAAACATATTAAACATAATGTGATTTTCTACATAATTATGGTTATAAAACATGTGTTACACTTGTATATAAAAGCTTTGCAATGTAAAATAATAATACAACATTGATGTGTCAGCTTTACCAGATACCAAATTAATAGTGGTTTAAATCAGA
This sequence comes from Suricata suricatta, assembly GCF_006229205.1. Classification (NCBI taxonomy): domain Eukaryota; kingdom Metazoa; phylum Chordata; class Mammalia; order Carnivora; family Herpestidae; genus Suricata; species Suricata suricatta. The sequence goes on from NC_043716.1 coordinate 29,501,193, forward strand.
CAGATGTTTACTCACTATCACCACCCCACCCAAACAGTCTGATTGCAAACAGTCCCCCAGGCTGATCTGGGGCTCCACGGTATCAGGACCCAGGTCCTGTCTCTTGTTACTCCCCATTCTCTAGATGGTGGCCCTCTCGGGCTTGGTTGAAGAGGGTTCACACCATGTCCACCGGATCTATATTCTAGCAGCAAGAAGGGTTAAAAGAGGGAAGATGACCAGAGGGTATATTCATCTCTTCTACTGGTATCCAATTCGTTGGCCACTTAGTAGCAAGGGAGGCTGGGAATTAGTCCGTAGCTGGGGGTTCCACGCCCACCTGCAATTTCTATTATTAAAGAAGACGTAGAAAAAAATGTGTGTGGGGAAGAGAGAACCCTGAGGATGAAATGAAATAAAATGTCAGGATACATGCTTACTCCTTACACCTGCAACACAGTAAGTATCTAGTAACTATTAGGCATTCGTTTTCAATGAAAATAATGGTACTTTTTCTTATAAAATGATACATGTTGGTTAGAAAGTTTTCAAACAATATGAAAGAAAACACAAAAGAGTTAAGTTCAGTCGGACCCCTACCTTCAGAGATAACATTTTATCCATATCTGAGCACTTATCAAATCAAATGTTCCTTTGAATCCATCCCCTATATAGTTCTACTGGTTTTTTGTTGTTGTTGTTGTTCATTTGTCTTGTTTATTTCTGCTTAATCTTTATTATTTCCTTCCTTCTACTGGTTTTGGGTTTTTGTTTGTTCCTTTCCCAGCTCCTTTAGGTGTAAGGTTAGGAATATGTAGTTATTTTTATAAATGCTTCAACACTTTGGAAAGGTCACGTATCCTCTGTTTACATGGTAAGACGCTGATGTTTATATATGTTATTTTGACAATATTACGTGTTACTTTTTTCTATTATGTTATTTGGTGCAAAAAGATGTAGTATAGTTAAACTTCATGGTGGTTATATGTCTTGATTTTTTAATGCCTGACATGCACATCACAACCCTTCATTCCTTAGTGTCTCCACTTTCCTAGACATTCAGGTTGATACCAGAATTTGCCCCAAGCAAGTTCAGGACTTTAAGAGGTTAATTTACGTTAAAGGCTCAATTTTCTTCTCCCATTCCCTCACAACAACCAAGGGACAATTTACAGCCACCTGCATTTGTACTTTACTGATCTTAGATTCTGTAAGAATTGGGATCTTGTAAAGACCACTATCTTATTTGAACCCCGTTTCCCCATATTGAAAAAGATGGTACCAAATTGTAGCAGCAGTTCAACTCCAGGGAGTTTGAGTTTCATGAGATTTCAAGTTACTCATTGACAGCTAAAGTGCAGTTCAATGACGTTTAGGGGTGTCTCTGTATTCCCTTCAGAAGATCACACAATCATTTCGTGTTTCATCAAAAGAAAAGTGGCTACTTCTGAGATGGCATATTCTTATTTACCAACAGGCAAATTAGAGCTTTCTAAATTGAGTCTAATTCCTTTTGGATTCTCTCATTAAGAGAAAACTATGAAGAAAAACCAAATCCTTGCTTATTGCACCCATTCCCCCCCCCCCACAAGAAGATAGCAATGATGATGCCAAGGACCAGTTGCGGGTGCCTATTATGTGCCAAGCACTTCACATACATTATCTTTTCTCTGATCCTCAGAGCAGCCCGACCCCGTGAGTGTGACTGCCACCCTGTGCGTAAGAGTATTAAAGCTCAGAGGGGGTGTAAGAAGTCGAGGTACACATGCAGACCAGCTGTGGCAGGAGCTGCGAGGCGCTGAACTAGTGCTGTTTACTTCCAAAATATCTGCTTATCCCCGTGCTCCAGGAGTTGGACCTCTGGAGGAAGCAGGAAATTCTTTGTTTTTCTGTGTTTTGAGTTCTCCTCGGATGTTCTTTTCTGGCGGCCAGTGAGAACAAATTCCTCATACAGCTACAGAAATGCAAAGGTGAAGGAGTGGAAGCCTGGAACCTGTTTGATTTACAGTTCAGCACACAAATACAATTTCCCTGGATAAACCCTCCGGGAGTGTTAATGGAATCAAGCCTCTTATTTGAGTGCTGTGATTCCAGAGCGCACCTCGGTGATTTGACAAAGCACACGGATACCAAATACTGCTCTCAATGTATCGCAATTGCCATACAAAGTCTGTTGTTTCAAGGACATTCGCTCTGCAGCAAAACATTATGCCTAGTTTCAGAAATGATAACTACATTTGGAATGGCAAGATAGGTAAAATTTTATGAATTACTTACTTTTTTTTTCTTATAACCAACTAAGAGTCCATGTAATTCTGGAAAAAAGAGTTGTCCCTCTTGATTGCTGATGCATTTCCACTAATGTGAGCTGCATGTGTAGTACAAGGCGCTTTAGTATCATTGGCTAAAAGGACCTGGGAAGGATCATGAGAAGAACAAGGGTTTTGGACCAAACCCACAGTTTAGAGCTCGTGGTGCACGACATTATACCTGTAGGACTTTTCACACATTCGGGCCCTTTTCCAGACTCACTGATTGAAAAATTTGAGAAGTAGAGTCACAGACACGTGTTTTTTTTAAAGGCGATTTTGCTGTGTATCCCTAACTAGGAACCTCTGGGCTGGAGCACGGCTTCCTAGGATGGTACACTGGGTAGCATTTCCAGTATATGCAGTATTTCCCTTCAAATGGTGACTTCTGTTACAGAAAATTCTTCCTCTCCCCTTTCCTCACTGTAAAGAATAAATAAATAAAAGAACTGTGCAATGAAATAAACAGGGGCATTTACGTTCAAAGACGGGAGAGAGAATCACCTCATTCTCAGAGATGTGCACCTTCAGTGTCTTCTGTGATACTGGGTGCAGGTGGGGTTTCCCAGCCACTGGCATGCTGGGAAAGAGTTTGGGGAACAATAAATATACTTCTTACTAACAGAGTCCAATGAAGAAGCCAAGATACTTTCTTTTCATCCAATCATATGATGACTAGATGGAAAGGACATTAGAAATCATGGAATCCAATTGCTTCAATCTTATATTGATGAAACTGAGCCCAAAGTGGGGAAGTGACTTCTTTCATGGCATGCAGCTTTCCCCACAGCATGAACTATGTGCTTCGGTGACCAGCCTAGGAACGCAAACCAAGCTCTCCATTCATTTTTTCGGAAACTTGCCTTACTGACATTGGGAGGAACACAAACAGCTGCTCAACCACATCTAGAAATGAGATTCTACTCTTCAGTAAAGTGCCGACAGTTTAACCAATGTTAAGGGAAGGGGGGAAAACCCAACTCAGCCTGAAACAGTCTCCTTAGAAAAGTTGTCCATCTCCCCAAAGAGTAAAATTACCAAGGGCGTCTGGGTGAATCAGTCTGTTAAGCATCTAACTTCAACTCAGGTCATGATCTCAAGGTTTGTGGGTTCAAGCCCTGTGCTGGGCTCTGTGCTGACAGCTCGGAGCCTGGAGCCTGCTTCTGATTTGGTGTCTCCCTCTCTCTGCTCTTCTTCCTCTCACACTCTGTCTCTTTCTTGCTCTCAAAAATAAGTAAACATTTAAAAATTTTTTAAAAGAATAAATCTAAGAGTAAAATAACCAAAGCTACTTTTCCATTGACTTTCCTGTCATTAATGTGAAATGTTCTTTGAGGACGTATTTAAGGGTGGATTTAGCCAGTTCTTCATTGTGTACTGTTTTTCTGGATCTATACTTGCTCTTCCAAATTGAGTCTCTCTCCTTTCCCTAGACACACACACACACACACACACACACACACACACACACACACCTAAACAAAAACATTGGACAGGGAACTGAACTAAGGAAGGAGATCTGACTTGAAATAATCCATTTGATACCATTAATGTCTGTGTTGGCTAATTGTGCCCCTCACCCAACTCATAACATGAAGTCCCAGCCCCAGTACCTCAGAATGTGACTATATTTAAAAATGGGATCTTTTTTATTGAGTACTGAAAACAAACCATGGACTGAAGGGGGAGGGGGAGCGAGGGAGGTCATGGTGGGGGGCACTTGTGGGGAGAAGCACTGGGTGTCATATGGAATCCAATTTGAAAATAAACTATTTTAAAAATGGGGTCTTTTTTAAAATAAAAAAGAATATTTTACTTATTTTTGGTTCTAGGCTCTGAGCTGTCAGCACAAAGCCCAATACAGGATTCAAACTCAGGAACTGTGAGATCATGACCTGAGCTGAAGTTGGATGCTTAACCAACTAAGCCACCCAGGTGCCCCAAAAATAGGGTCTTTAAAGAGATTACTCAGTTGAAACAAGGTTTTAGGATGGGCCCGGATCCCATATGAAGGGTGTGCTTATAAGAAGAGGAAATCAGAACACAGATATACACTAAAGGAACCCCATATGAACACAGCAGTAGAAGATGGCCATTTACAAGTCAAGGAGAAAGGTCTCAGAGTAAGCGAACTTTGCCAAGTTCATGATGCTCAGAATGGAATGCCAGTGTCATCCCTTCACTCTTTAGTTAAAATAACAGAAAACCCAACTCCAGTAACTGAAGTAACAAATGGGATGTATTTATCTCCAACAACTGAAAGGTCCAGAGGTAGCAGACTGCAGGAATGGTCTGATCAGGGTGTGGCCTCTTCTGCCCCTCCTTGTTCATCAGTCATGTGGTTGGGCTGGCTCCCCTCAAGGTGGAAAGATGGCATCAGGTACACATGCTTCTTCACCCCCATCCAAGAAGAAAGCATGGTATCACATAACCACTGAAACAAGTCCAGGTTTCCTCGGATGGAGCCAGTCATTGTTACACTAGTATCAACAACAAATGTTCATTGAGCACTAAGCATGTGTCACACACTCTTCTAACTGAATTTGTGTTTGCTGAATTAACTCTGGCAATCCTTATAAAAAGAGCAACACACTACCCCGATTTGTTCATTCAACTAAAGCCAGCACCTGAAGTTCAGGAGAGATAAGCCCCTGCTCCTAAAGCAGGAGGTCAGTTCACAGTGCGCAGAATGGGTATTAAAGAAACACATGAACAAAGCCATGCCTCTGAAATTATACGGCACCGTGCTTCAGGTTTCCTTAATGCTCTAGCTTAATACAGGCGAAAGGCAAGACACATTCTGCTTCCATTGTCCAGATCACCCCAATGACCCTTTTCCTAAATGTCCCTTTGAAGGTCACAGTCTTGTCTACTCTTTGCAGGTACAGATGCCAACAGAGACCAAGTCGGGAAGCATGCAGGTTTCTGGAAATGTGTTCCCAAATGTGACCAGCCTTCCTCCTGCAAGGTATCCTGGCCTTGTAGGTCCAATCTGGGCCTCTTGAATTCTGCTGCTTTTCTGACATTTGTGTGGAAGCCTCTTACTTGTTCTGACTTGTGTGGCGCTACCTTCCTTGTTACTCCTGATTCACAGGAAGAAAAGAGCCATTAGAGACAGGCATGTGGCACTGCTTTAGTTGGTCTCATTGCTACCTTCCTCCAACGCCAGCCTTGGACCTGCTAAGTGGGTCCCTGTAAAGGATTAGGTGCATTGGTCTGATAGTTTCCATTTTTCTGAATTCAACTTTAATTTTATCAGGGGTCACAAAACCCAGAAATGCATGTATTATGATTTATGGCATTCAGGTAAACCTAGTGTTAATCGCATCAGCCTTCACTGATTTGAAATAAATAAGGGGCGGGGTGCGCCTGGCTGGCTCATTCGGTTAAGCATCAGACTTTGGCTCAGGTCATAATCTTGTAGTTTATGAGTTCAAGCCCCACATCAGGCTCTGTGGGGCCTGGAGCCTGCTTCAGATTCTGGGTCTCCCCCTCTCTCTGCCCCTCCCCAGCTCACACTCTGTCTCTTTCTCAAAAATAAGGAAACATTAAAAAGAAAGAAAGGAAGGAAAAGAAAGGAGAAAGAAAGAAAGGGAATGAACGGAATGCTGAATATTTAACTGCTACCTTGGCACAACTTAGTGCAACTTTTGGGGAACCTAAATTGGCAATGCGTTATCAAAAGTTACCTCATATTTGTATCTTTTACATAGTCATTCCCCTCCTGGGTCTTATTTAAAAGTGGGTAAAGCATTAGGCACAACTATGTTCATTAAAGACTGGCTGAGAATAACATAAATGGAAACAATGTACATTCCAACCATATGCACGGCTCAGACAATTATAGTAAACGGCTCCTTGAAGGAAATATTATGTAACTATTAGTAGTTTCCTTTGTTTGGACCCCTCTCCCACCCCCTCTATCTCACTTTCCTGCCAGCTGACTCCCACCTAGACCTCGGGACTCAGGGTACCCACCCCTGCCCTCGGCGCCCCTCCTCCTCTGTGCTTATGTAACACCCGGGCGGCGCACCTCTGTCAGAGGATTTAGAGCTCATCCCATTGATTCCGCTTGTCAGTCTCCCCAGTGAACCGCAACTCCTTGAGGCCGAGCCTATCCTCTGTGCAGCAAGTGAAAATTCGGAAGGGGCCGGGGCAAGGAACGATAATTTTCCTAATACATGAAAGCCAGGCTTCAGGTGACTGCAGGCTGCGTTCCCCTAAGCACCCAGCCCCATCAGCACCACCACCTCTCAAATCTGCTGGAAAGTGCTCTCTCCTTCCGCTTAAAATCCCTCTGGAGGAGTGTCTTCGGCCGGCAATGGGTAGGAGTTTGGAAACAGGGCCTACGCAATATTCCAGGAACCATTAACATCCTTTTAGATCTCCTTTCACGAAGTTTGTTTCTATGAAAGTCGGAGTGACCTCATATACAAATGGGGACTGCAAACGGTCGGGGTGACACCGAAACGCGGCTCGCGTCCCTTCCCTTCTGGCGGCACTCCTTCAAAGAGCCGGAAGGGGACTCAGCCCTGGTCGGGTGTCCGGGATTTGAGGTCTCTTTCATCTCCCGTTCTTTCCCAGCCCGGCTTCCCCGAGGCTCCGCGCCGCCCTCCCTTTTGCCCGCCCGACTTCTGAGCGGAGCGCTCCGGAGGGAGGAGAACCGGCGAATCCTCGCGGGCTCCGGGCGCTCGCGGACCGGCCCCGCCCCCACCCGCGCCCGGCCCCGTCACGTTGGCTGCAGAGCGCACCCCGGCTGCGCCCCGGCGGGGAGGCGCCGGGGGTAGCTGAGGGGAGCTGGTCACGTGAGAGGAGGAGTCTGACCTACTTTCCGCGGCGGGCCGCGCATGCGTAGTTCCGGACTGCACGCCGGCCGGGAGGCTCACGTGGAATCGCACGTGCCGGGTGCTCCAGCCCGGAGCCCGGGGCGGGGCGCGCACGGGGCGGGGCCGCGAGGGGAGGCGGCCTGGGCGGCGGGACCTGTCAGCAGGTCTGGGCTACGGGTGCAGCGGGAGCGAGGGGCGAGCGTGGGGATCCCGCCACTCTGGGCCCGGTACCCGCCGTCTTGGAGCGCTGCTTCGGCGCTCCGGGGAGGCTTCCCACGAATTCATCGAATTCAGTATTACTGAGCGCAAAAATTAAAAGACTTCCTGCACTTATGCCCTTTGCATCAGCAAATCCACGATTCTGAAGTTTATCCTACAGATGGGCTCCCACTTCTGTGAAATGTCGCTCCAGAAGGATAATCGTTCTATCACTGTTTGATATCACAAGCGATGGGAAACAGTCCAACAATGAAACCAAATTCGTGGGCCTGTGAATTATGATCGGCCTGTATCTGGACTTCTCTGCAGCTGTTAGAAAGAAATGGATGGCTTTACAGACATTTGTCTGAAGAGACTTCCGAGATCCATTCGGTGATCCAAAAAAAAATTTTTTTTAATGAAGCACAACAGCGTGTGTGGGATGCTGACAATCGTGTGGCAAAAATACACATACATATTTGTAAATGTATAGAATGGCTCTGGAAATACGCATAAGAAACTAGTAAAGGAAGATATATTCGATGACTGAGAGGTCAGGGAGAGGAAAGAAACTGACTTCCACATTTTTGTAGCCTTTACGTTTTGTACCCTGTATGATTAATTTATTTTTAAATACGAATTTTAAAAACGAAGAGTTATTTAGCACTTACTTTGTGCTGGGCATCAGATTTTATGCAAATTATTTCCTTCTAGAAAGTTTGTCACATATAGTATCTGCACCATTTCCTATTCTGTAGCTGTATCTTACTCTTTCAAGTTTTCTGATAAACTCTGATAAGAGCTTTTTTTTTTAACTCCCAAAATGAACAACTCAATAGGTCTTCTATGTGGTTAAGGTACTCCCCAAGTTCTATCTCTTAAGGGAAGACATCTTAACTAAGGGATGCTCAGCAACAAACATTTGCACAATAAAGCTCAGGTAACAGTATTGCTTCTGAGATTATCTTCGCTCTCAATTACTGAGTTTGTACTGCAGCTATTATTGTCATTGTAGTTATTTTATATGTATCAGTTATAGTATATTTGATTGCAGTAACAGAAAATCCGACTGAGTGACTTGAGCAGAAATCTCATTTAGTTGAAGTCTAGGATAGGGTGGACTTCAGGAATAGTTTGACTCAGCAGCTAAACAATGTCATGAGGACTTGGTTTCTCTCCAGTCCTCTGCCATGCATTTCATGGCGTCAGCTTCATCTAAAGTTTTGGGAAGGTGTCACTTGGTAAAAATGCTTTTCCACCAGAGGCAGTAGCAAACATCTTCTCATAACTCATTGGCCTGGGTTGGGTCAAGTGCCCACCCTGGAACCAGTAAGTTGGGGAGAACTAGAAAAAATACAAACAAACAAACTGGGTTTGGATGTTGGGGAAGCAATGACGATCCCCCTCACCTCACTTCTATTATTACCGCTATCACGGTTACAGTTGACAGTTGAGCCACACAGGGGTGAAGGACCTTGGCTCCTAGTTCAGTGCAAGATCCACCCACGTATAACTTTTGACTCCCCCCCCCGACTTAACTACTAATAGCCTACTGTTAACCAAAAGGCTTACCAATAATATAAACAGCTGATTAACACATATTTAATATGTTAAATATATTATATGCTGTATTACAATAAAGTAGCTAGAGAAAAGGTTAAGAAATCATAAGGAAGAATATGTTTATGGTATTGTACTGAATTTATTAGAAAAAAAAACCCCCTCAAATATAAGTGAACCTATGCAGAGGCCCCTGGATGGCTCAGTCAGTTAAGCATCCGACTTCGGCTCAGGTCATGATCTCATGGTTCATGAGTTCGAACCCACATTGAGCTCTATGCTAACAGCTCAGAGCCTGGAGCTTGCTTCAGATTCTGTCTCCATCTCTCTGCCCCTCCTCTGCTCTCACACTGTCTTTGTCATAAATAAACATAAAAAAATAAAAAAAATAAGGGAAACTATGCAGCTCAAACATGTGTTGTTCAAGGGTCAACTGTATTTGCCCCTTTTCCAGGTATGGATCAGGTGACAGTTCTTGGCTTGTCCCACATTATGCAGACACTGTATGTGCATTTTCCCTGCATTGCACCTCTTCCCAGTCAGAGTAGGAGTATCAACAAATTAGGGGACATCTGTCTCCACTACTAGGAAAACAGTTACAGTGAAAGATCAAATGATATCATCTTGGCAGGATCATATAAAGGAAATATACAAGCACCATACTTATGTGCTATTTCTTTATCCACCCAACCAATTAGTATTAAACTCCTACTGTATATGGACACACATGAGATCTTGGAGAAAAACAGAAGACCTCCATGACCAAGACCCTCACCTCAAAGTGAATATGGGCAAGTCAGGCAGATAAGAGAGACACTTGGAAAACGTTGAAATAATAATATGAGACAGCATGCAATTAAGTGCCTAAGTGGATGATAATGCAGTGCGGCAGGCCTTCACAGCAGAGGGAGACCACAGAGGCAGAGATTGGTTGGAACAAGAGAACAAACAGAAGAGGGCCTTGACAGAATGCTCAGATTAGGTAAGCTGAATAGGGGAGGAGGGAAGGGCTGTGTAGATGGTCAGACACCATGTAGTAAAGGAGGGGAGTAGAAATGAATCTAGTATTCTCAAGATTAGAGACCTGACTTAATGGCATGGGGGAGGGTTGTGTTGAAGACGAGTAAGAGATGATGTTGGAAATGTAAGGAACCAGGTTCCCCAGGTTTATATCCCTTGTGCAGAGAGACGCATAGTGATGATTTCAACTACTCTGACTCTTGGTCCACCTGCTCACCCTTTCCAAATCTCACCCAGCTATATGAGAGAGTACTCAAGTGTCTTCCACATGTGCTCACACATCACTCAGCCAATTATACTCACCTTACAGCACCTGCCAGCCTCCTCTGTCCTGCTCTGGTCCCCCTTCTGTCATCCTTTCCTAGGAGAGCAGGATGAATGCTGATGGCTAACCACCATTTTGACTGGTTATATGGGGAAGAGAGGGAGGAGTCAAGAGTGATTCAAATGTACCATGTCTGCTGCATGCTATGACATCAGGGTACATGTTACACAGGGGGTATGCCTTTAATCAGCATGTTTGCACCATAAGGGGAAGGATCTCCTCCAGCACATTGGGTGTTCAAGTACACAATTGTCAAGATCAAGGAGAACTCCCAAGGGCAGAACCTGAACTACCACAGGCAAATGAAGCCTCAGTTGCAAAACTTGATGAGACACCTACTTTTGGGTCTCACAAGGGCAACTCTACAGGAATGGTGTGCCGCTGTCTTTGTTTTGTGGTCCGGAGAGGCCAGAGCTAGAAGTGTCCATCTGAGATTTGAAGACACATAGCATTAAAAGGAAGTGTTGGGGTGCCTGGGTGGCTCAGTCGGTTGAGCATCTGGCTTCGGCTCAGGTCAGATCTCGCGGTTCGTGGGTTCGAGCCCCGCATCAGGCTCTGTGCTGACAGCTAGCTCAGGGCCTGGAGCCTGTTTCGGATTCTGTGTCTCCCTCTTTCTCTGACCCTCCCCTGCTCGCACTGTCTCTCAAAAATAAAATTTAAAAAAAGCATTAAAAAAAATAAAAAAAAAAGGAAGTGTTAACAGTTGTTAGCCATAAATGTTGATTTTGATTCACACCCATATATTTGTCTGTGGTTTTTCTCTGTTTCTTTCTTTGGAAAGTCTTTTTTACTTATTCTTTTTTCCTAAAGCTCAAATCATACTACAGACTTTGAATTGTGAACTGGATGTGTTAATTTATAGAGAAATAGAAGTTGTATATTCATCTGATCATTGAACAGATGTGCATCAAGGGCCTGCAGGGATAGACCAGGGATGCATTCGTTATTGGGGTTATGAGGGAAATAAACAAAGCCCAGTGGAAGCCTTGCTCTTGAGGAAATCCCAGCCTACTAGGGGAGATGGCCTATAAGCAGAAAAAAACCTTGTCAACAGATCAGGGTAGTAAGCAAGCGTAAAAGTTTATCAGAGCTGGGAGAACATAAGAGAGTGAATGGCTGTCTCTGCCACCGCTGGCTGTGTGTGAGGACTGGGAGAAGTCAAGAAAGGGCTTCACTTGGGATATGAAACCTGTCATAGGTCTTCAGAGGTCAGGCCCTCATAAACCAGGCATTGTGTTAAGCAGAGGGGTATTAAATCTCAGATGTTAGACAAACTCGCAGTCCTCTTGGGGACAGGTCTGAAAACAAAATTACAAAGGTCCTGAGAACTGATCAACAGGGTTTTCCGCTGAGTGCTTCGAAGGGACGGGAGAAAGGGCCAGATGCCAGATGTGTGGAAACTGGGAGACAAATATGGGGAGCTGCAAAGCTACCCATCTCTTTGGTAGAGAGAGCTTAAAGATTAGTGAGCAGACCTGAGCATATTTGCATAAGGAACCAAGTTTTTTAAAGGGTGGGAAACTCCCCTTTTCTGTTTGTAAATTTCTGATGACTGAGATAATGCTTACTGAGATTAGCAGATACAGGAGGACAGCGAAATGTCACAGCGAAGGAGAGGCGGCGTGATGGTGACAGCGCCTTGATTGTCAGATTGAGGCGGGAGCATGTGTCCAAGTCGGAGCCATCTCCTTACCAAGAGAATGTTGGCTTAAAAGAATAAGGAAGTTTTTCTTGCTCATACTATATACCCACCACGTTGGCATGAACCCTGCTCTGTCATGTGCTCGTTCTCAGTTGGGGACTGAGCTAGAAGGAGCAGCCATTCGGGGAAACACTGCTGGTCTGGGCACAATGTAAACAGTTCTGTGGCTCCTGCATCAGCAATGCTCCAACAAATGCTCAGGCCCAGAGGAACCCGGCATAGCTTCCGCTCACAAACCATTGGCCGGAACTAGTCACGTGGCCCCACGCAACCACAAATGGTTGCGTGAGCACAATGAGACTGTATGAAGGTAAGGGAGCTGGAATATTTGTGAACAACTATGTATATGGCATCCTTTTCCTCAAGCTGCCCACCAAATTCAGGCCCCAATGGGCAAACTGAAATACTAGGAATAGTATTAATGGCAAGAATGATGGTAACTAATATTTTTTGAGTGCTAGCTATTCTGTTAGAATCAAGGTAGACACCAGTCTAATCACTTTCTCTGTAATAATTTACTTAATTCTCCCAACAAGCTAGAATCACAGGAAAAGTAATCCTAGGGCAGAGAAGAATAAACTCCCAGCAGCAAATGTAACCTTAGAGTCATATGGATTTTATTATTAACAGAAAAATGAACCTATTTTATAGACCAGGCCTGTAAGGTGGGACATATTGATTTCACATATATATCCACTTTCGCTTTGTAAAGGACGGATTCGGTATGTAACAAAACCAAAGAAGTGTAAATTCAAAACATGAAGAAATGAGCTAGGGCACTATTTCTTGTACTCCATTGTCCACAGTAATAATAGTTACTTTATCAACTCATGCACAACACTTTGTTACAGGTTTTCCATACCCGAGCAGCCACAGGCCACACCAGGAAAACAGCGATTAGACCGCTTTCTGCCATTTTGGCTCAGGGATCATCCCTAGAGGGACAGAGTCAAGAGTGATGCTATGAGATATGGTTAGTGGAATTCTAACCCAAGGACACCCGGAAAGGGTGTGTGTGTGTGTGTGTGTGTGTGTGTGAGAAAGAGAGAGAGAGAGAGAGAGAGAGAGAGAGAGGCCAACAGAGACAGAGACAAAGAAAGATCAGGCATCCCTGTGTCTCTAAGTGTGTTTTCTTTTTATGTCTGTATACCTTGTCTGCTATAGTCTGAATGTTGGTATTCCCCTAAATTATTATTATTATTATATGTTGAAATTCTATCCCCTCAAAAATTGTATTGGGAAGTGGACCTTTAGGAGGTGCTTAGGCAATGAGAATGGAGTTCTCAGGCATGGGATTAGTGCCTTAAAGGAGAGGCTCCAGAAAGATCCATAGCCCCTTCCACCGTGTGAGGACACAGAGAGAAGGCAGTTGCTCTGAACAGGAAGGGGACCCTCACCAGAAGACAACCATACATCACCTTGATCTTGGACTTTCCAGCTTCCAACCCTTGTGAGCAATAAATTTCTGTTGTTTATAAGCTACCCAGTCTGTGGAATTTTGCAATAGCAGCCACAACAGACTGAGACAATGCCTAACTATTTATAAGCATCTTATTGAGAGTCTCTCCTTTATATTTCCTCTATTTTCACAGCCCCCAAAGGGAATTACTCACCAAATATTTCTGAGAAATTGCTGCTGATTTGGGAAAAACTGTTTTATGAATTGCACACAATAGTGAGAAAATAATAATAGCTAGCATCTGAGAGCTTATTACACACCAGGCGCTCTGCTAACTACTCTGCATTCATTCTTATTCACCCTCAAAAGAACCCTGTGAGGTAAGCATGGGTATCGTCCCCTCCAGGAGGAGCTGAGGCACACAAGTCACACTCCTGTTGCCCAAAGTCGTACTGACGGGAGAGCCCACACTTGAGAACTCCGCACTGTCCTGCCTTCTCGAGCCTTCCTTTCGTGTACCTGAGTCTGGCACAGTGCTCTGACCCTGCCCCATCTTTAAAAGTTATTGTCCTCTACCCACTTAGACCTCCCGCTGCTGGCTCTTCTGTTTTTTTCTGCATACCTCAAGGTTGAGTCTCCTGACTCTTCACTCATGGCTCATTCTGTCCTCTTTGCCAGGTTGGGATGCAGAGATGACGGAGAAACTACCCACGCTCCTGAGTATCTCACAGCATAGTGACAAGAGAGGTAGGTAAACAGAGAGTTTAGATGCAGAGCAGGGCAGAACCTGATGCTTCATCAGAGGACCATGGAAAGTAACTCGTACTTACTGAGAGTCATTGGATGTGATCGAGAAATGACAGCGTTGATGCAGCCACAGTGCTAGGTGGTAAGAATTCGGGGACTCATAAAGCACAGGCCTGCCCGTTAGCAGCCCCTAACCAGTAAGACCTGGGATGTTGGTATGCGGTCCATCTGTACACATGAGGGATCACATCCCTGGTGGACCTCAGGTTCTTCTCCTCCGTCACCCTCTGCCGCCCTCAGCTCCCATGTGGGCTATCATTGTGTCCACACTGTGGGATCAGAAACTCAGATTAGGAGGATGCCTCAGTGACTGTCTCTCTTCAGTGGTTTTCAAACTATCCTGTAGGGCCGTCCCAGGAGCTCTCAGGGGCAAGTGGAGGTGAGTCAATGGGGCAAAGAGAAATCCAGCAAGAAAGATTAAGCCACATCCCTCTTAATTTCAACTAGGACGGCCCTGTCTTTATATCTGTTTTCATTCTCGTCTGAGATCTCACTTAAATGAAGGGTTATGAAGCGAGAAAAGGTTTGGGGGGTGCACTGATTTTATCTTTACACAGAAGAAATCTGGAAGAAAGGGGCTCTTCAAGAAATCAGAATCAAAGAAGCTACGCCAAGAGCCTGGTTTTCAACGCATGGGCCACTGCACTTTCCACAGTGCCAGACGGCCTCACTGTATGAGGGCACATGTGCAGGGATGCCTCCAGCTTCTCCCGAGAGTGATTCGAGAGAGGTCATGTGAGGGGTTCACTTTGGGGGTGAAACAGAGGAGTGTGGATGAGCGTTGTTTATGGCTACTACTTAGCACCTTTTCCTGCCTGCATCAAGGGGGTGTTAGGTGAGCATGTAGAACATGAGAGTGTACTAGAAAAGAATCCAGAAATGGGAAGGTGGCAGGAATTAGTGTGTCTTTAAAGAGAGACTGTTTAAGAAGCATCCCAGGAAAAAATAGAAGTAAGAAGCTTCTCCCTGGGCACCAAGAGCTTAGGCAGCTTTTAGGATAACGACGCATCCTTCATTTTGTTTGCTGAGTGCCCATGGGGGAAATACAAGTAAATCAGCCATTCAGCTTGCCTTGACGGAGCCTACAGGCCAGTGGGGGAAGTGAAGGCATTGACATGTGCAAGTGTAACATGAGAGTGAAGGAGAGAAGGCCGTAAAATATGAGAGGACAGGGGCCATGTGAGCTAGACATTTGTGAAGAGGAACTCATTGAGGCTGCCTGGTGCAGGGCTGCTTTGAGCTTGTACTTGAAGCCAAGCAAACCATATGCACTCCATACAGAGGACAGAGCAGGAGACACGGACACGGACAGAGGCAGGTCCTCACTGGGTCTGTAGCGTAGTGTAGTGTAGCGTAGCATAGGGTAGCGTGGTGTAGTGTAGCATAGGGTAGCGTAGCGTAGTATAGTGTAGTGTAGCGTAGTATAGCGCAGTGTAGCATAGCACAGTGTAGCATAACGTAGCGCAGTGTAGAGGAGTGGGAGTACCTTAGTCGGCCTTGGGCATACACTCTGAAAGGTGGTTTTGAACTCTATCACATTCTTTCCAGAACTTGAGGAGGTATCTTCAGGTGACCCTGTCGACTGAAATGCTAAGTGGGCCATAGCTGACATGGTAGCTTTAGCGGATTTTGTTTTGGTGCCTTGTGTGAGGAAGCCCGAATCAGAGAGAGACAATAGAATTCCAAGTGATGTAACAGCTCATATTTTCTTCCGTTCCTTCCCGGGGGAGAAGGTGAGAGCTGATGATCTGTGGCACCCCACAATGAGTCTGGCAAGGTGGTGTGCAAATGGCATTCCCTAAGGACTCCGTCCCCACTCCTAACTTCAGCAAACAGTTTGGAAGCCAGCCTGGAACTACCAGGAATTACTAGCCTTCTTCAGCCCTGGAAAACAGTGTTTATTGTTCCTTTGGCGTTTCCCCAAACCAGCCACCTGACATAACTCACAGCGGGGAGAAGGAACGGAGCATGGCAGATGGAGGGCACCTTCCTCTCTCCTAGAGAGAGGGTGGAAAAGTGTCAAAGGTGGAGAGAGGGAGGGAGACAATAGAGCAGGTCCTGAATGATGTGGGTGGATTCTGATGCATTCCAGTTCTGAGAAAAGTAAGCCTCTACCAAAGAAACCTTGAGCACCGTGAAATGCTTTCCGAGATACCAGGTTTCCCTTGACAGAACAAACACCTAAACAAAATAATTGCATGCCCCACTCCGGATGTGTGACCGGGTCAACAAGGGTCTTCACCCAGAGAGCCTCAAGCCAGAGTCCCAGCTAAGTGGACACCTTTTTGAGCCAATTTTAATCATTTACGCTTTCCTTTTAAATAACATCCAAATTGGCAAGGAGTTATACATGGTATTTTCTTAAAATTTAAAAACAAAAATCTTCTTTCTGTACTTTTAAAAAGTTCTCACATACATCCCTCAATGAACCCGCTATACAGTAATATTCATTCTTATGGTCAAAACATCTTAATATATTATAAAGTACAAAAAGGTTGTAATAAATGTTATAATGTTATACATATGCATACAATGAAAGAATAAAAAATGAAGATACATATCCCTTTGTGTTTATCCGTCGTCTCCAAATTTTCTGCATCGAGCATACCTTTGTATTCAGCTAAGTTTTGCTTTTTTAAAACCAAGGGGATTCCTTCCTTTCTTCTTCCCTGAGACCTTTCCTTCATAGGATATGATTTCAAGTCCCCTCACCTTTTTCTCGAGATCCACCAGCATGTTCAAAACACAGAAGCAGATCCTATCTCGAGATGTGGACTGACTCTCACAGAATGGTCAGAGAGCAGCAACAACCACTCTAACTTCCAGCACCATGAATGTGGCAACATGACTCAAGTTTACTTTGGTGTTTTGTTAACTTGTCTCGTGGCTTGACCATTTGTGTTGTACTTCTAGCAATCTAAGGGCCTGCAGTTTCCTTACATGCACCAAGACTGGTGAAGGCTTCGCGGATTCTGTCCTTAAGCTATATGTGGTCAAAGGAGGTGCTTCAGGGATGGGTCCTGAAGACTGGACTCAAAGGTACTGGAGTATAAACCAGAAAATGAGGAAAGCAAATCAGGGGAAATGGTTGCAGAGGGGAGCCCATGGTCAGAGCCAAAGGGCAAGGGTTCAGTGTTCAGCCAAGGTCAAGAAATGGAGAAAGGCGTCAGGAGCCTTGGTAACAGACTGAGTCAAAAAATGAATTAGCTGGGACCTTGGGAAATAGGACTCTACACTTGTGCTCTTGTAAGATATCAGAGACTGTTTTCTAAGATATTGACTGTGCAGCTTGGAAATGGTTTGGTCGATTTAAAAGAATTTAGAAGGGGTGATTAATTTGCTGAACTCAAGTGCATGTCTTGATACTCATCTCTAATAAATTCAGTCTTGCTATATTTGGTCCCTTGTTACAGCTCAACAAGAAATTTGTGGGACCTGATTCTGTCACCCACATGTTAGTTCTTATTTCTAGCTCTGTCTGTGATCCACAGATTTGATCATTGTGTATTCTAGGTATTCATACCAAATCCATTGAAGTCCATCGTCAAAGACCCCTGCTGCATCGTCCAGGGATGGTCATTCAATCATAGGCCCCACCACTTTCCTTCTTGTCTCTGAGGATAACCTTAGAGACCCTATGATATCCTTAATTGCAGAATATTTCTCCAGATCTATCAGCTTAATGACCCTAACCAAAAAAGACATGGAATGAATTTGACAAAACCTGTACTAGTGAGCAGATTCTATCTCATCCCAGCATTTCCCCCTCCAGGCTAAGTAAGTCCAAGGGCTCTCATAGTTTCCTCATAACAGAAAGGAGAATAATAAATTGCAACAAATAGAGTGACATTAAGCTAGATTCATGTCCAGTTGGGTGATGTACAAATTTCCATCCCCAAATACATTAATTCCCAAATATTTTTATTGTTGTGTGGAGTCACTTTGCCTAAAGATTCCAGCCGTCTGGATATCCAAACACATATCCACAAAGTAACCTGATCTTGGTATCAGATCTGATCTGGGGACAAATAATTAGCTTCACTGGTCTAGAAACTCTGTTTTTTGTGTTTTTGTTTTTAAAATTTCTTTTTAATGTTTTATTTTTGAGAGAGAGAGAGAGAGAGAGAGAGAGAGAGAGAGAGAGCATGAGCAGGGGAAGAGCAGAGAGAGAAGGAGACACAGAATCCAAAGCAGGCTCCAGGCTCTGAGTTGTCAGCAGAGCCCGACATAGGGTTGACCCCACAAACCTCTAGATCATAATTTGAGCTGAAGTTGGATGCTCAACCACCTGAGCCACCCAGGCGCCCCTCAATTTCCATCTTGAAGACTTCACCAGCCTCAAAGAAGTCTGGTTTAGCTGAGAATAAAAAATAATAGCTACTGTCTACATGCCAGCACTTTTCTACATATTGTACACGGACTCATTTCTTTTAATCCAATAAGAAAATCTGTAGTTATTGGTTAAGATTGCTGTATCAAGTATGTCTCCAAAGGAATGATTTACTCAACAGAATTTCTTTTTTTAATCATACATATAATCTATGGTGGTTACAGGTTGCTAAAGGGCCTCTGTTCTACACAGTCATTCAGGAACCGAGAATGACACCAAGCTTCACCGAGACTCAGGTACCAAGTCTCTGCCACATGGAACCAGTGGGAAAGTAAAGATGATGAGTATAGGAAGTTTTTAATAAGTCAGATCTGGAGGAGACTACTGGCTAGGAATGTGTCACATGGCCAATCCTAAAATTTCAGGAGAGGTTGGGAAATGTAGTCTCACCATATGCCTGGGAGAGAAAAGAGCAACAAGGAACTGTTAATATTATCTTGAGTCTACATATGAAGAAACCAAGGTTCAGAAAACTTAAGTATCTTGCTCCAGATAGTAACTAAATATGTATATAAGCAAGTAGGTAGGTAAGCTAGGGTCTGGTTCCAATGAGGTTAATTCAACTCTAGGGACATTTAAAAAAATACTTATTTTTGAGAGAGAGAGAGAATGAGTGTGCATGAATGGGGGAGGGGTAGAGGGAGAGGGAGACAGGATCTGAGGCCAGCTCCATGCTGACAGCACAGAGCCCAATGCTCAAACTCACAAACCGGAAGGTTATGACCTGAGTGAAGTCAGAGGCTTAACCGACTGAGCCACCCAGGCACCCCAACTCTAGAGATATTCTTTTATTTTAAATATTTATTGTCAAGTTGGCTAACATATAGTGTATACAGTGTGTTCTTGGTCTTGCGGGGTAGATTCCTGCGGTTCATCACTTATATACAACACCCAGCGCTCATCCCAACAAGTGCAGAGACATTCTTAACAAATGTGCTGTATGGTCTCTTGAAGGATATGCAGACTGTGGTAAACCTCCCAGATTTACATGCTATCTCTCTCCTCTGGGTAGTACCAAGCACACAATGCCAAGTTTTTGCTTCTCTGATCCCCATTTTTCTACACTTTTTTTTTGGGCTAACCAACACCCTTCCATTCCCATAGTCTTCTTTTGCATAGGTTAATATCTATTAGGCTGGATCAACTTGCCTTTTCCCTTTGTCCAGGAAAACTTTCCATATCCTATTTCTGCATTGATTTTGCTGACAAACAGAATTCTCAGGTGTATTTCATTGTTTCTTCCACTCAGATGATTCTGCCTTTAGTCAATAAAGTCACTGCGGAGAATCAGGCTATTTCTAGGCATCATTTTTACACCTGTGCATTAAGACAGTCATGCCAACTTTCTCTTTCATTGTCACTATCATGATGTCCTACTCACAGCTGTTACTCCTCTGGTCCCTGGACAACCTGGTTCTGCTTGTCTAGTTTTACTGACCTCATGAACACCTCTTCTTCACGGGACTAAGCAAGTCCATGACAGTGCAGAGATTTAAAATTCCACAAAATTGTACTATGATTGTTTAGGCCCTGCCCTGCCCACCATACAACATCTTTCTCAATTCCTTCCCAATTCTGAACACAAACTCACCCCACACCATAAAACATACCTCTCATTCTAGACACAAAGAGTGTTTTCAAGACAGGAGGAATGAGCCTGCCTTTTGATGCCAACTCAGTGGGGTTTGTCATCAGGTTTGTGATCCAGCCTCCCCATCTAAGGGAATGAGAACCATAAATGTCTGAGTAGAGTATGTAACTATGCCCAAGACAAAACTACAACTCTGACTATCTAACTATATTTCGATCTTATAATCCTTTAAGAAGAAAGGGGATGCTACTTGTTCCTGCAATGCAGCATTTTAGGGAAGGTAAAAGGACTATCCTGAAGAGAAAGTGTTAAGAAATTAACTGGAGGGGCGCCTGGGTAGCTCAGTTGGTTGAGAGTTTGACTTTGGTTCAGGTCATGATCTCACAGTTCATGAGTTCAAGCCGTGAGTCAGGCTCTGTACTGATGGCTCAGAGCCTGGAGCCTATCTTCAGATTCTGTGTTTTCCTCTCTGTCTGCCTCTCCCCAGCTTGCACTCTGTCTCTCTCTCTCTCTCAAAAATAAACTTAAAACCTTTTAAAAAAGAAATTAACTGGATATCTTCCCCTTTAAGGTGGAGACTGATTATAGTTCATCCCAATTATTTTTTAAGTATGTATTCCTATTTTCAAATGTCTGTAAGTAGGAAATACGTTGTGTAGGATGGGAAGTATAAAAGTAATCTTGTCGCTCTTTTCTAAAATTGCGAATAGGTTCCTTACTATTCAGCTAGGATGAAAAGTGTGCAAAATCTACAAAATGTATCCCTTATTTATTATTTGAACCATGGGGCGCCTGGTTGGCTCAGTCGGTTAAGCCTTCGACTTCGGCTCAGGTCAGATCTCACGTTCGTGGGTTCGAGTACTGCATCAGGCTCTGTGCTGACAGCTAGCTCAGAGCCTGGAGGGAGCCTGCTTCTGGTTCTGTGTCTCCTTCTCTCTCTGCCCCTCCCCTTCTCATGTTCTGTCTCTCTCTGTATCAAAAATAAATAAAACATTAATAAAAAGTATTATTTGAACCATGAACTTTACTGTTTACTGCCTATAAAGTTTTATAATATGAATATTCAACTCTGTAGGTATAATAATCATATAATATATAAAATAATCAATATGGCTTTGACTAATTTGGGCTGATGAAATTCCCTTTTTGTAATGACCCTCTACCCCTCTTGGGAAAATATGGTAAGAAATGAAAGGGACAGTAGGTTTGTGTGACATGGGGATTGAAATATTTGAGAAAGACAAGTAGGGGGGAAACACCTAAGTGAAGAATTATCTCAAGGTGGAGAGACAAGAAGGTTCTGAGATGCTAGGT
This sequence comes from Suricata suricatta, assembly GCF_006229205.1. Taxonomy (NCBI): domain Eukaryota; kingdom Metazoa; phylum Chordata; class Mammalia; order Carnivora; family Herpestidae; genus Suricata; species Suricata suricatta. Next base: position 29,522,613 of record NC_043716.1, read on the forward strand.
AGCCATTGGTAGGAATGAATGCTTTGACTACTAGCTTCAAGGTGCCACCCAGATATTCTTCTGCACCTGAGGAGATTATCAGAAGCTTATTAGAAAAGGAAGATTTCGCAACACTGAATTATGTGTTCCACAAAGTCAGTGACCATCACTATCTTGTTTTCCACTGTGTCCCCAATTTCAACCCCAATGCCAGGCATGTGGTAGCTGCTAACCAAATATGTGTTGAGTGAATGAATGAATGGAAATGACCAGAGCCCCCAGCTACTCTTTGGGGTTGCTTGTAAAGAAGTTATAATATTGCTGGGAAGAGAACCTTCCCCTACGTCACTGGCAGTGTGGCGGTCGAGCTAGGGTAATGACAGCCCCAAGATTAAGAATGGCCAAGGAGAGGTCTGATGGTTGAGTCTACTACCCAGCAAACTAAGGTCACAGCGTGACAGAATGACAAGACAGCAGCAAGAAGCAGGGGAAAACAGGAGACCAGAGAAGGTAGGGGCCAATGGTTCTACAGGGAACGTAATATCAAACCACGGTGCATTATTGCTTGTATCCTTAGTGGTGATCATAGTTCTCTCCTCTTACCACCTCCCCAGTTCCTGCTTTGCTCCCTTGATGCCAATATTGATTTGGGAAAAATGAAGGCAATTTTTTATTTTTTTAAAAAATCTTTTCTCATCGGGTGCCTGGGTGGCTCAGTTGGTTAAGCGTCCTACTTCAGCTCAGGTCATGATCTCATGGTTCATTGGTTCAAGTCATGCATCGGGCTCTGTGCTGACAGCTAGCTCAGAGCCTGGAGCCTTCTTCAGATTCTGTGTCTTTCTCTCTCTCTGACCCTCCCCTGCGGTCTCTCTCTTTCTCTCTCTCTCTCTCTCTCTCTCTCTCTCTCTCTCTCTCTCTCTCTCTCTCAAAAATAGATTAAAAAAACATTTAAAAAATTTAAAAAAAATATAAGACTAATTCTGCTTTGTGCTTTGTGGAATAAGAACCCTAAATAAATCTGTTTCCTTTCCTACAGGTTAGTCCTTCAAATGGAGAATGTATGGTAGGAAAAAATGTCATCTTCCTTTTATGTCAGAAAGATCCAGAAATTATTTCTCCTTACTTATATTGTGATTGTGGGAGAATTTTGTTCAAGTTATATACAGTCTCTCTCCTCACCTTCTTGAAGCTCAGAGGAGAATTTAATTAAGACACCTCAAATTGATTAATGAACTCAGGTTGTACTCCCCAGTTCACTTTTCTGACAATTCCAAAGTCATTTAAGGTTGGAGGCATATTAATCTGGCTTTTTTTTTTTTTTTGTTACAAGGTTAAAATGTGTTCATTGTCCAGTATGTAGGACCCAGGGGGATAGAATTTCTTTCTTTGTCATTTATTACACACTGTTAAATTTATAAAATTAAAACTACATGGAAACAAACAATTGACTGAATGCTTAAATCTGGTTCTGATACCATCAGTAGTTCCTTGGTATAAGATTGCCTTTATTTCCACCCTTTGTTCCCAGGGGTTCTTCTGATGTAGGAGAGAAAAGATCTGGAAGAAATCTCCCCCAGGTGACCTCTATCAATTCAGCTCACTTTGCACTTGTTGGTAATTAATGGATGTATATATGTCTGCTCTAGTGAGTCTCTTTCCCCACCCTTGGGCTCAGGAAACTATAAAACGGCTGGCTTCCTTCTTGTTGGCTCCGAGCAGAGAGGAAGTGGGTGTACATGTGGTGACTTTTGTTAGATAAGTGGAGATCTGAAACACACACACTACAGATGAAAACTTAAATAAGGTTTGGTTCCCTACTTCCCACCATGACCCTGTCTCCATTGACGTAGCAGGATCAACTGCCTCAGAGAATATTGATGGAAGGGAGACTTAGAAAGAACAGCGGCAAATTCTTTCTTTCCTTCCTTAAAACAAGAAATCCAAATAGACGAAACTCAGAGCAGAGGCACTATTCTTGAAATCTAAGGCCTTTTGTTTTTGCAAGGGAGATAAGAAATGGGATTGTTTTTTGTTTTGTTTTTAAAGGCTCAAACTCCAAAGGAAGCCAGATACAGAATTAGTTCCCTCTATAGCTACCTACAGAAAAATGTGACAGCCTGGGTGAGGAGGAGCTTCAAGGAAAGACAAGGGGGCTTAGCTACCAGTTGGCCCCAGAGATGGGTCTGGCCCTTTCCCTCAGCCCCTGAATAAGCCTGGAAGAGACTGATGACAGCAGAATGGAGCCCAGAGAGAGGAGGACATCTGAGAAGAGGAGACCTGTATTTTGCTTCCTAGATAAAGCCTGAGGGGATAGCAATGCTTTAGAGAAGTCTTTTACATCCTCTTTGGAAAATAGTTCACAGCATAAATGGAGATGGGGTAGATCTAAGCAGAGAGAGCTAGAGATAACATCTCTGCTCCCAACACCCAATAAGCTCTTTTGACACCTGAGAGGCACAGAATAATAGCCGAAAGTTCCATAGGCCCCTTAGGGGGACACAGAGTGGCTGACAGAGGATGGCTTACGGGAAAAACCTGGCCATCAGAACGAGGAGGATGACAGGATGACCTCTGCGGATTTGTCTGCTGAAGACCAGGCACAAAGGCACATACACTGGCAGACACAGAAGGGACCCAAGGTAGACCAGAGTTTACATATGGTGCGTTACATCCCAGCAACTTCCATCAGCTATGGGAGGAAAGCTGTAGACCAGACACCACAGCCCACCAAAATCCCTCTCAACGTTAGATGCCATTTTGTGGGGAGGAGGAGCAGAACACTGGTAAATCTCAGCCGAAAGTACCTGGAAGGAAAGTCACTTAACTAATTGACTGAATTTATCTGATTTAATAGCTTACGTTTTCTACATCAGACAGAATGAAGGCTCTGGCTAGGTATTGAATGAGTCAGAGAATAATGTTTATGATGTTACAGTCTTTGTGTCCACTGGGCTTTTTGGAAAGTTTATTTATTTTGAGAGAGACAGACAGTGTGAGTTGGGGAGGTGCAGAGAGAGAGGGAGGCAGAGAATCCTAGGCAGGCTCTGGGCTGTCAGCGCAGAGCCTGACTGGGGCTCAAATTCAAGAACCATGAGATCATGACCTGAAAAGAATCAAGAGTCAGACGTTTAATCTACGGAGCCACCCAGGCACCAATTCTCACTATTTAAATTAGGGTTCTTGGAGGCAGAGAACATGCTCAGAAACTGATTTCTCTTAATCTCCTTTATAGGTTTTTAATAGGGAGATGATTTGCACTTTTCTAATTTCTTGACTGCTTCATGAATTTTTTCTTGTTTATTATTATAGTAATATTAAAGTTTATATATAGATGGTTATAGTGAGCTACCTAAAAATGTAAATCATTTGTCACCAACACCAAACACAAAATTTAAAGGTGTATGACAAACTGGAAACCCCATTTACAACAAACTAAATGAAGGGTGAGTAGCCCTAAAATAACAAAGAAAATAATTCTAATCACACAAAAATGTGCAAAGGGCACACATAAACTGGTATGATTGAAATGAACGGTGCTTAAGTCTGATGAGGGTGGGGTGAAACTTTGGTCCCTGTCCCCTCTCCGAAGAGTCACACAGTGACAAATTTCATGGGGGGACATATCATGAGAAGTATCCATGAGCTTTAAAATGAGCACTTTCTGGGGCACCTGGGTGGCTCAGTCGTTAAGCCTCTGACTTTGGCTCAGGTTATGATCTCATGGTTAGTGGGTTCAAGCCCCATGTTGGGCTCTGTGCTGACAGCTCAAAGCCTGGAGCCTGCTTCAGATTTTGTGTCTCCCTCTCTCTGCCCCTCCCAGGCTTGTGCTCTGTCTCTCTCTCTCTCTCTCTCTCTCTCTCTCTCTCAAAAATAAATAAACAATGTTCATAGCAACACTGTCAACAATAGCCAAATCATGGAAAGAGCCTAGATGTCCATCACCTGATGAATGGATCAAGAAGATGTGGTATATATATATATATATATACACACACACACACACACACACACACACACACACACACATATATATATATATATATATATA
>NC_043716.1:29526739-29717503 GCF_006229205.1 Suricata suricatta
ACACACAATGGAGTATTACATGGCAATGAGAAAGAATGAAATCTAGCCATTGGTAGGAAAGTGGATGGACCTGGAGGGTGTCATGCTAAGCGAAATAAGTCAGGTGGAGAAGGACAGATACCATATGTTTGCACTCATAGGTCTGGCAGGAGAACAGGAGAAACCTAATGGAGGACCAGGGCGAGGGAAAGAGGAAAAGAGAGTTGGGGAGAGAGAGGGACACAAAACCTGAGAGACTATTGAATACTGAAAATGAACCAAGGGTTGAAGGGGGAGGGGGAGGAGGAAAAGAGGTGATGGTGATGGAGGAGGGCACTTGTGGGGAAGAGCACTGGGTGTTGTATGGAAACCAATTTGACAATAAACTATTAAAAAAAAGATGCTTAACCTTCTAGATCCCAAAATAAATAAATAAATAAATAAATAAATAAATAAATATTAAAACATTCTTTAAAAAGCGCTTCTTTGACTACAAAAATTCCATTTCTAAGAATCTAAATAGATATATGATTCCAAATACATATTTAAACATAGTTACTGCTCATACATGGCTTAAGATGGTGACTCAGTGGAAACCTTACCTACAGGCAGTGATAGGTTCTCTTCAATGATGATTTATGCCTAATCTATGATGGGTGGTATGTAGCCATTTTTAAACATTTCGTTTTAAAATAGCATTTAATGGGAGGGGCAATAATAATGCTATAAGATTAAGTGAAAAGAGCAGGACAGAAATTTCTGCATGATGTGTGGTACCAATTTTACTACATACACATGTGTTTATGGGCTCGTGTAGATCTTCATAGAAAGACTCTAGAAGAGGGGGGCCTGGGTGGCTCAGTGGACTGAGCATCTGACTCTTGATTTCAGGTTGGGTTATGATCTCCTGGTTGTGGGGTCGAGTTCCCATATCAGGCTCCATGCTGAGTGTGGAGCCTGCTTAAGAGTCTCTTTCTCTCTCTTTCCCTCTCCTGCTCATGCTCTCTATAAATAAACAAGTAAGTAAATAAATAGACAAATAAATAAGAAAGATTATAAAAAATATTTTTAATGGTTATTTATTTTTGAAAGAGAGAAAGAGAGAGAGAGAGACAGAGCATGCGTGGGGGAGGGGCGGAGAGAGAGAGGGAGACACAGAATCTGAAGCAGGCTCCAGGCTCTGAGCTGTCAACACAGAGCCCAACGTGGGGCTTGAACTGACTAACCATGGGATCATGACCTGAGCCGAAGTCAGATGTTTAATGACTGAGTCACCCAGGTGCCCCAATAAGAAAGATTCTAGAAGAAAACACACTAAATGTACACATTGTCTATGTATACTTTAAGTGAGGGAAATAAGTTCATCAAGGATTAATCTTTTTCCTCCTTATCTTTCTAATTTTATGATTCTGTAATCTGATGAGAACATTATAAATTGGCACATCAACAAACCATCAAGCAAAAAAATCTTATTTTCGGCATTTATTATTTTTCCTTTGAATCCAATCAAAGGAAGGGATACAGGACTTTCAGATGGCAACTTGCCAACATCACAGATCGGGATTTTAATGAATTCCCTCCTTCTGAGGCCTAATTTAAGCCCAATTTAAAGTAAACAAAACAAACATATTACTCCATAAAGAGGAATGAGCACTTCTTTGTTGTGCAGGCTTTGAATTTGAATCTCTTTATAAGATGAAAAATAGAGCAAAAAATTAGCTTAATAAGCTACACTGTTCCTCTGCTCAGGCTTTTCTCATTAAAGGTTTAATAACATAGAATGCCATTAGAAAATGTAGGTTTACACAGTGTGTCAGTGACGCCGTTTTCTTCTCCCTGAATGTTGACGAGGGAATATTCTAGATGGGGGGCTCATCATGTTTGGGAAATAATCTGTGGTTCTTCAGTGACCTCAGTCCTTTTCACCTCACATCTTTCTTCCCTCTCACACACACCTGCACATCCCCAACACACGCCCTCTCTGCCTTGTTTTGCGAACCTAATCCACCACCGGCGGGCATTCTAGACTTCACATCAGTGCACCTCAAATGAGGCTCTCAGTCCCCCAGAACGAAAAACTTAAGACTGACCCCAAGATGAGAATCCCATCAGAAGAGGGGCATGAATGGCGGGATGGACAGCTATGTTCTCAGCCAGCCGAATCTGTCTTTCAGCCCATGACTTGACCAGCAGGACAACATAAATCTAATCTGCGTTGTCTGTCTTAGTCCATTGGAGCTGTTATAACAAAAATACCATACGCCAGGTGGCTTGTAAATAACAAATATTTAGGGGCACCTGGGTGGCTCTGTCAGTTGACTTTGGCTCAGGTCATGATCTCACAGCTCATGAATTTGAGCCCCGTGTCAGGCTCTGTGCTGACAGCTCAGAGTCTGGAGCCTGCTTCCAATTCTGAGTCTCCCTCTCTCTAACCCTCCCCCACTCACGTTCTGTCTGTCTCTCAAAAATAAGTAACAAACTTAAAAAATTTTGTAAATAAATAAATAACAAATATTTATTTCTCACAGTTCCGGAGGTTGGGAAGTCCAAGGTCATGGCAATGACAGATCCAGTGTCTGGTGAGGACCCACTTCTGTGTAGACAGTTGTCTTCACAGGGTGGAAGTGGTTAGGGAGCTCCCTGGGGTCTGTTAGCTAATCCCATTCATGGGGGCTCCACTCTCATGACCTCAGCACCCCCCAAAGGCTCACCTCCTATACCTTCACACGAGGGTGGGGTAGATTTGGGGCATAGGAATTGGGGGGCAGGTGGGGAATGCACATATTTGGTCCAGTGCATTAGCAGCCGATGTGAAAGAGCATAGATTTGTCGACCACAGGTCCCAGGCTGCTCACGCTTCACTAAGAACAGTGGATTGTGGTTTAGAAACAGCTGGTCCTGGTGAAAAGGATGTGTGCTCGCCATATTGTCCTACTGAACTCACTCCTCACCCTGTGGGGTAAGTGCTTTCTTTTATTATTTATTTATTTTAAATGTTTATTTATTTATTTATTTATTTTAAAATAATAGTTTATTGTCAAATTGGCCTCCATATAACACCCAGTGCTTCTCCCCACAAGTGCCCCCCACCATGACCATCACCCCTTCCCCTCCCCCTTCAGCCTTCAGTTCATTTTCATTATTCAATAGTCTCTCATGATTTGCGTCCTCTCTCTCCCCAGCTCTCTTTCCCCCTTCCCCTCCCTATGGTCCTCTGTTAGGTTTCTCCTGTTAGACCTATGAGTGCAAACATATGGTATCTGTCCTTCTCTGCCTGACTTATTTTGCTTAGCATGACACTCTCAAGGTCCATCCACTTTGCTACAAATGGCCAGATTTCATTCTTCCTCATTGCCATGCAGTACTCCATTGTATATACACACCACATCGTCTTGATCCACTCATCAGGTGATGGACATGTAGGCTCTTTCCATGATTTGGCTATTGTAGAAAGTGCCCTATGAACATTGGGGTGCATGTGCTCCTATGCATCAGCACTTCTGTATCCCCTGGGTAGATCCCTAGCAGGGCTGCTGCTGGGTCATTGGCTTCCATTCCAAATGGGCAGATGAGGAAAGTGAGGCTCAGAGAAGCTTAAACCACCTGCACCTAGTTTGCTCAGGACTTTTACTCCCCGGCTCAGTCACTTCCTCTGTCACCGCTCCTCTCTCAGCTGAGAGGACAGCGCTGGGAGTAGGTCGGACCTTCTGGACATGAAACGGTGGCTGAGCCACACCCCAGGCAGCTTCCAGCACACGACGTGACAGGGAAGACCTGAGCCTCTCCCCTTTCTTCCTTACCCAGGCCGACTTTTATTTTATTATTATTATTTTCATGTTTATTTTACGTATTTTGAGTGAGAGAGATAGAGTGTGAGCAGGGGAGGGGCAGAGATAGAGAGAGAATCCCAAGCAGGCTCCAGGCTCCAGGCTCTGAGCTGTCAGCACAGAGACTGACATGGGGTTCGAACTCACAAACCAGGAGATCATGACCTGAGCCAAAATCAGACACTTAACAGACTGAGCCATCCAGGAGCGCCTACCCAGACCAACTTTGAGAAAGAACTTTGTTTCTAAGGCATTTGTTCTTTGGTGTATCCTCACACAGTCACTGTCTGTTGAAAGTAAATGGGATTATTTTCCTTTAAAACTTTGAGCTATCTCTTCCTTCCTGATAACTCTTCATCCCTCCCCTTTAATAATATGACTTGAAATCATTAACTTCTAAAAACTGAAACGCATTTACACAGATATATTATCTCTCTCAAGCCTATTTGGTTTTCAAGGCTCATGTAATTAATTGTGGAGGAACAAACTTTATCCACTATACAAAAATTTGCAGGATCATAAAATACTATGGATAGATGCTTCCCCCTTCTCTCCCCTTCTATTCCTTTTCCTTCCTTTCTTCCTCCTTTTCTGTCCTCCCTCCCTCCCTTCTTTCCTTCCTTCCTTCCTTCCTTCCTTCCTTCCTTCCTTCCTTCTTCCTTCCCCTACTCCCTCTAACCAAGAGGGTGACTCTACAGCCTAGCTTCCCAGAATGGTCTTGATTTTCACATGTTGTACAGCTATAACTATGACTACCACCCACTTTCACTATCAGAGGTGTCCTAGTTTGAGTGAAAAATTATATGATCTCTTAATCCAGTCAACACACATTCATTGGGTGTCTAATACACAATCCACTATACCTAGGACACTGTGCTGAGGGCTTAAGATGCACAGTTCTCAGCCTGCCGTTAAGTCAACCAATATTGAGTGTTTCACGCTTGTGACCCTACTAAGTGCTACAAAAGGAGGAGGCTATACCAGGAGAATTGCCGTGGGTTTCTGGAGGCAGACTACCCTTGTTTCCCAGCTTAGTATAGTTTAGAACTCCAGCCAAGTTGGTCTCAAAGAGTCTCAGTTTCTTTATCTATCAAAAGGGCACACCCATGGGGCTGTGGAGAGGATTAAAATGGATAATGTTAATAAAGCATGTAGCACACAGCCTGGTACTTTGAGACTTAAAAATGGTAGATATTATCAATATTTTATTATTATTACCATCATTACTGTTTTATTGTTTTTGTAATTACAAAAGAATTGCATGCTTATTGTAAGCAAATTCAACAACACAGAAGTATAGGGTGAAAAGTGGAAGTTACCCTCACATTGCTCCCCAATTCCACTGCAAAGTCGATCAGTGTTCAGTTTGTGGGTATCCTTCTCCATCTTGTTCCATTCATAAACAAACTGTATAAATATATAAAGAGAGAGGCGTGTATGGTATGAATGTGACAGGATGCTAAATGGGATATCTCCCCTTGTTTTAGATTTGCAGCTGATGAACCAAAGATGAAGACAATAGATATATGTGACCCATATTCTTTTTTCAATATACAAAAATCATTTTATTTATAAGTCCAGTAATGTGTGTGTGTGTGTGTGTGTGTGTGTGTGTGTGTCTATTTTATTCTCAAGTTAGTTAACTTACAGTGCAGTCTTGGCTTCAGGAGTAGAACCCAGTGATTCATCACTTACATAGAACACCCAGTGCTCATCCCAACAAGTGCCCTCCTTAATGCCCGTCACCCATTTTTCCTACCCCCATCAACCCTCAGTTTGTCCTGTATTTAAGAGTTTCTTATGGTTTGTCTCCCTCTCTGCTTATATCATATTTTTCTTCTCCTTCCCCTATGATCATCTGTTAAATTTCTCAAATTCCACATATGAATGAAATCATGTGATGTCTTCCTCTGATGGACTTATTTTGCTTAGTATAATATCTTCTAGTTCCATCCACATTGTTGCAAATGATGAGATTTCATCATTCTTCATCACTGAGTAGTATTCCATTGTATACATATGTATATATACACACATATATAAACCACATCTTCTTAATCCATTCATCAGTTGATGGACATTTGAGCTCTTTCCATAATTTGGCTATTGGGGTGCATGTGCCCCTTCGAATCAGCATTTTTGTATCTTTTGGATAAATTCCTAGTGCAATTGCTGCATCACCCATGTTCTAAAGACAGGCATTTACTGAAACAAAATCACACAGGATTTACTGAAACAAAAATGAGAATGGTGACATCACCATTAAGCTTATATAAAGCCAGCTAGAAATTAATTTGAAATAATATTTGTAAGTAATTTATAGGTGTAGAGAGAGACAGGTCTTTGGCTTTTGTCCTCTATTTCAGATTCAGGAAGGGGGCCCTCTACATGAATGGCTCATGCAGGTGGGAAAGGAGGCAGAGGTCTGACTCCCAGGTTGAACGTCTGCAGAGCTGGATCCTTGGTAAGGGCCCTGATGTGAAGCAAGGCTGGAGGGTTCTAGGAGAGCCTGAGGAGTGTTTGCAGGGGTTTGCGGTGTGCATGCACACAGGGACTGGTGACAACTTCCCTCTGGGAGGAGGCTGAGGGCAGGAGGCTGTCGGGTCTCCCTGGGGTGGCACAGCCTGGAGAGGGTCATCAGTTTGGCAAGTTGTGCATGGTGGGGAAAGACTGTGTGAGCTTTGCACATGGTGAATCACTAGACTTGAGGCTTCCCCAAAGGGTGTCCTGTTAGGGTGCAGGGAACCCAAAAGTAAGAGGTTGTGGGGTAAATGGTTGTAGGACAGGTGGAAAGTGACTCCCTTGCATTATGTTGAAGGTACCCATCAGTATTTCTCAGGAACTCACAGATACACCTCCATAAGTGAGCTCACCATGACAGAGGCCATTGACAGGATTGTCACAGCAGTGGCCACATAGGACATTTGGCTCTTACCTTCAAAACCTCCTTTTCCATGACTTGACCCTCTTGGGGTGGGGGGTAAAAGAAGAAAGAGTACAAGAATAGATATCCCCGCCCCCTTGCCCCATTACTGGTCTCCAAATTATGGTTAGCACTGTGCTGGCAGAGGGAAGAAATTCTGAATTGGATGTGAAATTGAAGTTTTGATTCAGGCTGGCTATATTTTCTTTCTAATATCTTCAAGTTAGAAAAAGGGCTATAGGGCTGTGGCTGCCCTGTTGTAGTTATCATATGCCTGGGAAGGGAGATCATAGAAACAAACACACAGCTATTTTCTGTCACTGAGTTCAACTTGCACGCTTAATAATAAGCCACTTACACACAGGAACATGAATATGCACATATAACATATATAAAATAATCACAACTGTAGAGTTTTTTAAATGTTAATTTATTTTTGAGAGAGAGAGAGAATGAACGAGGGAGACACAGAGATAGAGGGAGAGAGAGAATCCCAAGCAGACTCTGTGCTGTCAGTGTAGAGCCTGATGTAGGGCTTGATTCCACGAACTGAGAGATCACGACCTGAACTGAGCAAGAATTAGACTCATCTGACTGAGCTGCTCAGGTGCCCCTACAGTAGAGGTTTTTTTTTTTTTTAAAAAAGACATTAACTATACACTTTTTATAACTTGCTTTCCTCACTAATCAATACACAGTCTATGATAGTAAGTCTAGAACTGCCTTGTACATTTAAATAGATTTATAGTATGCTATTTAGTGTATGCACAAAATTTTAGTTTACCATTCCTTTACATGGGGGACATTCAGATAGTTTCTAATTTTATACTGCTAGAAATAATGCTTCAGTGTATTTCTTTTTATCCAAGTGCCAATATTTCTGTAGAAGAGATTCCTAGAAGTGAAATGATATGCATATTTTAAAGTTTGGTAAATACTGCCAAATTGTCTTCCATAAAATTTACATCAATTTATCTTCCCACCAAGAATGCAAAAGAGCTCCTATCTCTCACACCATTGCCAAGAACATACACAAATATTTGTTAATTTGAAAGACTAAAAGACCTATCTTATAATTATTATGTTTTAGGTTTTTAAATTTTTGCTTTTATGTAGATTGTCTATTCACCTCACCCACTTTTCTATTGGATATTTTACTTTTTTTATTGACAATGTTAGGGTTTTCCCCCCCTCTATCTCTGTTTCTCTGTCTCTCTCTCTCTCTATGTACCTGTATACACAGACTGAAGAAATATGTATATGACAAATATATCTATCTCTGTCTCTAGGTCTATACACTTAAATGTCTGTCATTTATATCTTTCCTAGTTTATCGTTTACCTTTTTACCTCTTAAGACTGCTTATGGCATCTTTTGCCTTACAAAAGTTTCACTTAATGTAGACTATCTTTAATTTGTTTTTACTTTGTATGTTAACCTAGGAAGGATTTCTTTACTGTACTTCAATATTATGACCATTTGAATCTTTAAAAATATTTTTAAATGTCTTTATTTTATTTTGAGAGACAGCAGAGATCGAGTGGGGGAGGGGCAGAGAGAGAGGGAGACACAGAATTTAAGCAGGCTCCGGGCTCTGAGCTGTCAGCACAGAGACCGACGCAGGGCTTGAACCCACGGACTGTGAGATCATGACCTGAGCTGAAGTCGGATGCTTCACTGACTGAGCCACCCAGGGGCCCTAATGACCATTTGAATCTTTAGATCTTTGTTAGATTCATCTAGCATTAATTATATATGAGGTCAAGTGCCTCTTTCATATATAATACAAAATAAATATATATGTAACCAATAATCCTTGCTTTTATCCTATTATATGAATCCGTTTGTCTATCCTTATCTCAGCATCAATTTTATTACTAAAACTTTGTAATATAAAGGCAAATTCCCCATAATTAAAAAAAAAGTTTATTGACTATTTTCTTGCATTTACTCTTCCAGATAGAGTTTAAGATTTATCCAGTGAAACTCTACCCTCCCATACAGACATGTTCCAAATAAATCCTTTCATTAGGAATAACTAGAAAGACTGGACAAAATACCTTCTTAAATCCCTTTGAAGTGTTGGAGAATCACCAAAAATAGCAAGGTATATAAATGTAGATGTAGATATAATCATATTTTAGAAAACTATATGTTGTGTGTGTAACCTTCTTGAAGGTATTGGAGAGACACCAAATCAATAAGTATTTAAGAGGATAAAACTCAGAGAAAGGGGAATCCATAGAGTTGAGTCTAATCGGTGTCAATTGGTGGCTAAGAGATTGATTTTTCTTTTGATTCTTATGAAGAAGGTGCTGCCAAAAAGAGTATAGGGTCCATCAAGGAGGGCTGGCATTCGTAGATATATAGCCAAGGTTTTCAGTTGGAATACTTGAAGAGCTATACGTTAGGAGTAGATGTAGCCTAAGATAGACTAACCCTAGCTTTCACAGAGTGAAACCCAGCTATAAGGGATTCAGGTAATAAAGGTAATCTACATCTATTAGAACTGTTTTCAAAAGTAAAAACAGGAGCACCTGGGTAGTCAGTCAGTTAAGTGTCCAGCCTTGTTTCAGGTCATGATCTCATGGTTTGTGAGTTCAAGCCCTGCTTTGGGGTCTGTGCTGACAGCTCAGAGCCTGGAGCTTTCTTCAGATTGTGTTTCCCCCTCTTTCTGCCCCTCCCATGCTCATGCTCTGTCTGTCTGTCTCTCTCAATAATAAATAAAAACATTTTTAAAAAAGTAAAAAACAAATATTTTCTGAGAAAGATATCTTTTAAAGTCCTGAATTATCTCCATTTTTCATACACAATATTTAGAATTCAATAAAAAATAATGAGTCAGACAAAGAGAGAAGAATTAACAAAAAAGAACCAAATACAAAATAAAAAATAAAAAGAGACACACAGAGGGTGCCTGGGTGGCTCAGTTGGTTAAGCGTCCAACTCTTGATCTCAGCACAGGTCATGATCTTACAGCTCGTGGGTTCGAGCCTCATGTCAGGCTCTGCTCTGTCAGCACAGAGCCTGCTTGGGATTCTCTCTCTCTCTCCCTTTCTATCTGCCCCTCACGTGCTCATGCTCTGTCAATCTCAAAAATAAATAAATATTAAAAAAAAGAAATAGACCCACAGATAATCTAGATGCTGGGGTTATCAGGTATGAACTTTAACTACAATTAATATGTTCAAGAAATAAGATGCTAAAAGGGAGAATTTCAGCAGGAAACTAGAGACCATGTAAAAGAAGCAAATATAAACTGTGGAAATACCATACTGTTGGTATGTACATACATATGGTAATGTGTAATACCATAACTGAAATAAGGAACTAAATAGTTTAGCATTAGATTGGCCATAGCTAAAGAAAGAATTAGTAAACAGGAAGATAGGTAAGAAGAAAATATCTAGAATAATACAGAGACAGAATAGCATTAAAAGTGGGAGCATATAGGGATACATTGGAAAGGTCTAACATACGTATAGCTGGAATCCTCAAAAAAAAAAAAAAGGAAAGAGATATGGGTAGAAACATATTTGAAGAGATATTGACTGAGATTTTCCTAAAAAATGACCAAAAAATCAAATCACATTTTCAAGAAATACTAGAAAGAAGAAACAGCAAACAAAAAACCCTTCACATTTATAGAGAGCATAGTAACACTGATAAAAACCAAAGACAGAGATTATTAAAACTAATCAAAGAAAGAAAGAAAGAAAAGAAAAGAAAATGGTTGCCTTAAAAAAAGGCACGACAAAGATTTAGGGCTGATTTTCTAATAGAAACAATGGAAGACAAAAGATAATGGAATATCACCTATATTCTGAACCATATTTAGAATAGCCCTTTCTCGGATACCACTAGTGAGCTCATCAAATAGCCAGCTCCATCTGGGGATACACTTGACTTATAGAAATGTCTTTCTTACCTTGTGCTAAAATATATCTGCCTATAATTTTCATTGGTTCTAGTTTTATTCAGAGAATTTGGAAATTCAGAAATTTGGGGGCTAATTTTTTCCTCCATTTTTTTGGGAAGGATGACTCTCAACAGCTTCTGGAGCTTAAGAAATCTTTTCAAACTTACCTAAGGTCTCCTACCATCCATCCTTTCTATAAATACTGACCATCTATTATATACCTGCCAACTCTCCTAACTGATATGAATACAGTGATAACCAGGACACATTCACTATTAGCAGCTCGTAATTTGGACGGTGGGAAAGACAGTAGACAGAAACTCCAATGCTGTGTGATGATTTCAAGTATAGGAGTGAGTACAAGATGCCACAAGACTGTACAGCAGGGGCATCTCATTCAACATATAGAAAGAGGACATAGCTCCTAAAGGAACTGATACCTGAGGTGAGACAGGAGTTAGCTATATATTTTTCTTTTTGAATGGAAATGCAAACTAGGTATTCTAGATGTAGAGAACCATACATGGAAAAGTATAAAAAAGTAAAAGAAGGTGCCATCTGGTCTTTCTGTCTTATTCTCAACTACAGCAGATGAGCTCCTTCCTGAAGCCAGGAAATACAATTTCCAGCAGTTCCAGAATTGCATTGTTCCAGTTTAGCAAACTCAGTAAAAAGAAGCTTCTTTCTATAGTCCATTTATCACTTTCCAGAGATGAATGCTTCTTGACCTAGTTTGGCTCTTATGCCTACCCCTTGGACCATTTAGATTTGGTGAAGATATATAGTACCAGGATCAAACAACTGTGAAGCATGATTAGAAAAAAATCAATAATTTCCAGCTCCAGTGGAGGAGGGGGCGGGGGAGGAACCCAAGGGATGAGATGTTGGTAAGAAATAAGCAATGCCTATTACATTCTCTCAGCTTAAACGGCAGGGTTATGTGCAACCCCATTCTCAAGAGTTCTTTAGCTTGTTGCTATGGAAAGAGCATGGAATTTGGAGTCTGAACTCTTCGTCAGTTTTACCACTTAAGACCTTTGTCATGCTGAACAAGTCGCTCTTTAAAAACTCCAACTTTTGCGTTTATAAAAAATATGTGCGATGTCAGACTGGTTATATTCCTGAAAAATTTAAATGAGATCATCCCTATATAGACACCTACCACAAGCCTTGATATTCAATATCTATTTAGATTTCCTTTGCTTTTTCCTGGGACTCTCCAGCATCGAGAGATCAGGGCTGGTGGTGAGAATGGACTATACAAAGAAAGCATAGGTATTTCCAGGAATTGAAGAACTTCAAGAGCAGACTGTGGAAGGGCTGGGTTGGTGGGGGAGAGGAGGAGAGATCTGGGTCACGATGGAGAAGAGGATTTGTATTTGGAGCAAAGGGTGTCTTAGCTTTTGAGTTGACTCTGTCATCATTTGTGTGCATGTCCATCCATAATCTATCTGTTTCACTTACATTAAACAAGTTAAAGATAAATTATTGTCACAGGGTCAAAATGATACTGAAGAATGAAGGACAAGAGAAACATCTTGCTTCGCCAAGGTACCTGTAATTCCTCTTTCACATGAAGTATTGACCATGTATGCTAATTATCCTGCAGCATAACAAAAATCCTGAACATGATGACATTTGCTTCAGATTAGTTTTGTTGCAAGTTCCGTTTGGTGACAGCAGTCACCAGTGTCTATGCCTACTGAGCCCTGCTGGGCTGCTGCTCTTGGAGCATGGCTCTCTGCTCAAAAGTTTAAAAGAGAAAGAAAAACTGCCAAGGGAGCAAATAGGGAGAGTGTAGGTCTCCTAGCTGGGCTTATCTTGGTCTTTTCCATCTCTGCTGTGAACATTTCCTTCACTATGACTTTAGCAGTTACATCCTGATTGGCCCTCTTCTTGCCTGGAATGTGTTCAAACTTCCTAGGCATGCTGAGAACAGAATTGGAAGTTGATGGTAATGAGAAATGCTATAATTACAAAGCATTTTAATATTGGAAAGGAAAATGGATCTTTAAATTTATTTTCATTAATAACACAAGACAGTGGCATCCTGGAATGTAGCTCTCCTCTCTTCTCTCCTCCTCTTCTTCTCCCTATGGTCCTTCTTCCCTCTCCCCTCCCCCATCCTCCCTCTCTTCCTTCCTTTTCTTTCTTAATTTTGATCTTTATTGTTTGAATAAAATATAATAACAATACAAAATAATTTTAAAATGAATACATATTATTCTAATAAAACAGTACCATTGTGTGAAAAAAATAATAAAACATAGCTGCCTTTAAAAATTACTCTTGTAATCACTGCTTTAAACCCCAATGTGACGGGGGAGGGGAAGCTTATTTCTGCAGCCACAGCTTACACGCTACCATGGAAACATCTGGGTTCCAAGTGAACAGTGAAGCTTGTCATAAAAATCAACTTTGGTGTGGGGAAATGACAGTGAATGGAACAATTTTTACCATAGGGGTACTTCCATTAGACAAAGCATGTGTACGCTGTCTCCAGAGAGAAAAGAAAGATCGCAAAGTCTCCTCCCTGGGACCACCCTTAATAAGATGGACAGCAATAGGCTCTCTATTGGGTTAGGGAGACAGAGTGGCCTCTGTTTTCTTAGCCTTTTCCACTGTCTTTTTAAAAACTGTTCTGTTTTCATCTTTAACATACGTATTATTTTGGTTAATTGTTAAACATGCATGCTGCAGTTGCTCCTAGAAAATGGATTTTCTCCAGTAAGTTAACTTAGCTGTACATTCAATCAAATTTGAAATCAAACTATATTTCTCCTTCAGGGTAGATTCCTCTGAAAATCATCTCCAGACTTTGGCAGGAATAACCTGACTGTAAGACAGAGAGAATAATGAGGTTGGGAGGAGGGTGGAGGAGGAAAGCCCAGTAAATTAAGTACCTGTCGACCTGGGTTTGAGTCCTAATTCTTGTCCCTTATTAATTTGTGATCTTGGGCAACTAAGGCACAGAAACTCCGCGTTTAGTTTTTTCTCTATAAGGTAGGGAAAACAATAATGATAAAAGTATAAGGAAGTGCTTTGTGAGTTATAAAGTGTTATGCTAATGGCAGTGATTAATATGGAAGTTAAATCCCCTTGAAAGTTTTAACTTCCTCTTTACAGAGAAAGATGCTTATTTAGAAAGACCTCCTAAGATAGTTTCATTAGCTGTTACTGAGAAAAGCAAAATGTTTTTTCCCCTGTAAAGCATGGTTTGGTCACATTATTAATGTATTAATTCATTCATGCATTCAGACATTCACTCATTCATTGTTAAAGGTATCTGAAATTTATTGAGAGGCCAGTAAGAAAAGGCACTGTGCTTTGAAAGGCCTTGGAGATACCATGATGAACAAAAATAACTTAAGCTCTAGCTTTTGCATCTTTCCTTTGATTGAGAGACAAAAGCAAAAAAAAATATGAATAAAAAAATAAATTACACATTATTGAAAATAATACAAAAAAACAAAGAAGGAAAATAGAGAGGCTTTACAACAGGAGGAAGCTGGGGCTAAGTAGATATGACCAAAGAAGGACTATCACAAGAAGTAAAGCTCTAAAAAACAGGGGTATGAGAGGTATTCTGGAGGATTAGTGTGTGCAAAGGCCCTAGGGTAGAGAAGAAGTTGGCTTATTGAGAGAGAGAGAGGGAGCTGAAATTAGGCCAATGTGTCTGGGCCACATAAGCCAAAGGGAGACAGGTTCAGGATGAGTGTGGAGACACAGCTAAAAACTAAGTTATGCTGAGCCTCAGTAATTTTTTTTGGTGTGAAATGGAAAACCATTGAGAAGGTTTTCAACAATGGTGGACACAACTGGCTTCTAGGGCTATTCTGCCATGAGTCTTTTGAGTTAGAATTCTAATCATTTCGCCAAGTACACAGGAGTTGGTTTTACTAGTGGAAGGTAACTCCATCTTCCATTTGTAGTATGATGGCAGACTTATGACTTTGATGGTCTTTAGAACTGAGAAACAGGAAAGAACAGACCAAGGCTTTTCACCAGGAAAGCATGCATATAATGAACCAAAATTCTTTGAACTGGACTGCATCTAGGGAAAAAACACATTGTTAGAGGGCTTTGTTAACTTCCTATAGTTTTTTTTCCCTAAGAAATTCAAGAATTCACAGAATAGGGTTTTTAGCAAGAATATGAATAAAAGTTTCTGTTCTATAGTGCTTTCTGTTTTAAAATTTTTGTTCTGGGCAGAATCCTGTCACCGAGCAAGAAATGCTAATTGGACATTTGATTCATCTGGACAGCTGTGAATGGAATTTTTGCTAACCAGCCGCAGATGTAGCCCTAAAACAGCATGGCAAATGGCCATTGGCATAGATGTGATGTTAACTGCCTGTGCCTGTGCTCCAATCCACAAGCATCTCAAGGTTTTTTTTTTTCCTTGAAAGATTTTTATTACATATTTCTGTAAATTCTTCTGAGTAAGGATAGAGGGCCAACCCCAATTCATTTGGATGGAAAGAGAGAATCTGTCACAGTCTTTATTAATACTCCAAAGAGTGAATTGGTGGAGTTAGATGGGAAATACTTGATTTCCAGTTGAAAACACAGAACAGATGCAGGCATTATTCACAGAACATCGCCTGCTTGCAGTCCATGTCCTGGACGGAGCTGTCTGCTACTTGGTCTCCAAGTCATACTCTTTAGTTTATTTAGGAATAAATGCCTTTGGAAGTGTACCACCCCCAAACAGGAATTTCAGTACATTCAGAAGATAATACTGATCATCCTTTCTTTTTTCTTTATATTTGGGTTCTGGTCTTTCTTGTTTGCTTTTAAGTTTGATGAGCTGGAGAATTGATTCTATATCAGATGCTGGTCTATTGAAAGTAGTTATAATGAACCAGAAGCCCATCCTGAAAATTTTTCATGGAATTTGTGATAAAGAAACAAAAACCATGGTTTCTATTTCTAGAGATTTTGATTTCAAAATCCCTCTTTGATGATGTTGATATGCACCCCTTATTGAGACCCTCATCAAAATAAGACTTCTAAAAAATGGTTTAAGATCTCTATCACTAGTTCAATGTGGTATCTATGAACAGTCATAATGGTCATGTATTATATAGTTCCCGTACTGAGGAAAGTGTTGAAAGGAAATTAAAGGGTTTGGCATTCCCATATTCAGCTGGCCCCCAATCCTCCCCACACTGTCTTCACCTGAATTTCTAAAAGATGTAAAACATGAGAGACTATTGAATGCTGAAAATGAACTGAGAGTTAAAGGGGAAGGGGGAAGGGGGAAAAGAGGTGGCAGTGATGGTGGAGGGCACGTATGGGGAAGAGCACTGGGTGTTGTATGGAAACCAATTTGACAATAAACTATTTAAAAAAATAAATAAATTGCAAACCCTCTAAAAAATAAAAAAATAAAAGAAATCAGATCAACTTTTTCAGGGTCGGTTCCCTGGTGGAATTGATGGGTTTGATTCTCAATGAAACTGTGCCCCACTCTCCCTCCCCATTCTGTGTAAAGTAGAAGATTTTCTATGGGTCACTTTCATTTTGGGGGGAAAACCACATTTTCCTATGGTCACTTAAGTCTTTGGAAGAATCTCTCTATGAAGAGCTCCTGAAGATCTACACACTAGTTTTCTTGCACATTATAAACTGTGCAAAACCAGAGACTTTGTTTTGTTTTGAATCATGCCCCTCTTTCCCTACCCACCAAGAGATTCTGATGTATGTATCTTATTTTTTCCAGAGATTCTGATTTAATGGGTTGGGCCTGACATGTTTAACTGTTTTAATAGCTTCCCAGATGAATTTAATATGCAGCCAGATTTAAGAACCACTGGTCTAGAGCATCCTAGTTTGGCACACACAGCTCTAAGGATCTGCCTTATTATATTAAGAACTATCAATAGAGAAATTATTGGCTGGATTTATTATAAACATGCTGGGATGTGTGCATATTCTTAATTTAACCTTATTATGACTTGGCTATTTATACACTAATCTGCAGATTCAACTAGGTTGTCCAACATTTAGAAAATGGGATATGTGGTAGAGAGTAGTACATGATAGGCAGGGACTGACCATGGAGGACCTTGTCTGCCATGCTTAGGGGTATGCATTTTGATCTATAGGCAATGGGGAACCATTGAAGGGAAGAAAGAGGCAGACATTCATGTGCCATCTTATGAAATGCAGGTCATTATGACCAATCATCCATCCACAGACAGCCAATCACATCACCCCTGTGCCAACACATACTGAGGGGATTCAGGCAAGAGATAAGCTACTTAAGAAGACACAAATAATTGGGGTGCTTGGGTGGCTCAGTGAGTTAGAGCATCCAACTCTTGGTTTCGGCTCAGGTCATGATCTCATGGTTTGTGAGCTTGAGCCCTGTATCAGGCTCCACACTGATAGCGTGAAGCCGACTAGGGGTTCTCTCTCTCTTTCTCTCTCTACCCCTCTCCTGCTCGCTCTTGCTCTTGTGTGCTCTCTCTCAAAATAAATAAATAAACTTAAAAAACAGAAAATGCAAACCATCCATTTATTCACTGAACAAACATTGATTGAACACCTACTATGTGCCAAGCACTAGGGATACAGCAGGATTTCTCACCCTTGGCACTGTTGACATTCTGGACAGACAGGGCATTGGGGGTAGGGAAGGACAGCCGTCCTGTGCACTGTAAGATGTGTGACAGCATCCTCAGCTCCATCCCAGATAGTGCTGGCTGAGAACCACTGGGATTAGGGATGAATGAAGCATGATCCATGTCCTTAAGAAGTTTATAGTGTAATCCAGTAAAGGTCTGGGCGTTAAAAAAGCATAATTAAGGGTAAAAGTGCCATTAAAAAGATGCAAACTGTTAAGAGAGCTAATATAGAAAGGAAACAATGTTTCCATTTAGGGTTAGCAAAGAAGCCTCCACCGAGTTGAAGAAGCTTTTGAACTTGGCTTTAAAGACGTTCTGGGTGCATGAACTGGAACAGGATACCTCCTCAGCCCCACAGTCCTATGTAAGACACTCTGTATAAGTAACCATATGAGTATTATCTGATTTGGATCCTACTGATCGGACCAGGGTGGGCACCCAATCCATGTACAGGCTGACTGGCAAACCATGAGGTGGCCTGCCAGAAATGCTCTGATTGTGTGTTTTCCACTAGAATGTTACCTTTTCACTTCCATTTTCCCCTCTGGGTTGATTTTTTTTTAAACTTTTTTTTTTAATGTTTTATTTACTTTTGATACAGAGAGAGACAGAACATGAGAGGGGGAGGGGCAGAGAGAGAAGGAGACACAGAACTGGAAGCAGGCTCCAGGCTCTGAGCTGGCTGTCAGCACAGAGCCTGACGCGGGGCTCGAACCCACGAACGTGAGATCTGACCTGAGTCGAAGTCGGAGGCTTAACCGACTGAGCCACCCAGGCGCCCCTGGGTTGATTTTAACATGGCATGCACAAGTATGACTGCGCAATGTTCAGGTTTCATTTTGATTGGATGATACTTGGGATGGACAGGTCATTACCCGCTGTGAATATACCCCTGACTTCTCCACCCAAGGACATTATGCAGATTTCATTCTATGGGAATGGTGCTTCTAGACTGTGAAACTCACCCTGCTTCTGCCCTTCTCTCCCAGCAGTGTGTGAGGCAGATTGCGAGGGTTGACATTTTGACATTTCTCTGCTAGATCGGGTTCATGTACAGCCAAGCCTCTTGTCTCTTGTACTCTTGACCTCTGACCTGTTTGACCTTGTGGTGGATGTTCATACCCTCTGTCTCTATCTGCACCAGGAGAGTGAGTTAGTCCAGGGAGGGCGGTAGGAGACCCCATGGCATTTTCCAAGCTAGCCATTAGCTGATTGGGTCCATGACTAAAGCTGATATTTCAGTCTCTGCTTCTCCTTGTGCATACTCTTTAAGACTTAGAAGAGTAGGAGGGGCAGGTAATTAGATGCTTTGCACTGTACTCAAGTTCAGATTGGGTTTCCATGGAGCCATGGAATTGCTTTAGAATCAGCAATGTGGGACAAGAGGTCACATAGGAGCAGCTCCAGATTCCTGTCACTCTGTTCCCCAGACCTGGAATCGTTCAGCTGTTTTCTTTATATACATATATAAAGAAGTCTATCTACCTATCTAATCTATCATCTGTCTATCACCTATCTATCTCCTGGGTAAGATGTGACTTGGATATAAATCAAATTAAGAATTTCCACCGCTTACCAAAGTCTTAGAAGTGCCGATACAATGTTGCACTGCCCCGACTGCTCATATTGTCATCAAGACTAATCTTCTTCGAGCCAGCCTGCCTGGCTCATCCCAGCTCTGTCAGCTCCTGGTGATGGGATTTGGGGCAAGTTGTGTCATCTCTCTGTGCCTCATCCTTCATCTCCAGTGGGGATCATGGCGTCCGCCTCATGGGGTCATTGTCAGGGCTCAATGCGGGCTTATACGTAAGGTGTTCCGGAGGGTGCCTGGCATATTGGGAGCACCATGCCAGAGGCAGCCCCCACACGGCGCCGGCGCCGTTTCCCAAGAGCAGAGGACCTCCCTCTCCTCTCCGATTCTCCCTCCGTCAGCTGCTTGTGCCTGGATTTCTCTAACTGGGACAACTAAAAAACATTCAAACGTCAGTGCTTTTCTTCCTGAGAGTGGTGGCGCCTTAGTCCTTGCCTATCAGACACACCTGCTGTGGGGATTAATTAGGCCCTTTCCTGAGATCAAGTCTTGGTGCAGGTGGTGGTGAGGGAGGAGGCACAGGAGGAAGAGGCGGGTGTGTGCGCTTCCAAAGCTACGTTTCTTTTTCTCCCATTTATCCTAGTGGTAATTTCAAGTATTCTGGCTTAGAAACTTTTTCTTTCCTTTCCATCGCTTTGGTCCTTCATATCCCCGAACTGCAGATGGCTTAAGCGTGGCTCCCAGAGCCACCGCTTCCTTTCCAGTTTGTCTTTCACCAGCTCAGCGCATGGCCTCGTCACTTCCCTTTTGGACTGAGATCCCCACCGGGCTCCTCACTGGGTTTCTATTAAATCTGGGCGTGTACTTCTCCAAACCATGATGGAGATCACTGCCGGTTCTGGGATCAGGCGTTCTCTCAGACTGTGCTCAAGGATCTGACAACCCACAGTTTTTGGTCTGGCGAAGAGTCCTCACACTTGGGCTCATTTATTCAACGTTGTTTCTGATTCCTATGCACATGATCATCTAGTCTGGTCACTTCACTTCTTTCTCCTTTACTCATCCCTACCTATTAGGTCTCTATTTCCTTACATCCTCATGAAGTCAGTGTCTTCTAAGCTCACTCCTTACTCAACGATTTCGAATTCCTGCTGGTCTCTCAGACTGGAATGCTTTCCTCAAAATACAGCCCACCGATCTTTGAACACCCACCTCAAAACACCAGCCCTCTATGCAGCTTTCATGAATGTTCCAGACTAAATTCACATTTCTCTTTTCTGAGTGTTTGTTGGCTCTCAAATGTTTTTCTTTCTTTTTTTTTTATTTTTTAATTTATTTTTTGGCACTCAAATTTTTCTTAGGTCTTTTGCGCATTTGTATAGTGGTTAATTACATGGTATTTGCAGTCAGGCAGATGTGACTCCATGTTCCAAATCTGACTCTACCCATCACTATCTGAGTAAAGTAACTTCTCGAGGGGTCAGTTTCCTCAGTAGAGAGGCTGCTCTGATACAGTGACATAAGACACAGAATCAGGGGTCACACTGTTTGGGTTTGGATCCTGGCTTCACTACTCAGTAGTGGGGTGCCCTGGAAAGTTAGCCTCTCTAAGCCTTAGTATCTTCATCTGTAAAGTGGGCATATTAATAGTAGAAACTTCAGAGGATGGCTGAGGATTAAATGAGGTGATCCAAATAAAGTGTTTAGCAAATGCCTAGAAATATGATTATTAAAATAGGGGCAATCACTCCTGGGAAGAGTGATTCTTCCCCTCTTCAGGTATTTCTTTCCACATAGAAGGAGCTTAATTAGTATAAGATCCCAAGTTTCTCGCCTCCCTCATACTTGTGGCATCTTGGATGTGGAGGGTAGAGTGGACTTGACCTGACTGACACATTTAGGAAGAACAAATAGCTCATGCTCAGTTCAGCTCCTCCCTGCTTCCCCTTGAGAGTGGGTTGCCCACAAGAAATTATGTCTACTCTCTGCAGACCTCCTCCAGAGACACCCTAGGGAGTTTACTTACTTCTGGGATACAGCACTGAAAAATCCAATCATCTGCAAATATGTGTTCTACCGATAATAAAGATGACATGTTTGGTAGCTTTGTCTTTCTCAATTCATCCAGAATTCAGGGAGACACAATACTCCATATTGGACTCAATAGCACCTATTTCTTTTGGTTTTGGTGATGTTTAAATTACATAACAACTAAGACCATGTAGCATAGCACTTAGCCAAGCACTGGGGTTTGTATAAATTGTAATTCCTTGCTTACATAGAGCAGGAATACATTGAAAGGCTATGGGATAACTCACATAATCAATAAGAACTGCATTCAGAAAGGACCGGAGATCAAGGAGCTCTGACAAGAACCAATGGAGAATTGTGTTGGGGCACTGCCATCCAGCATACCAGCTCCAATTACTTTCAGTCTTCTTGTCACGCTGCTCAAAATTCAAATTCCAAGGGAGAGTCTATGATTCATTTGGGTTAGGTCACATGTCATCTCTTAACAGTGAAGACAAGGCATTGTGACTGGGAGCCTCATCCGACAGTGACCAACGGGGTCATATTGCCCCCAGCCTCTTTAGTCACAAAATGAGGAATGAATCCTGGATGGGAAAATCAAACCAATATACTAGTAACTAGCCTCTACCATCAATAAATCTGAATGTAATTGTTCTCATCATCAACTCCCCAAGTAGATTTAACATGTCCTACAAGGAAATGACTATGTCTTATCCTTCTTTCCATACTCCACAGCATTGAACATATTTCCTTTCCATTCCTACATCCAAGAGCACATCTTGATTTATCCTAAATATCTCCATATCTACTTCCTTGATGTCGTGCTTTTTGTTGCTGTTGTTGCAAACCATTTTGTATCTCATTTCTAGGCAGGTCCATCCTAAAGCACAGAAAGCGCCTCCTGAACACACTGGAGCAGTTAGTGAGTATGTATTGACTGATTAATTATGACAATGAGTTGTCATTGCCTATTATATTGAAAGGCAGCATGTTGAATGGGCCTTTGCTGGGAAGGCAGAACACAGTGCGAGCCATTACTTTTCACTATAACTCAAGGACATAGTTTAATGGTCACGCACACGAGAGAAGGTAACGGAGTCAGGGTCAGAGACTGAGATAGACCTAGAAAGAGACAGAAGAGACCAAGACAAGAACGAGGACTGAAATAGATGACCCATATCACAGAAGTCTTCCGTGGCCCTAGGAAAGTCCAAGGGGAATGGGTACTGTTTAGGTAACAGTTGCTGAGGGACTACCACTTGGCATTTTGAGAAAGTAAGATGGACCATCCACTGTCATAACCTTTCCAAGTAGTTTCTTCTGAAAAACACAGAACACAGCTTTCACTGTGAAGAGCATCCTTTCCCCAGTAGCATTAGCATCACGGAGCCTGCTGGAAGTGGAGGACCTCAGGCCTGCCCCAGACTTATGAATCCTATTCTGCATTTTGATTCCCAGGTGACACACATGCACATTATAGTTTGAGAAGCACCTCCCTGGGGGTATTCAGAGATCCTTAGAGGGAAGACATGCACTCTTATAGTCCCTTCAGCACGCTCTAGCATGTAACACTAGGAATGGCTTACTGCCCCTGAGTCCCAGCTTCCTTGCCTACATCATGGGAATGACATCTCTACTCCTTGTATTTAGGGCTTCTTGAGCAGAACAAATGAAATTTGAATGTTTAGGTACTTTGAAAACTGGAAAGGGCCCTGGAAATGGAGGCTCTTCAGTCAGTACATGAGGCTGAGGAGGGGACAGTGACCTCCCCCATGGCTACCACTTGTGAGTTTAACATTACTGCTGTATTCTTTCTTTCTAGCTCTGAGTAAACTTCCCCGTGTGTGAAGAAGATGTGAACAAGTCAGCAGATGATGCGTTTATTTTTGAACACGTTAATTTCTTTATCAGCTCTATTTATTTTCTGAGGGCATCACTGTATTACATTAATGCTTCAAGTTGTTAGCAATACCAGCTGGCACTGCAGGCATCACTTACATTCACAGCGTAAAAGCCCAGGGGGTAGCATGGAAATTGCCATCCAAGCCCCGGTGCTGGATTCCCTCCTTGGTGTGCTTTTTATCTCCTCTTGGGAGCAGATCCACCATTCCCTCCCCTGTTTTCAAGCTTTTTTATTTATGAGGGGATTTGGCTTCTCTGCAGTTTATTTTGTTCTTCTCCAGTGGATTTTGAGGCCTGGAGGGGTGTAGGGACTCTTCATAGTTTCTTTTGTATCTGCTTCCTCAAGGCTTAGTACACTGTAGGAATGCATGAAAAATCTGTGTAATTTGAGTGGTGCAGGAAAATACAACATCTACCACTGTATCCCTGTTCATTCATTTGTTCTCAGCATCAGTGGAACTTTCAAATAAGCCATCTTTGATGGTATAGACTCACTCTTGTGTTCCCATATGCTCTTAAAGCACACTTTGAAATGTTCATCACACACATATATGCATCTTTAATGAATGTCTTTCCTGATGGCTTGTGAATTCTCTGATAGCAGGGATTGTCTCTTATTCCTCCCCATGTCCTCATAGCTCAGAAGAATACTTGTCACATAGTAGGTGTTCAATAAACATCAGTAGAATTAAAATGAGCAATTTGACATAGATTTGAATTTTTGAGAATTTCTACTGCAATCCTGTGATTTGTAAAAAAATATATATTTGGTCTTCACCCACTGTTTCTTTCTCACAGCTGCTAAAACTCTTGGAATTTCCCAAGTGAAAGAGCCATAAAGATGTCTTTTGCTATATCAATGACGTGACTTTTTGGAAACTATCTAAGGGTGCAGCCTGGTTGCCAGGGGGAGCCAACCTTGTGACTTTAGGGCTGGAATTTTTGACCTCGCCCCCCAACCTCTGGGAATTGAACCAATCACCAACGGTCAATGATTTAATCAATCGTGCCTATGCAATGGAGCCTCCATAAAAACTCCTCCTCCCCCCCAAAAAATGGGAGTCTGGAGAGTTTCCAGATGGGTGAATATATGGAGGTGTTCTGACAATGGCAAGCTCCGAGAGGGCATGGGAGCCCTGGTCCCCTTCCCCATGTCTTGCCAAATACATCTTTCCTCTTGGTTGTTCTAATCGAGTAAGTAAAATGTTTCTCTGAGTTCTGTGAGCCACTCTAGCAAATTAACCAAACCCGAGGAGGGGGTCTTGGGAACCTTGGATTTATAGCTAGTTGATCAGAAGCACAGGTAGTGACCCGGGCTGATGAATGACATCTGAATTGTGGGGGAATATAAGACAGGGGCAGTTTTGTGGGATTAAGCCCTCAACCTGTGGAATCTGATGCTATTTCTGGGTAGAGAGTGCTAGAATTGAGTTGACTTATAAGAGACCCAATTGGCATCCAGAGAATGACTTGGTACTGTCTGGGAAAGTTAGTCCCACTTTCCACATTGAAATTGGGTCCAGAGCCTTAATTTACCTGCCTTTGCTGTTCTTTTCCACAACCAATTTATTTTAACAGTAAACCTTCCCCCACTTGGAAATCCAGCCAATTTCTTCCCAGTTTAACAAGTTTCCCTATCAGTTTTTTTCCATCCTACTGGCCTACTGCCTAGAGAGAAGGAACATAACATTTATTGAATGCTTACTTTCAAAATATGTGACAAGTGTCACTATCTCTACTTTTCTAGTGACAAAAAAGTGATGCCCAGAGGGTAAGTGGCATGACCAAGGTCATAGAGCTACTAAGAGGCAGGATTTCAACCAAGTCTAACTGAATTTATAGTCAATCCTTCCACAGAACGAAAACTCCTGTGTAGGGGATGGAAGAGTCTTACCTTATTTTCTCTCTGGCATCTGTTCTCAAGGAGGCAACCATATCTGAATAGAAGCCACAGAACTAACTGGCCAGAGTTTGAGAAAAGTGATATTATGTATTTAATTTCTTGTATAGCTATATTGTCAAAAAGAATCACATTGTAACTCAACCTTCCCTCTTCTACATGAAGCGGTCTCTTTCCAACTGGCTGTGGTTCATTCCATCTTTTTCCTCTAGGGCAGTAATGGGCAGCCTGTTTCTTTTTGTTGTGTTGTTTAACTTTTTTATGTTTATTTATTTTTGAGAAAGAGAGACAGAATGTGAGTGGGGGGAGGGGCAGAGAGAGAGAGGGAGACAGAGAATCCGAAGAAGGCTCCAGGCTCGGAGCTGTCAGCACAGAGCCCAATGTGGGTCTCAAACTCACAGACCACAAGATCGTGACCTGAGCTGAAGACAGATGCTTAACCGACTGAGCCACTCAGGCGCCCTCAGCCTGTTTCTTGTCAATGCTTCTTGGTTGATCCTTTAATCGGTTGTAGGAACTGGGTTAAGGCTCAGTGTAAGCTCTGATACAAATGCATTTGGATTGTCAAGAAATATATACGTCTCTCCCAGCCCAGAGCCTGTTCAAAGTCACATATTTCATAAAGTCATAAAGAAAACAAAATGGTCTGGCACAAAAACAGACACTCAGATCAATGGAACAGAATAGAGAACCCAGAAATGGACCCAAAAATGTATGGCCAATAATCTTTGACAAAACAGGAAAGAATATGCAATGGAATAAAGACAGTCTCTTCAGCAAATCATGGTGGGAAAACTGGACAGCGACATGCAGAAAAATGAACTTAGACAACTTTCTTACACCATACACAAAAATAAACTCAAAATGGATGGAAGATCTAAACATAGGACAGGAAGCCATCAAACTCCTTGAGAAGAAAGCAGGCAAAAACCTCTTTGACCTCAGCTGCAGCAACTTCTTACTCAACTGATCTCCAGAGGCAAATGAAACAAAAGCAAAAATAAACTATTGGGACCTCATCAAAATAAAAAGTTTCTGCACAGTGAAGGAAACAATAAGAAAACAAAATGACAATACATAACAAAACATAATGGGAGAAGATATTTGCAAATGACATCTCAGATAACGGGTTAGTATCCAGAATCTACAAAGAACTTACCAAACTCAACATCTGAAAAACAAATAATCCAGTAAAGAAATGGGCAGAAGACATGAACAGACACTTCTCCAAAGAAGACAACCAGATGGCTAGCAGACACATGAAAAAATGCTCAACATCACTCATCATCAGGGAAAAACAAATCGAAACCACCGTGAGATACCACCTCACACCTGTCAGAATGGCTAACCTTAACAACTCAGGCAACAACAGGTGGTGGTGAGGATGCAGAGAAAGAGGATCTCGTTTGCACTGCTGGTGGGAATGCAAACTGGTGCAGCCACTCTGAAAAACAGTATGGAGGTTCCTCAAAAAATTAAAAATAGAACTACCCTACGACCCAGCAAATGTACTACTAGGTATTTATACAAGGGATACAGGTTGCTGCTTTGAAGCGGCACATGCACCCCAATGTTTATAGCAGGGCTACTGACAATAGTTAAAGTATGGAAAGAACCCAAATGTCTATTGATGGATGAATGGATAAAGAAGATACGGTATACATATATATACAAGGGAATATTACTTGGCAATCAAAAGAATGAAATCTTGTCATTTGCAACTACATGGATGGAACTGGAGGGTATTATGCTAGGTGAAATTAATCAATCAGAGAAAGACAGATATCATATGACTTCACTCATATGAAAAATTTAAGATACAAACCAAATGAACATAAGTGAAGGGAAGCAAAAATAGTATAAAAACAAGGAGGGGGACAAAACATAAAAGACTCTTAAATATGGAGAACAAACTGAGGGTTGCTGGAGGGGTTGTGGGTGGAAGGATGGGCTAAGTGGCTAGGGGGCATTAAGGGAGACACTTGTTGGGATGAGCACTGGACTTTATACATATGGGATGAATCACTGGAATCTACTCCTGAAATCATTGTTGCACTATATGCTAACTAACTTGGATGTAAATTTAAAAATTAATTACTTAATTAAAAGAAAAAGAAAACAAAGTAGTCATCGGTATAATTATCATTTATCTATAGACCCATCCATGACCATTATTTAAAAATACATATTCTCATAACTTATACTTAATTTAACCTATTACTTAATATTGTAATGTATATGTTTTTCTTTTTTAAAGAGCATGAGCAGGGGAGGGGCAGAGGGAAAGAGAAAGAGGGAATCCCAAGCAGGCTCCATGCTTAGCGCTGAGCCTAATGTGGGGGCTCAATCCCATGACCTGAACCAAAATCAAGAGTTCGATGCTCAACCAACTGAGCCACCCAGGTGTCCCTGTAATTGATCTTCTTGAGACATTCTTCAACATCCATTCACCAAATACGCATTCAATGCCTGCCTACGTCCAGTACCTTCCTAGGTACTGAGAATGGCAGGAAGTGAAATCATGGGTCCTGGCCTCAAGTATAATTCGTTCCTCCAAAAAGTGCTCATATCTGTCTGATGGACTCAAGGAAGGTTTTTCAGAGAAGGAGGCTTTGACAGACACTGGGCAGAGGGAATGGACATGTCTGGAAGCAGTCAGGTAGTAACTGAGAAAAGCATGCTGTACGGAAAAGTCACAGCACGTAAGAACAAACATAGTAACAACGGATGCTATAGTCCAATCAATTCTGCCCATGCGCTACTTAATGACGTTAAGGGAAAAAAAGAATTTTTTAAAGAAAAGAAGCATCTGAAAACATTCAAGGTCACAGTTTTGCTCTGAGCACATTCTAATAGGCTTTTCCTGTCCTTATGTGGTCATTTTAATAGAAAAGAACTCTGCATTTCCATTGTCAGAAAAGAGCCATCAGGCTGAGCAAAGAGAGAAAGGCTCTTCATGGGGTCCTTTCAAATCTGGTGTGGCTGCAGTGCTCTTGGTGGAGACAAAAGGGACAATCTTGTCCCTGACAATGGAATGGCAACTGTGATAAAGCGCCCTTCTGTTAATGGCAGTGTCCTCTCCAGCCAAGCCACAGGGTGCTCTAGAAAAATGTGTGTGCTTTCCAGCAGTATCCAGTTGTGAATCAATCCAGCCCCATGCATTTTTTCCTCTTGAGACAGAGAAGCAATGTCATACTGCTGAAGGGACGCGGGTCAAAGCTACACTGGGGGCTCTGGTCACACTTGATGGGTAGCCTATTTGAAATGGTGGCTCACCATATGACTTATTCATCATTATCTCATAACCCAGAAAGCATCTAGTCTAAACTCTTTTTAGGAAAAATACAACCCAGAGTGGTCCAGCAATTTACCCAATATCACACAGCTGATTGGCACCTAGTCTGTATTAATCCAACACTGACCTTATAGTAAGTACTAATCTGTCTTATTCAACATAAGTTATTCCATTAATAATTATCTACTGAATACTTATGGTGTGCTAAACACCTCATTAGGCCATGGATTATTTTCCATGGAGAGGCAGTATCCAGTTATGAATCAATGCTTACTGCTTTTGGGTCTTGGGCTAGTTGCATACTCTCTCTAAGCCTCAGTTTTCCCATCTGTAAAATGGAGGTGATAATAGTTCCTGTTGCAAGGACATCATGAAGATTAAATGAGATAATGCATGTAGAGGTCAGCACAGCACCGTGTCTGGCCGACTTAATCTTGGGGTCACTATGATTTAACCCTTTTGGGCTCTTCTGCCAGAGCAAAGATCTTTAATTATGTCTGCCTGCCCTAATGGTGGTTGTGCAAGGTTTATTTCCTCTGTGCCCTTTGAGTCCCTCTAAATCCCTGATTGACAATTCTGGAGGGCCGAAGCTTATCTCCTTCACAGCCAACCCCTGCTCTGGCTCTCTCCTTCCTTCACCTCCACATTCTTGGCAGCATCCCCTGGAGGGAATTCAAATGTGTTCTCTAAATATGGCCTCGGGTACCTGGGTGGCTTAGTTGGTTAAGCGTCCAGCTTCGGTTCAGGTCATGAACTCACATTCGTGGGTTCGAGCCCCGTGTCGGGCTCTGTGCTGACAGCTTGGAGCCTGGAACCTGCTTCCGATTCTGTGTCTCCCTTTCTCTCTGCCTCTCCCTGCTCATGCTATGTCTCTCTGTCTCAAAAATAAATAAAACATTAAAAAAAATTAAAAAAAAATATGGCCTCATACTCTTGGGAGGGAGCTTCGTCAATAGGACGTCCCCCTCTCCTGAATCCATTCTGAGAGAAACAGGGGCCAGCCCCCCCGATGACATATCATCCATCTCTGAGCCCAGCCAGGTTTGGGTTGGCTCATAAGATCTGGGACTTGTCCTAGACTCTGGCATTCTAAGAAAGGGTTCCATAGAGCCCTAGAGTTAAAAACAAAACAAAACATGAAACACAATAAGCAGTGCAGCACATCAGCCCTTTGGGCAAGAATCAAGGGGAGAGCACAGTTCAGCACATACTTGGCTGTTCACATTCCTAACAGCATAATTGAGTTTTCCTGGTTCCTTCTGCAGCTCGATCACCTCTAATGTAACAAGTCATCTTCTGGGAAAGGTTTTTGCACATGCACAAACATCCTGCTTCTCTGGTCTCCTTTTGCAAATCATCCTCCCTGTGAGTGAGGATGCAACCTACTTTTGGGCACAGCTAAAATAATGGAATGTGGGCATGAATGATGGCAATACATTCCCGAGGGAGGCAGATGCTTCAGCACAGGTCTGCGACAGATTTGTGAAATACTCTATCTGCATTAAGGCAGCTCCCATCCATCAGTGAATTCCTTAGCCCGCCAGCTTGTGAGGCTCATTTGAATGATTACCTTTTGTGGTTTCTTTGTCCCTTTTAATTTGAGAAGTGAGCTTTTAATTTTGAATCTCCCAAGAAAATTTTGGAGCATCTTGTCTTCTTTTTGTCTTCTGGGAAAATGAGGATGTAGCTTTGAAGTGGGGGAAGAGAAATGACTGAAGAGAAAGACTTTTCTCCGTTGGTGGAGGGAGGCTCACATCATTAGTACATCCATTTGTCATTTTCAACTCAGAGAGGTTAATTGATTGGCAGAAAATCAAAAGGACCTTGTGTATTTCTCCCCAGGTTAGTCTGCCTCCAAAGACCATGCACTGCAACACAGACAAAATGATATTGTCACTTATTATCTCTTCTCTAAGTCAGGAGGTCATTTTTTATCCTCAAATTAGCCTCCTTCTCACATTTCTTCCTGTGTTTCTTTGATGTAAACACTATGCATTGTTCAGGATCGGGGGCAATGCATATTTTTCCCATTTGGATTCCAGTAATGATATATTTTTCTTATACATTTAGCTTCGTTACAACACTACGTGCTTTGATTTACTAAACAAAACCACCCAAGTTTCTTCTAATTTGATTCATGTTGAAAGTATTAATAGCAGAGCGATTAATTCTTAAAACCTCTTTCCCTTATTGATATTAGCTTGAAGTATAGCAAGAGCTCTTCTTCCCACTTACTGTTTTTATCCTGAAAATTCCTACTCCTGGCACTCAGTATCTAAAGGCATTGGTTCTGGGGCACCTGGGTGGCTCAATGGGCTAAGCATCTAACTCTTGGTTTCAGCTCAGGTCATGATCTTGCTGTTGGTGGGTTTGAGCCCCCATCAGGCTCTGCACTGACAGTGTGGAGCCTGTTTGGGATTCTCTCTCTCCCTCTCTCTGGATCTCCCCTGCTTGCTTGCTCTCTTTCTCAAAATAAATAAACACTTTAAAAAAGACATTTGTTCCAAACTATTTGTTAAATTCCTATTTTTTTTAGTTTTATTTATTTTTTTGTCTTTTTTTTAAATAGTTTATAAATTTACTTATGTTTTAGTGTCAGCAATAATTTGAGAGGCGCTGATAAAGAAGTACTCATACAACAGCAATAGAGAATGTGTGCAACAGGGTTGGCCCACATAATTTTGCAGTTTGGGAAGCTGCAAATTGTTGTCCGTGGCTGGGACCCAGGGTTTATGCTTGGAGCCAGCAGATGACAAAACAGCCCGTCCTTATCCTGACGGCGCTGCTACGTCACAGTACGTTTCACACTAGTGTGATTTTTGCTGAGAATTTTTTTTTTTTTTTTTTTTTTTTTGGTATAGGTGCCCTTTATAAGATTGAGACAGTTCCTTTCTATTTGGGGCTTGTTATGAGATTTTAAGATCATAAAATGGAGATAATTTCTTTTAAATGCTTTTTCTCTGTTGAGATGACGATATGATAATTAGGCTTTATTTTGTTAATGTGGTGAGTTCATTGTTGGAGGTTTTCAACATTAAACCAATCTTGCTTTCTCAGAATAAACCCTTCTCAGTCACAAAATACTTAACCTTTTTCAAACATTGCTCTATGTGGTTTCCTAATTTCATGATTTTTGCATCTTCATGACTAAGATGATCTTGCCATGTTCACGTTTTGAAATGTCCATGCCAGATTTTGGCATAAGGATTTTGTTGGCCTTATAAAATAAGGTTGAGAGTGATCCATTTTTTGGTGTTTCACGAAACAGTTTGTATATAATTGGCTGTATCTTCTTTAAATGTTTGCTAGAATACACTAGCGAAGCTATTTGGCACTGAGTTTTCTTTGTGGAAATTATGGATTCAATTTCTTTGATGTTATGGGATAATTCAGATATTTCATTTTCCCGTTAGTTTTTCTTTTTAATGTTTTATTTATTTTTGATACAGAGAGAGACAGAGCATGAGAGGGGGAAGGGCAGAGAGAAGGAGACACAGAACTGAAGCAGGCTCCAGGCTCTGAACTAGCTGTCAGCACAGAGCCTGACACGGGGCTTGAACCCACGGACGAGAGATCTGACCTGAGCTGAAGCCGGAGACTTAACCGACTGAGCCACCCAGGTGCCCCCCGTTAGTTTTAATAAATTGTATTTTTAATAATTTTTCTATTTTATCAAAGTTTAAAATTTAATAAACTGAATTGTTTATAATACTTTATTGCTCTCTTTTGAATATTATAAGATCTGTAATGATTTTCCTGTTTTCTTACCTAACAGGTATTATTTCTCTTCTCTCTTGATTCTTGATTAGTCTTGCTAGATAGTTACATTTATTATTAACTAGTCAATTAAAAATTTTTTCCTAATGTTTATTTATTTTTGAGAGAGAGAGAAAGAGACAGTGTGAGAGCAGAGGAGGGTCAGAGAGACAGGGAGACACAGAATCTGAAGCAGGCTCCAGGCTCTGAGCTAGCTGTCAGCACAGAGCTATCACGGGGCTCGAACTCAGGAACTGCATAATGACAGGAGCTTACGACTGATACTTAACTGACTGATCCACCCAGGCACCACTCTAGCTAGTTAATTTCATTACTGTTTTCAAAAGGTCAACTTTGGTCTTTGTTGATTTTTTTTTGTAAGTTTGTTTTCTCTTTCCTTAATTTCTGCCTCTACTATTTTTCTCCTTTATTCCATTTTTTGGGGAACTTGCTCTTCTCATTTCTTGAGATTATTCATCGTATCACTTTTTGCCCTTCTACTTTTACAATACATATATTTAAAGGTAGAGATTTCCTTGAAGACACATCCTATAAGTATTTTTATGTACTGCATTCCTGATATTTTAGTTTAAAATATTTTCTAATTTTTAAATTTTGAATTCTTCCTTTGAACAATGAGTTATTTAGAAGGGTGTTCCTTAATTTTCAAAAACATGGGGATTTGTAGTTTTTCTGGTCATTGATTCTTAGCTTAATTGCACTATGGCCTAAAAATATATTCTGTATGATTTCAGTTCTTTGAAATTGGTTAAGATTTGTTTTATGACCACTGATACAGTTAGGCTTTGTAACTGCTTCATATGTATTTGGAAAGACTGTGTATACTACAATTATTGAGTAGAATGTTAGTAAGTTACAATTAGATTATGTTTACCAATGGGTGGTTCAGATTGTCTATACCTTCACTAATTGTTTTTGACCACTTATACTGTTGCTGAAAGAAGTATGATTAAAAATTCCAACTAAGATATTAGATTTGTCTATTTCTCCTTTCAGTTCCATTAGCTGTTCCTTTGTATATATTTGGCCTATATTGTTTGATGCATATAAACGTGTAACTGCCATATCTACCTAGCAAATAAAAGCTTTTTTTTTAATTATGAAGTTTGTTTTTTATTCATCTGTAATGCTTTTGACTTTAAAGTGTGTTTTTTTCCTAATGTTTATTTATTTTTGAGGGAGAGGGACAGAGTATGAGCTGGAGAGGGGCAGAGAGAGAGAGAGAGAGAGAGAGAGAGAGAGAGAATCTGAAGCAGGCTCCAGGCTCTGAGCTGTCAGCACAGAACCTGATGTGGGGCTGGAACTCACAAACCATGAGATCATGACCTGAGCTGAAGTTGGCACTTATCTGACTGAGCCACCCAGGTGCCCCAAAGTGTGCTTTTTCTAATATTAATTTAGGTACCCTAGCTTATTTTCAGTTATTCTTCACATGCATATCTTTTTTCATCCTTTTACTTTATTATTATTTTATTTTTAAAAAATATTTATTTTTTGAGAGATAGAGAGACAGAGTGTGAGCGGGGGAGGGACAGAGAGAGAAGGAGACAGAATCTGAAACAGGTTCCAGGCTCCGAGCTGTCAGCACAGAGCCCAATGCAGGCTCAAACTCACGAACTGTGAGATCATTTAAATTCCCGTTAGTTAACATACAGTGTAATATTAATTTCAGGTGTACCCTTCAGTGATTCAACACTTACATGCAATACCCAGTGCTCATTACAAGTGTCCTCCTTAATCCTCATTCTTTATTTCACTCAACTCCCTACCCCCTCCCCTCTACTCCATCAGTTTGTTTTCTAAAGTTAAGAGTCTGTTTCTTGCTTTGTTTCTCTCTTTTTTTCCATATGATTGCTTTGTTTCTTAAATTCCGCATCTGAATGAAACCGTATGGTATTTGTCTTTCTCTGTCTTATTTTGCTTTGCATAATCTTCTCTAGCTCCATCCACATCATTGTGAATAGAAATACTTCATTGTTTTTATGGCTGAGTAATATTCCATTATATATACACACCACATTTTCTTATACAACAATATATATTCTATATTCCTTGTTTCTTATGCATTCCTCAGTCAATGGACATCTGAGCTGTTTCCACAGTTTGGCTATTGTAGATAATGCTTCTATAAACATTGAGGGGCATGCATCCCTTTGAGCTAGTATTTTTGTATTTTTGGAATAAATACCTAGTAGTGCAATCACTGGTTCATAGGGTAGTTCTATTTTTAGCTTTTTAAGGAAGCTCCATACTGTTTTCCAGAGTGGCTGTACCCATTTGTATACCTGCCAACAGTGCCAGAGGCTACCCTTTCTTCACATCCTCACCAACACCTGTTATTTCTTGTGTTCATTTTAGCTATTCTGACAGGTGTGAGGTGATATCTCATTGTAGTTTTGATTTGAACTTCCCTGATGATGAATGATGTTGAGTATCTTTTCATATGTCTGTGGTCCATCTGTATGTCTTTTTTTTTTTTTTGGAAAATGCCTATTCATGTCTTCTGTCCATTTTTAAATTGGATTATTTGTTTTCTGAGTGTTGAATTTGATAAGTTCTTTATATTTTGAATCCTAACCCTTTATCAGATATGTCATCTGCAAATATCTTCTCCCATTCCATAGTCATTCCTTTATTTTTTTATATCCCTTTACAATATTTCCATGTTTTAGATGATTCTTATAAAAAGTTGATAGTTGAACTTTGTTTTATTGGAGAGTCTGAAAATCTTTGCTGTTAATTAGAACATCTGGTTTATTGACATTTAATCACTGATATCTTTGGTCTGAATCTCTCGTTTTATTGTCAATTTTCTGTTTATGCCAACCAATATATATTCTATGTTCCTTGTTTCTTGTTTTCTTTTATGTTGATTGAGTTTTTTCACTATTTCATTTTCCCTCTCTATTAGCTTGATAGTTATATTACTAATCTTTTGGTGATGTCTTGGTCAGTTTTGGCTGCTCTAACAAAATACCATAAACTGGGTGGCTTACAATAGATATTGTTCTCATAGTTCTGGAGGCTGGAAGACATAGATCATGGCGTCAGCATGCTTGGGTTCTAGTGAGACACCTCTTCTGGATTGCAGATAGCCAACTTCTCTCTGTACCCTTACATGGTGGAAAGAGAGAGAGAGAGAGAGAGAGATGAGAGAGAGAGAGACACACACACACACAACAAGCTCTCTCATGACTCTCAGAAGGGCATTACTCTCATTCATGATAGCTCCACTATTGTGACCTCATTGATCCTAAGTACCCCCCACCATCTCCCAATACAATCATGTTTGGGAGTAGGGTTTCGACATAAAGAATTTTGGGTGGACACAAACACCCATCCTAGAGATTGTTTGCCCTAGAGATTACAACATGTATCTATAACCTAGCAAAGGCCAGTGTTATTTAATACTTTTTACCTTCTTTCTGTATAGAGCAAGGACCTTAGAATATTTGAACTCTGCCCTTTAACTCATATACTATTGTTGCTGCATATCATTAAGCTTACAGATATTTTAAATTATCAGACACAATGCTTATTGCTTTGTGCAGCTAATATTCACTGAGCTCCAGTCACATATTTATTCTTTTGATTTTTAATTGATCTGTATTTCTCCCTTCATCTCTAAACTTCCATTTGGGATAATTTATTTTCTCTAAAAAACTTCAGTTGTATGGATCTGCTGAGTTCTATTTTTGTCTGAAAATATTTTTGTTTCACCTTTATTCTTGAAGGCTATTATTACTGGGTATAGAATTCTATAGTGGCAAGGTGTTTTTCTCAAGTACTTTGAAGAAATGATTCTATTGTCTTCTGTATCTCATTATTTCTGTTGAGACAGTAATAAGTCTCTCTCTTCTCTCCTGTTTGCTTTTAATATTTACTTTTTGTCTTAGGGTATTAGCAGTTTTATATGATGTATCTAGATGTGGGTTTCTTAGCATTTATCCTCTTTGTGATTGGTAAGAATTCTTGAGTTTATGACTTAATGTCTTTTGTCAGTTAAAAAAATCAACCAATATATGTTCAAATATTTCTTTTCCTCCATTCTTTCTATAGTCTCACTCTGAGACTCATTACACAGATGTTAACACTTTTTGATGTATTTCATATGCCCTAGGTCGCCTGTACTTTTATCCTTTTTTTCTTTCTTGCATAGTTCTAGATATTTTCTTCTATCTTCTTGGTTTACACTGTGTCTAACTGCTATTAAATACATCCATAGAATTCTTACTTTTGGTTATTGTACTTTATTTTAGTTCTAAAATTTCCATTTGATTATTTTTTGTAATTTCCAGTAATTGGCCAAAATTCTGAATGCAGTCTTTTATCTCTTTTATAAGCATTGTTATCCTAAAGTTTGTGATTAATAATTTTATTATCTAGAACTGCGTGGATCTTTTTTTTTTCTTTTGGTTCTTGGGTGTTTTGCCTTGTCTTCTCATGGTACTTGTTCATTTTGATTATGTCCTGGCATCATATGATGAAAATTAGGGGGGGGAAAGGCTTATGATGGTGTTTTCTTTTCCCAAAGAGGAGTTATGTTTCTGTAAGGAAGACAGGGGCACTAAAAATCTGGGGTCATGTTAATCTATTTTCAGGGACTGAAATGTTTAAATCTTGGCTTCAATTTATTTAAGGGTTAATCTTCCATTTTACCCTTACTCATAGGGTGTTGAGCCCTTAGAGTTTCAAAAGTTTATCAGTGCTTCTTTGGTGACTCTAGAGTGCAATTTTGGTCTCTCTAACTCTAATTAATCTGTCCAAATTTCTGTTCAGTAACTTGGACTCTCATCAACCCCTTATGGAATCAGCAGATACTAAGAGTAAAGACATCCAATTGTTGAACTTACCTCTGTTGGTTTCCGTCTTTTTCTCAAATCTCAGTCTCATATTTTCTCATTGCTTTTTATAAATTATCATTTTATTATTTTATTTTTTAGCCCTCCAGTGACTTTGAGCAGATTAAAATAAAATATTGTGCAGATTATCTAGTTATCCCTGGTGAGAGTGTTGGTCCACCATTTCAGAAGCCATTTAATCATCTTAATATGCAGCTGCCCCCTCTCCATGTTGCCTAAGGGAACCAAGGAGAAAAATTAGGTCCCAAGCCTGTGCTGTGAGTTTTAAGGTGAATATAACATTCTCCAGGGTCTGGCCAAGACAGTAGCAAGGGTTATAAGAGCACTCCAAAGGGAAGGTAAAATTAAGTAGGAAAAATTCAAGACCATTGCTCTAATTTCTCATTTTATCATAGATGCCTCTGTTTTTCCTATAATAGAATGTAAGTCAATTTCAGGCTTTATTAAACATTGTTTTTCTATCTGTAACCACAATTATATCTTAATATGGGTGGTTATTGATAGCATGAAGACTTTTTCAAATCTATTAGGCACCTGGATAGATTTGGATATTCAAGAAGGGGAGAAAAACAGAATTGCTCCACATAATGGGAGAACAATTCGGAGTTTTATATGGCAACACTGATGGAGGAGGTGAGGGGAAACAAGGAGAAAGGGTAAGAACGAGATGCTGGTGTGATTGAGGTTATGAGCTTCGCAGTGTGACATCTGCACCACCGCCATCATCTACACCCCCCCAACCCCCATCTTCAGTAAAGCTGAATAAACTCCACTTTTATAGCAGAAAGCAAAACACAGATTATTCTGTGTCATTGACATGAGGTAGGATGAGGCTTGGAATAGAAAGAAACTCTGCCGAGAGGTTTGGACTTCCATAGGCTATATGGTGCAGCTTATGTATCCATCATGACCTCTGGGCTATAAGAAAAACTCTCTTCTGTCTAGACTTTTTTCATGAGAAACTCTCCTCAGTGGAAATGTGGGTCAGTCGTGTTTTCCTGTGATGATAGAGGCTCTCTTCTCACACCACCTTCCCATTCCCATCCTAGTCATAGTGAGGTGTTACAGCTTCAAATGACAGGAAGCGTAGTAACCTAGGGGCCCAAGAACTGGTGTTTTAATCCTGTTTCAATGGTTGTAGAATTTGTTGCATTACCTTTGGAGTCTCTGTTTCCTCATCTCTAAAATAGAGTTGTACTAGATCATGGTTTGCAATTTTTCTCTGAGGACCCCTTTGTTAAAATAAAATCTTTAAAAAAAATTTTTTATGTCTTTGTTTTATTTTGAGAGAGGTGAGCGAGGGAGGGGCAGAGAGACAGGGAGACACTGAATCTGAAACAGGCTCCAGGCTCTGAGCTGTCAGCACAGAGCCCAATGCGAGGCTTGAACCCACTGACTGTGAGATCATGACCTGAGCCAAAGTCAGATGCTTAACTGACTGAGCTACCCAGGTGCCCCGTTAAAATAAAATCTTAAACGGAAGCATGCATACATAAAGTGAGCAAAATGAAATCTAGTTGAAGTGGAGGAGTGAGCAGGGGGTGGGAATCTTACCTGCACATCTCTTCCTCTGTTCATAGCCCTCATGGAGTCTTAGTATTGTTGGATAACCAGTGGGCTTGATGGGTGCTGTTCTAGCTATCTTCTACAGAAGATGAATGCCACCTTTCAGCCACCTTCAAATGATAGTAATTTAGGGAAAAGATTCCTTTTTGGGGTGGGAGACGGAGAGTGGAGAGGAAGTCCACGTTCATGGATGCCTTATTAGGCGCCAGACACAGAGCTAACTAAGCACTTTCCTCAGCCTTCCTAAGGGCTATGTGGAGTTGGTTTTATGCTCAATGGAGGGAGGACCTGCAGCTCAGAGAGGAGTATGTGGCTCAAGGTACCATTGTCAGCATGTGGCAGAGCTGCGTTCCCAGCTCAGTTCTTGTTGGTTCCACCATCAGACATGGAGGTGATGGGTAGAAAGCAGGCATCTTAGTAAATGCAATATAGGTTTGGGTCCAGGAAAGTGCCATGGGTCATTTGGATGGAGATTATATATCTGCTTTCAGATTTTGACTTGTTTCTCTTTTCTGTAAATTTTTTTAACGCTTATTTATTTTTGAGAGGGAGAGAGAGTGTGAGCGAGAGCACATAAGTAAAGAGGGGCAGAAAAAGAGGGAGATACAGAATCCAAAACAGGCTCCAGGCTCCAAGCTGTGAGCACAGAGCCTGATGAGGGGCTCAAACCCACAAACCATGAGATTGTGACCTGAGCTGAAGTCTGACTCTCAATTGACTGAGCCACCCAGGTGCGCAATCTTCTTTTTTATTTAGTGTAATATGGGAGACTGTAATAAGATGATTCAACCCTACGATGTGCCTTTTAATTCATGGTCTAAGCGTTTCCCTTCTCAGTTACATACCACGCACAGCCCTAGCCTGGAGGGCTGGCAAGGCACTGTTGGTTTAAGCTGCCCCGTCTTTAGTGCCCTAGGATCAATATGTGGCATTAGTCTATTTCTGAATTACTACATTCTCATCTTTCCCCAAGAGTTTTAGGGAAAATAGTCTCATTGGTTAGAACCCTTGGGATGAATTAAATGTGCAAGATGTTGAACAATTTTCAGAGGGAAGAAAAAATTATGTGGTTTTTTTATTTCATTATCATTATGCTAATGACTGTCCTTGGTTTAGAGCAATGCGATACAATGGCTAGACAGACATAGAATGCCAAGTCCACAGCAATAACAATAGCAACAATATTGCTAAAAAAAAAAAAAACATCATTTAGTAAGTGCTCAGGATAATTTTTGTGCCCAGCTATTTGGTTAAACATTATTTCTGGGTGTGTCTGTAGGGGCATTTCTGGATGAAATGAACATTTGAATTGGTAGACAAACT
This sequence comes from Suricata suricatta, assembly GCF_006229205.1. NCBI lineage: Eukaryota > Metazoa > Chordata > Mammalia > Carnivora > Herpestidae > Suricata > Suricata suricatta. Next base: position 29,566,207 of record NC_043716.1, read on the forward strand.
GACCTCTACAGTGTGGGGGGATCCCATTCAATCCATTGAAGACTTGTGTAGACCAAATAGCTGAGGAAGAAAGAATTCTTTTCTTTTTACCTGTTTTCCAGGCGGGCCATTGGCTTCCTCTTGCACTCTGACTGAAGCGGGTTCTCCTGGATCTCTGGCGTTTGGACTCAGACTGGGAACTACACGTCCAGCTCTCCCAAGTCTCCAGCTTGCAGATGGCGGGACTACTCAGCCTCCATTATTGCTTGAGCCAATTCCTTATAACAAATCATAGATATGCACATGTGCTATACATATATCTCCTAGGGATCAGTGTCTCTGGAGAACCCTAATACAGCGACTACTGCGCGGCAGGCACTGCTCCGCTGCGCTGCACATAACAGCATATTTAACACGACCCCCCACACTCATCAGCTTGGTCTGGTTATTTCCGTTGTGCAGATGAGGCTTAGAGCAGTTCAGTAACTTCAACAAGGTCATATAGCCTAAGGGCAGGGTGGGGGTGGAGGACGGTCCACAAATTTATCTGACTTTATGTGTTTATGGGGATAATGATGCCCACCTTGAAAGGCTCTCAGGGCGACTGAACGAGGTGATAGGCGTGAATTACTTGGAACAGGGCAGAATGCATGGCAGGGATTCAGAAATAGCTTCTGCTATTTCATTTTCATTGTGTTACAAAATTCAGAGAGTTTGCAGCTCGTGAAATAGATGTAATTCCTCCATTGTAATATATCAGTAACATCTGAATTTGATCATTTGTTCATCTCCATTAAGCTCCAATGATATTTCATGTTATCCTGGGGAAAGATGTGATTACTATGACATTTAAAATCCGGCACAGCCCAGGGGAGGGAGGGGGCATACTCCGAGAGACAGGGAAAATCCGGGCCCCACTCTCAGCAGACAACTCCGGCTGCCATACTTGAGGAAGCTGAGCAGCTGCAAAGGTCACCAGGAGGTGCTTTGTTTCCCAAAAGGTGTTTGGTATTTACTTTTGCTCAAGCATGTTCCTTCTGCTCTGATAACCGTTGTCATCTTCCATTACAATAAAAGATGTCAGAAGGATTTTTACAGGCATATGGCATTAATTTAGCTTTCCCTCCGCGGTCATAAGAGGGTTTGCAAAAATGAAAACAAAACAAAACAAAGCCCCACTCAGCCGTTCATCAATTCATATTTATTGGACAGGGATCATGAGTCACACAGTGGGGAGAACAGGATCTCCGTTTCGAAATCTACGAACGTGCATGTTCTTTCCAGGGTGCTGGCTCCATTGGTGCACCGTTCTCCGTTTCCTCTCCGGTCTCTGGGAAACGGGTCCGAGGACTGTGCAGATTTCCTTGGAAAATAAAACAACATCAGCCACGTTTTCTCTTCACCCTAGCACTGCTTGGAATTATGAGTGCTAATTGCCAGAGCCACTGCGAGCCACAATCCCGTGAGGTAGGCAGGGCTGGCTCGATTATTTCTTTCTCATAGGGGTGGGGGAAGAGCAGGTCAGAGACTTTGAGACAGTCGGCTAGGGTCTCAGCCAGAGAAGGAGCCAGTTGGTGAAGACTCCCTCCGTTCCTATTTCTTACCCACCTGTCTTCACACCTTGGAGGGCCTTACAAAAATCTGACGATGCTATTACTTTGCTTATAGTGTTTCCATTCCTTGCCCTTATTCTTAGGATAATGTCCAAGCTTCTTAACATGCTTGTAAGGTCTTTTGAGATCTGGCCATGCTCACTTCTATAGACTTATGTCAAGCCATTCCCATTGCCCTGATCCCGTTGCCCACCCCCGAATCGATGCTCTGGCTATACTGAACACCACTATATCACACTTTGTTCTCAACGCCCTGCCATTACTTAGGGAGCTCCCTTTACCTTCCCACACCCCCACATACCTGGCTAATGCTTACGAATTATTAAATCTCCTTTTAGACATAACTTCCTCCAAGAAGCCCTCCTTGATTTCTCTTACCTGTGTTAGATGCCTCCACTTTGTTCATCCATCACACGCTCTTCCTCCCCTCCACTGAGTCTATTCATCTGCCTCTCCTGCTGGCCTGTAAGCGCTGTGAGAGTGAGGACTGTGCTCATCCCGTGGACGGGCAGCACCTGCGTCCCTAGAAGGCAGGCAAGGATTTCCACCAAGGAATGAATGGATTTGTTTATTCTTTCTGATGATATTTTCCAGATAGCAGATCTCCGAGACACACATCAGGAATCCTTGGATTATTCCTTATGCTGACTGTCCTCCATGTGCTCCCTCAGCCCCAGGAAGAAGAGGAGCTCAGCGGAATACCTCCCTGGGCTCCTGCTGGGTGTTTTGTGTTGGCTTCCTTCCAGCAACTGGAAGCACCCACAGCGGAAGGGGGAATGGGAGGAGAGCAAGATCAGGGCAAACTGTCTTCCTTTTTGGCCCTTCTTGCTGTGACACCATGTTCTGATAGTAGCCCCGCCTGTGCACAACTACAGCTCCAGTGGGGAGCCTTCTCGACAGTCCAGTTCTCAGTAGTTTATGGCAGCATTTCATCTTATCCCTCAGGTCTGAAGGTGCAAATGGCTTCTAACTGTTGTCGGTTTCTGGGTATTTCAGTGTCACTTGTTTTTCCCTGAACCTTCACCAAAATATAAGTTGTGCCTTCAGCTGGACCATCTGTGGTGGCTTCTATTTCCTGTCAGGTTCCTGACTGACAAAAAATTCTACTTGGTACAGGTAGGATTGTGATTTTCAAATTCTCTGGGGTGGTTTCTGGCAACTTTAGATTTCTGGAGGTAATTCTCGGAACAGCTCCAAAGTGCTCAGACATAAGACAGGAATTTTCAGGAGGCTCACAATAAAATCTCCCATATCTGCCAAACTTTCAGCATTTCCTCTGTGAGCATCAGCAGGTGTCTTTAGACCTCAGAAGTCATATTCTTCCAAGAAGATGTGGTGTCTGTATATCTTACACAACTCAGTGATATGAAAAATCTGTCCCTTCTGTTAGGAATGGCTCTGTAGTGTTCCCCAAATTCACTCTTACTTCCTGTCATTTAACTCCAGTAATGGTCTACTTGTGAAGGCTACATCCATAGTTACACAATGTTGGTTAGATTGTAGGGACACTAGTGGGAAAGAAGTTGTGGATGCAATGGATTTAGGCAGCATTGGTGTTTTCCTTTAAGATCCTGTGATCTCATAACATTTAAAAAAAATAGTACACAAGTTGTATTCTCTGAGAATGTATGATTGGACTGAATTGTGATTTGGGGATACCTGGGATCTACTATAAGTAGGAGAAGGCAAGCTATTTCCAGATCTGACATATCCTGGCCTAGAATCCCAAACTGAATCACTCTGTAGTCTAGGCCAACCTTAACAGAACCCGAGGTGCAGGAAAACTGTATATTTACAATTGTTATCAGGGTGAAATGTACAAAAACTGGATTTAGGCAAGAGAATATTTGAAAATCACATATCTGACAAAGGACTTGCCTCCACAATGTATAAAGAACTCTCAAAACTTAGTAGCAAGAAAATAACCCAGCTTTAAAAATGGGCAAAAGACTTGAACAGACATTTCACTAAAGAGGATACACAGATGAAAACAAGCCCATGAAATACTGTTCAACATTATTAGCCATGAGGGGCGTGCGTACTTAAACCATGATAGGATACTACTACATAACCACGAGACGGGCCAAAACAAGATAATCATGACAACACCCAGTGCTAACAAGGACATGGAGCCCCTGGAACTCTCACACATCGCACACAGGAATGTAAAATGGGACAGTCATCCTATAAAATAGCTTGGAAGATTCTTGAAAAGGTAAGTAGACAGGCACATGTTCCCTCAAAGATGCTCATGCCCTAATTCCCAGATCCTATGACAGTAGTACTTTCAAAGGCAAAAGTACTACTTTGCAGGTGTGGTTGAGGATAGGGACTTTGAAATGGCGACATTATGCTGGAGTATCTGAGTGCGTCCAATCTAATCACACGAGCCCCTGAACGCACAGAACTTCCTGCTGGGTCAGAGAGAGACGTGATGTGAGGAGGACACAGCTGGCCGCTGCTGGCTTTGAAGGTGGAGAAAGGGGGCCCTAAGCCACGGAAGGAGAAAGCTCTCAGTTACACAACTGCAAGGAACTGAATTCTGCCAATAACTGGCATGAACAAGGAAAGGGGTTCTTTTCTAGAGCCTCCAGAAAGGAGTGCAGCCCTGCGGATAGCTGAGGTTTAGCCTGCTAGGATGCGGATTGGGCTTCGGACCTACAGAACTATGAAGTAAGAACACATCTGCACTGTTGAAGCCATGAAGTTTGTGGTAATCTGTATGACAGCAATAGACAACTCATACACCACACAATCAAGGAATCCTGCTTCTGGGTATTTCCCCTAGAGAAGTGGACACATATGTTTATACAAAAACCAAGACACAAATTTTATATGATTTTTTAAAAAAAACCATAATTGCAAAACAAACACCAGTACATGAATGTTTATAGCAGCTCTATTCAAAATAACTCAAACTTGGAACAACCAAAATGTCTTTCAGTGGGTGGACAGACAGACGGTGGTACATCCATACAGTGGAATGCTCCTCAGTAATGAAAATGAACTGACTAGTGGCACATGCAACAGCCTGCGTGACTCTTGAAGGCGTTCTACTGAGGGAAGGGGGCCAGTCTCAGAAGGCTACACGGTCTCTGAATACATATTCCTGAAGAGAAAAACTATAGTTACAGGGAATGGGGCAGTGATTGACAGAATTTGGGGTGTGTCTATGAGAGGCTGGCAGGAGGGAGCTTGTGAGGTAGCTTCATTACGGTGATGGTCAAGTGTACCTATGCGTGGGTTAGAAATTCAGCGACTTGAATACTGTGCAAGAAAGCCAATTCTCTATAGGATTATTTTAAAGATATTAAGTAAGCCCAAATCATAACAACCCAACAGCAACAAAACAAAAGGAAAAACAGAAACAAACTTCACAGGCTGACACAGCTTTCTGCTCTGTGGCATCAGAATTTCCAGTCCTAGCGAATGTGCCCTGAACGTGGCTCAAGGAGGAGACATGGCTGCTCTTCTTCCTTTGTGCCCTGGCAGCCCCTCAACATCTGTGAGTGGAAGGACTTCCAGCAGGAGTTCTGGACACAGATCCAAGATTTTCTTTCCTCCCTCAAAGGAGGGGTTGGCTTACCCAAGCTCTACAGTCCTTCAGAGGAAATGACTGGGATTTAGCTCAGCCTCTTGCCACAGGTGCAGGTTGACTGACCACCCTGGCTTGCCCAAGACTGAGGGGGAGGTGGTTTCCCAGGTAGTGGGACCTTCAGTTTTAAAACCAGGAAAGTTGGGACACCTGGGTGGCTCAGTCAGTTACGCGTCCGACTTCGGCTCAGGTCATGATCTCACGGTTTGTGGGTTTGTGCCCTGCATCGGGCTCTATGCTGACAGTGGGGAGCCTGCTTGGGATTGTCTCTCTCTCTGTCTCCCTCTTTCTCTGCCTCTCCCCCACACATTTTCTCTCTCTCTCTCTCTCTCTCTCTCAAAATAAATAAGCAAACTTTAAAAAAGAAAAATCCAGGGGCGCCTGGGTGGCTCAGTCGGTTGAGCCTCCGACTTCGGCTCAGGTCAGAGCTCACGTTCGTGGGTTCGAGCCCCGCGTCGGGCTCTGTGCTGACGGCTAGCTCAGAGCCTGGAGCCTGCTTCCAGTTCTGTGTCTCCTTCTCTCCCTGACCCTCCCCCTCTCATGCTCTGTCTCTCCTGTATCAAAAATTAATTAAAAAAATTAAAAAAAAAAAAACCCAGGAGAGTCCCAGAGTAAACTGGGACAAGTTGGTAACCATAACATGGCTTGGGAAAGTCACATAATTCATTTGAGCCTCAGTTTTTCATATATAAAATAGAAAGAATGGTTACCATGACTACTTTACCAGGTTATTGTGAGATGCCAACTTTATATTGTAAATTCTATATACCTGTAAGTCGGCGACGTTATTATTAACAACAAAAAGACCATGGGATTTAGGGAGGGTCTTTTTTTTTTAATGTTTATTTATTTATTTTGAGAGAGAGAGAGTGTGAGTGAGCGCACAAACAGGGGAGGGGCAGAGAGACAAGGAAAGAAAATCCCAAGCAGGCTCCACTCTATTAGCACAGAGTCTGATGCGGTGCTTGAACTCAGAAACCATGAGATCATGACTTGAGCCAAAATCGAGTCAAATGCTTAACTGACTGAGCCACCCAGGTGCCCCAGGGGACAGTCTTAAAGTGTGCAAAAAGGGGAGGTGTTATCAAAGGAAATCATGCAGTTGGGGGATATGTGTATGCGCGTCTGACTCCAAGCATTGTTGAGATTACAATTTCCATTTTGTGACTCTAAAAATACACATACTCAAGAATGTAACTTACCTGGATCCCGTGGCAGGCTAGGGGAATGATTCTCACCCTTGCTATACTCTGTAATTACTGGGAGCTCTTTAAGACGCAGGTGCCTGGATCCTCCTCCCAGAGACCCAGACTTCATGAGTCTGGGGTTTGGCTAGGCTTCGTAATTTTAAAACCCTCCCTGAGTGACTCCAATGTGCAACTAAGGACCTCAGAGCTGCGCCTCAGCCCATGGGGAACTTGGAGGTTTGTTCATTTGTACTCACAGTCTAATGAGCTCACTTCGTAAGGGAGGAGTCAGGTATGCCTCCAAGAGAGCTGACTTCTGATCTCCATAGGGTAAGAGCTCACATCTACAAAGAATGACCAACAGTGGGACCAGTCACCCAGGGAAGTTAGTGCTGTAATTATTACTGTTTTTCTAATTTGAAGGGGTCACTTCTGGATTGGGGGTGTATTTGTTTGCTAGGACTGCTGGAACAAAGCATCGTGAATTTAGTGGTTTAAACAACAGAACTTTATTGTCTCACAGTTCTGCTGGCTAGAGACATGAGACAGAGGTGTTGACAGGGCCATGGTGCTTCTGAAGGCACTGAGGCAGGTTCTGTTCCAGACCCCTCTCCTAGATTTTGGTAGTTCTTGGGCTTGTGGTCATATAACTCAGGTCTCCATATGGTGTTTCCCATGTACGTGTGTCTGTCTCCAAATTTCCCCTTTTAATAAGGATACTAGTCATGTCGGATTAAGGCCCATTCTAATGACCTCATTTTAACTTGATTACCTTTGTAAGGAGCCTGTCTCCAAATAAGGTTACATTCTGAGGTACCGGGGGTTCGAATTTCAACATATGAATTTGGGGAAGACACAGTTCAACTCCTAACATGAGAGAGAGCCAGAATTTCCATGCAGATGATGCCATTCAGATGGGCTCTAAAACACCACAGTGCGACTGAAGTCCAGTCCAGTCTCTGATGGGAAGGCAGCCCCTGGCCAGTGAAGGAAATGTGTGTGAGAAGGCCTATTCACAGGTTATTTCTAGTTGGTAAATCAATATCGTGGTTGAATGTTATAGGAGACGAGATTTTTAAAAAAATCTTTAGGCAGAATAAGAATTTCTAAAAGGAATTATGAAGTTCCTGCTCAGCATATCCCAGCAAAGCCTTAAGTAGCTATTGGTTAAGAATGCTCTAAAAAAAAAAAAAAGGATACTTTTCATTGAAAGATGGTTGGACTGGAGGGACTTGTAAGTTCGTATTGACCCTAAGATTTTGTGCTTCCTGCAAAGAGTATTCCGAGGCTCACCTAATGTGTTGGGGCAGCATTCTGCAACAGGCACTGTCTCCAGAGGAAGAACATGTCAGACCTGGCTCTGGTACAAGGAGTAAATGTGAAAAACCTAATGATGTGTTCGCTCAGCTAGATTCCAGTGCTATTTTCACTCCATGAAGGTTTTCAGTGGAGAGAAAATAGGACCAGGATCTTTGACAATGGCAGCAGATAGCTGGCAAATTCGGGTGCCCTGCAGAATGACTCACTCAGTGGTACTGCTGGGAGATATTTAAATTGACCTTCAGAGTTAGTCCTTGCTCTGCTATCCAACCTGACCCTCGCCAGAGAATGAAAAAGGAAATACCACATCGGTGACAACTCTTGCTTTCTAGGAAGACAAAAATCCCAAATAAGCACCCAATGCTGTGAATCTGACCACAGAAGTGTACCCCTCATAGGTGGAGACACAGATACTAAATGCACATCCTGGGTTTTTTTTTGGTTTTTGTTGTTGATTTCACAGTAATTGATGTAATTATAAGGATACAGGTCGGGTCTCATTTATACCATTGGGTAAGCATTCATTTTTCTAGCTCCTGTAAACCTTACAAATTTTTACTAGACTGTAAACAGAATTTTAAAGCAAAATTCTCCTAGAATATATAAAATAATCAAATGAGATATACTTTTTCCCATACATATATAATATTACTAACATTTAATTTTTCTTAGAAGAGACAAGCTTAGTGTAGAGAATTTTGAAATGGAGAAAAATACGATGACTAAAATATCACTAATAATGTCATCTAATATTTTCTTCAGGTTCTTGTATGGTATTATATATAAAATACTGTTGGTATCACACTGCATACAGAATTCTGTTTTATTTTATTTTCATTTACTGTTATATTGGGAAACTTTCCCTGGGTCATCAAATATTATTAAACATTTTCAATTATATTAGATACCATATTTTGTTTAGATATTCTCCTAGTTTGAGGCGTATATAGGTATTTTTTCCTATTTAAATTTTTTAAATGTTCATTTATTTTTGAGAGAGAGAGGTAGATAGAGTGTGAGTAGGGGAGGGGCAGAGAGAGAGGGAGACACAGAATCTGAAGCAGGCTCCAGGCTCTGAGCTGTCAGCACAGAGCCTGATGTGGGGCTCAAACCCACGAACCATGAAATCATGATGTGAGCTGAAGTCAGCACTTACCTGACTGAGCCATCCAAGCGCCCCTATTTATTACTATTTTAAGTATCCCTCAGGAAAACTTTAAATACAAGATTTTTTGTAAGAATAAATTCACAGTAGTAGAACTTACAGGGTCAAAAAATATAAACATTTTTTAAGGCTCTTAACAGATATTCCAAGACTATTTTCCAGGAGGTTTATGACTTGATAATACTGAAAATATTAATGTCATATATGCTCATTAGCATAGAGTGTCATGTCTTAAAAATAGTTTGATTTTTGGGGCACCTGGGTGGTTCAGTTGGTTAAGCATCCAACTCTTGATTTCAACTCAGGTCACGATCTCATGGTTCTGGGTTCAAGACCTGCATGAGGCTCTGTGCTGACTGCTTTGAGCCTGCTGGGGATTCTCTCCCTTTCTCTCTGCCCCTCCACGGCTCAGGCACACACAGTCTGTCACTCTCAAAATAAATCAATAAACTTAAAAAATTACTTTGTTTTAAAAATCATATCTTAAGTAATTAATAATTCTAGGGAAGCCTCATATCCCAGGTGGGGAGGTTTGTTTCTAATTTCCTTGAAACTGGCAGGAAAGAAAGCACTGGAAAAGACTATTGAGGGAGTTTGTATTGTTCACAGCCTCAAAGATTCGCTTCACAGAGTAAATAAACCAGAATTATCTGTCCTGGATCATTTATACATTTGACTCTCATCAATGTGGGATCAAATAATTTGATCTCCTTTAAGGATTTTCTGTTACCGTTTTTAGCAATAGCTTTTAAAATCATTCTGATTGAATTAAATAATTTTTGAGAAAGCCCATTTTGTTTTCAAAATTTTTGTAAAAGCATTTCATCTTTAACTCAATTTTAAGATTGGGATGATCTAGAAACAAGGATATTTGATCTTTAATACCACATTTCACTGATCTATTTTCCACTTAAGTGTCTTTGACACTAGGGTGCATAACATTGTTGGTGCTCTCGGATCCCTCTACGCCTCTCATGGACGTTATCAGCCTGTGGGCTTTCACTCCTGACATCCAGCACCTGCATCTTTTTGCTTATCTGGCCTGAAGAGGTGGGATAATGCCAGGCTGCAGGAAACTCCCTTTTTCTACGCACAACTGGAAGTACCTGCAAATGTACATCTCCCTCCCTGGACTCCCATACACCGTGTCGGATGGTGCGGGGTATAAAATACTAGCTGCTCCCTGACCTCTGACTTGTAGAGCTGAGACAGGACTTACAGGGTCTCCAGAGCTCATCTGTAGGGCTGAGCCGAAGTGCCCTCCAGACCCCTGAGTAGGTTTTGCTCGAATCACACCCTTGGGTGGTTCCCCTCCTTGCTTATGTGTTCATCCGATTTCTCTATTTCCCTACTGTTTTTTCTTCCTAATTCACACAAATCCTCATCTCAGGAAAACTGAATATATTATAAGATGTGTCTTACAGTCAGTGGTGTCTGCATTTCCGTTGGCCAGACAACCAAGATGATAGAGCAGTCTTTGCCTGCTCATGCACGAAGTTAGTTGCTTCTCCTATGGCATGAATGAACTGTTACACCATTACTTCTCAGTGGATAAAGGGTTTAAGGACTAGAAAGGAATGTGCATCTTGACTGCTATCAAAAGATCTATTAAATCCTTTTGAAAAGATTAAAAAAAAATAGGTGCCAGCAAAAAAACTGCAGAATAGATGTCAAAGACGGGGGAGAAAATCCTAGAGAGAGGAGTGTACCGTTCCTTTAAGAAATGCTTCACTTTGGGGCGCCTGGGTGGCTCAGTCGGTTAAGCATCTAATTTTGGTTCAGGTCCTGATCTCATGGTTCATGAGTTTGAGCCCCATATTGCACTCTGCGTTTACAGCTCAGAGCCTGGAGCCTGCTTCAGATCTCTGTCTCCTCTCTCTCTGCCCGTTCCCTGCTCTCACTCACTCTCTCTCAAAAGTAAATGAATAAAATTTCAAAAAAAGAAATGCTTCATTTTGATGGCAGAGAGGATGTTATTGTGAAAAAATGTGGATGACAACTCTGATTCAAAAAAGAGATTCCAAAGAATTCCATTTTGAATGTAAAGAAGTTTTAGGAATATCACAATTTATTTGTGTTTCATTTTCCCTTCTATAAAATCTACGTTCAAACAGTTCTTAGACTTACTTAAAGGGGCCATAAGACAAAAATTCAAAGTACTATGTCATGTTTTAAATGCCTCTTTTTTTTCATTTTTAGTGATAAATAAAATAATGGCATGTCTTATAATGGATGGCGTCTTAAATTTGGTGAAATACTAGTCAAGAATATGCTACTCCAAACAGACAGAAGGAACATAATCAATGAACAATCTTGGCAATAATGAGAACACAGAGATAACGTCACAGATTTCTCATCTTCTATAATTCATAGTAGGAGGTCCATTGGTGAGCAAGGACCCTCAGTGTGGTCAAATTTGAAATTTGGTAGACTTTAGTTTATTAAATATTTTACATTCCTCCAAAGTGTGTATATATGTATACATGTGGTACATGTATGCACACAAAAAGGTGTGTAGACACACACACACACACACACACACACACACACACACACACCCTATTTCTTTCAGATTTTCCTTACATGGAGCACTTTTGCCATGGAGAGAAATAATCCATGTATCTAATTTGGTGACAGTTTTTAAATTTTATTTATTTTTCGTGGGGTTCACAAGGCTATATATAACGCATGTGACCCCCACACAAAAATAAAACAGCTGGCATTGGATTAAGTGCATTGTTTACTTCCCTGAATGACAGAACTGCTTAGTATATAAATCTGCCCACAAACATCATTTCATGTCCCATTTCAGAGAAATACCTGACTTGGACTGTCTAGATGACAAGGTAAGTCTATTATCCACCCAATTTGTTTTGTCCTCCTGCTTTCCCTTCCTGTATTTTGCTGATGAAAGATGAATTTCTCCACTGTGAAACACCAACAGTCATGTGGTTCTGGTGGGCTTAGTTATGGGATAATTTCTGCACTTTCAGAGCACTGTGGCAACACATAGCTCCCTTGTGCCAAATCAATTCTTCAGCAACGTGATTAATTAACCTATAGGAACAGAAGTCTGAACGTTATTGCCTTGAAATGCACTAACCTTGTATTTTGCTTTTAGGCTTTTTCTACCTTTCCAAGCCAAAATCATTCTGTTGTGTTTTTTCAAAATGTTGGGCAAATCAACAGTGTTTGAGTATGTGCTTTTATAATCCTTCCACTGTGATCATACTGTGAGTTTTATTGCCAAATTTGGGCAGAATACACTTCCTTCTTCAGCAAAACCCATTATATCATTCCAACATTAGTAGAACTGGCTACTGTAGACAGGCTTCAATTCCTACCTCATTTTCTTTTTCATTCACTTTGTCTTTCTCTGCTAGAAGCAGGAAACAGCTAAGACAATAAATAACCCTAAAAATGTATTCTGTAGGGGCACCTGGGTGGCTCACTTGGTTAAGTGTCTGACTTTGGCTCAGGTCATGATCTCACAATCTGTGAATTTGAGCTCTGTGTCAGGCTCTGAGCTGATAGCTCAGATTCTGTCTCCCTTTCTCTCTGCCCCTCCCCAACTTGTGCTATGTCTCTCTCTCTCAAAAGTAACATTAAAAATGTATTCTGTAATAATTTATTGATTACTGTACTATGTCTTGTGCGAGGGACAAAAAAATAACATATGGACGTTGACATACAGGGCTCAGTCTAGTAGGAGAGACATATGCCTCCCTTTGCTGCCAAAATTAATTGCAAATATAGTGTAATAAAGGCTTTATTAAACAGTGTGCAGTGAGAGGGGGAAGGAGTGGGAGTTTAGAGCATGACTCCTTCTAGCTGACCTCTTCACCTTCTAGGATTCTAGATAACCCCAATGCAGCAAATGGACAAAAGAGAGATGACAGACCGTTTGAGCCAGTTTTCTGTCTTTCCATTTCCCGCCCAATGACACCTGACTGCCTCACCTAGTTGCTGGTGTTGTGTGGAAGTGTCACAGTGAGAGAGACGACTTAACCTTAGCCAGGGTTCTGATTTCTCTTGCGACATGGAGAGAAGCAGCATAAGGGAGTGGGTAGGACTGAGTGTCAAGCCTGTAAGACTCAGTAACCCAGCTCACCAGGTACAAATAAACAGTAAATAAATGTAGTAACTCAGTGCATGTGTAGACAGACAGGCCAGCAACTCCTCTTGGGTGGAAGTTCTTGGTGCACCATTTCCGAGTGGGAAGAGGGCTGGATGCATATGGAAAAGTGCAGAAGTGGCATCTATAGGGTGCCAGTGCTGGGCATGGAGAAGGCAGCACGTGGCAAGATCTGCAAGGAAGAGATAAACAGAAAATATGTGTTGAAGGCTAGGAGGCCATCTGATGAGGAAATGAGGCTGTAGAGAAAGTAGAAGGGGTTTGGTAATGCCAGGTGCTAGGGGTAACAGAATCAAATATGTGCTTCAGAAAGAGAATTCTGACAGCAATGTGGTGGGTAGATTGATGGGGACAGGTGTGCTGGAGAGGCGGGAAGGTATACTGCCTATATTGCAGTTATCCAGGTAATGAATAGGAAAGACCTGAAAAACAAGTCGGCAATGTTTGCATGGAACACAGGAAAGAAAATACATTTAAGAAACATTCTAGAAACAGTACCTGCTTTATTCTTTATCCCAAACTCACCGACCACATAAGTCATTACCCAAGAGGGCAGAGGCGCTTCCTTCGTGAGGAAGGAAACATCAGGAGTTGGCAATTAATGACCTTGAACAATGCTAACCTCCACCATCTTGCAGTGCCCTCTGTTCTTTGAATTCATTGCCAGACTCCAGGAGGTTTATCTAGTGCCAAGGCACTCTACGTTTGGATGGCTTGATGTCACTGTCCAAACTGGGTTTCACTGAGAGGCCGTGATTGCAAAACATGCCTGTGGGGGCTTCCTGCTACATCTGTGAACCTTTTTCGTTCATGGAAACCAATCTGATCTTCCGCCTGGACCACGCTGGCTGCAGGAAGCTCACCAAAGCTGCCCAAAGCTCCATCTGCCTAAAACACCATGTACGCATTTCCATCCTAGGTTCAGTGAGGAACAGGTCTCCTCTGCTCTGAAAACTAACAAATATGATTGGGGTTTTGCTGCTCCTGGAAAGTGTCCCAGAAGTGGCCCCAGTTAGTCTCCGAGCCCCACCTACCTTTTTGTTCTTTCTTCTCTCCCACAGCCATAGGAATTACTTCCTAGACAGGGAGTAGGAAAACCTTCTTCCTCCTCATATAGACCCACAAACTTCATTTAAATCCAGTGCACTAAGGAACCAGACTTTTGAAACTCAAAAGAGCCTGTGCTGGTCTCACACCCCTTTCTTGAGGCAAGAACATTAAATGGCCCAAGAGTTCAAATATGTGATAAAGAAGAGGGAGAAAGAAAATAAATGGAAAAAACTTTGGTTAATTTCTTTTGCATAAATATAACCCCCTGGGGGCTAGGACCACATCTGCTTTGGGTCCCATCCCTAGTACTTAGCAAAGTGTCTGACATCTAGTAGCACTTGTTCAAAGCTTAAGTGAATAAGTGAATACAAATGCATGAGAGTTGAACTGAGGACTAAGCCTTGGTTATGGATAGCACATTACACGTTCAATCTGACGAGTATATATCAAACATCTACTATGTGGCAGGCACTGTGCAAGATCCTCCTGGATGGTGCTAGAGCCTTACTACAGTGTGAACGAGACAGACAGATCCTTGTGTTCATGGAGCTTACTTCTACTGTTAATAAGGAAGACAATAATCAAACAGATCTTTAGAAATTGATTGGTAATGGAGAAGAAATAAACAGGGTGAAGTAATAGAGGATAACTTAGTGATTGGGGAATGGGGATAGGGAGCCGTGAGAGCTATTAATCTGATTGCACTTTCCCTCCAACCATCCTGACCCCTGGGAGTAAAAATCAAACTTGAAAACAAATTAACAAAAGGACTATGAGTTGAACGTACAGTCTCATGAAGAAAGCAAATACAGAATTTCATGCAATATCTACATCATCATCATGCAGGCACAGCAATTCTACATATGCATCGCTGTGGTTAAAACATCTCAGGAAGTTGATTTCTCAAGTGAAGTTCTATGGGCAGATTCTGTTTAAAGTTGTTTTCATCCTCAAAAATTATGTGCAATAGAGTATGTAAGTTGTTTTAATGTTAGTCCAGTTCCTTCTGTTTTGTAGATTGTAAAATTCAAGTTTATTGGCCCTTGAAAAAGGCACGGCTCACTTTAGCAGAGAAAATAAAAGTGTCCCTTTACCCCCAGAAAAGGGATAATATTTTCTAATTTTGCAAACACTTGATGAAGGTGTCACTTGACTCTGTATTTTTACAGCTGCTCAACATTTATTATTGGAGAGCCCCTTCTCACAGTATGTTTCTCTTTCATTTCTAGTCAAAGGGTGTTAATATTATTTTGGAGTTACTCAAATTTGAGAGAGTGATAAAGGGTCTCTCTTTAGGGGTTCTTACTAAACAAACCCCTGACTTCTTACTCCTTTAAGGAAAAATAAAAGGTTTTTGAGGAAAAAGGAAAGAAAGGAAAAATGTTTTAGATTATGAGTTTCTTGGCTGGGGAGTCAGAACTATTTAGTGTGGTAACTTTAAGACGTTGTGCATTGTCTGGCATTTGGCAGGTGTTTGGAAAATGGCTGCTGAGTTGAATTGGTTTGAGAAGAGTCAGGGGATTACCTTCCTCCTTATACAGATGGGGAAACTGAGGCTCAAAGAACTTGTAGGTGTGTTTATATTGGGTTTCACACTTTGCTAAGGGCTCTCACCTAAGTTAGCGCATTAAAAAAATTTTTTAATGTTTATTAACCTTGAGAGAGAGAGAGAGAGAGAGACAGAGTGTGAGTCAGGGAGGGTCAAAGAGAGAGGGAGACACAGGATCTGAAGCAGGCTCCAGGCTCTGAGCTGTCAGCACAGAGCTCGATGCAGGGTTCGAACCTACTAACCCTAACCATGAGGTCATGACCTGAGCTGAAGTCTGATGCTTAACCTAATGAGCCACCCAGGAGACCTCCCAAGTTAGCTCATTTAAAAGTGGGTCCACACCACCATTATACTTAAGGAGGAAATGTCAGTAAAAAGATGAGAGTTAATGATGCGTTTGACAGTGGATTATCACTGCCAGACTCCCTCACACACAGAGAGGCAATATCTGCCGCTAAGGGACAAATAAAACCCAATGATGAAAACATTTCAGGTCCCTAGACAATGGTAAAAAGAGGATTACTCTGCTAAGGACAAAAACAATCAGAAAAGTTATTGGCAGTCTTTGCACTAAAATAAGCCCTATCACATATAGAAAATAAACTCTCATACACTATTTGTGGTGGTGTAAATTGGCTCTGTTTTAACGCAGGAGAATTTATGAATAGTTACCAAATTTAAAAGGAACAAGCCTTTGATATAGCAATTTACTTTGATGAATGTATTCGCATTATAGACCTATTGGCATAAGAGTGCGTGCATATGTGAAGAAAAGGATTTAATGATTGTAACAATGTTCACTGTGACATTGTAACAGGAGAGAACTTAGAACAGCCTAAGTGTTCATCAAATAGACTGATGGCTACAAAGATTATGAGTTATCTGGGTAATGATATTTTATGCAGACGTTTGACATAGAACAATCTATGTATTGACAAATACATAGAAATGGAAAAAAACGACCACAATAAATATGTCAAAAGCAAGCTGCTTAACAAGTATGATTAACTTTGTAAAAATACTCATTCGTGAAGTGAGGCAGGAGGATGTAAGAACACGGAGGTTTTCTAACCCTAGAATCTGAGCCAGTGGGTCAGTTGGGTTTATCACATTAACAAAGTTGATTTATATTAATGAAAGATTGGCTATATAAACATCAACTCACCAAAAAATAGTCTGATGGTTCTATTTGCATTGGATAAGGATTCTTAATGAGTCCATATCATGGTTCTTTGTCTCCTGGGCATTTATCTGTTGGTTTGGAGGGCATAAAGAGGAAGGAATCTCAGAGAGTGCTCAAAAGGTCCAGCCGATTCAGTACCGTTCCCATAAAGAGCTCAGGATGACCACTTCCTGGGTCAGTGCCTCCACTTCTCATGGGGGAATTCTTTCCTGATGAGCCCCAACTACCAGAAAGTTCCTTGTGCACTGAACTGGTATCTGCCCAGGTTGAGAAACTGACTCACGGACCCCACCTCTACCCCAAGTGTCACATGCAATGGATCTAAGCAGCTCCACAGATGGTTGAAGAGAGTGGGCGGTGCCAGACCTGCCTTGGGCCCTGGCTTCCACATGCAGGTGCTGCGTGACCCCTTGGCAAAGACTGGCAACTCCCTCTAATGTTAAATCTCTTCTTTACAAAAGGGGGATAAGAGTTTCTACATCATGGGGCTGTTTTAGGAAGATAATGAAATAATCTATGCAAACTACGCATCACAATGTGTGGCACAAAATGCTCAACAAATGATATCCTTACAATTTTCAGAGGCCTTTCCCATAAGGTATTTTATGAGGAAGCAGGGAAGAAACTGGCAGAAAACAGCAAAGCTGACGTATGAGGCGTCTGTCGGTGAGATGCGTGCCTGAGGACCTGGATCTCAAGTGACTCTAACGTCTCCTCTGTGTTTTCTTCACTTAGAAACAAATTAGAGAAAACACTCCTAGGAGGGGGAGGGAAATTTCATACCATTAATTTAGCAACAACAAAAAGTCTGTACTTTGGCAATTATAGGCACCAACTTATGAAAGCAACTTTGGGGGTCTGAGAATCCCACTCACCTCTGGGGGACACAAGGAAAGAGCTCCCTCAAGGGCTTCTCTCAAAGCTTGTCTCCCTGAAGCCTGCTCATATTCATACAGCTGTCAGGAGAAGCCTGAGTCTTCTTCAGCCACTCGGAAACTTTTCTCGGGCTAATGACTACCTATCAGCCTGGATTTGACTTCATGTTTTTATTCAAGGTGTAAATTATAAATCCTATATATATTCATGATACAGACCCATATTTACAACATACATCTATATTACACGCCATATGAAATGTAGTAGACTAGGAGGCTTTAGGATCTAGGTCCCGTCTTGACCTGGTACTGACTCACTGTGTGACCTCATAGGATCTCAGTTTACATCTATAAAATGGCTACAATTGAGGAATCTTATGCTATATTCTAGGGAGCCCTAGGTTTGCACAGCCATGCCTGGGGATGCTTTAATAGGGCTTCAGGTTTCTCTCATTTCAAGAAGAGTAACAATATTTAAAAAAAAAATCCATTACATATATTGGGATTCTGCTAAGAGTCCATTTGAAAAATGAGTCTTTTTCACCAAAAGATGTTTGGGGAAAAAAAATCACCGAATCACATGATTCTCAAGGTTGGGTTCCTTTTTCCTGCTTGTATTTTAGAGGTGGAGAGGGAGTGAGGAGGAAGGGGTGGGGGAAGAGGAAGGGGTGGGGGAAGAGGCCACCATGACAAACAGTAACTTCTCAGCCTTACCAGCCATGGTTAAGAACAGGATATTCTGATCACTTAATGATTCTGACTCACTTTCTTCCTAAGTATATTACCTAACGGTATCAGAGTACTGGAGAGGAACAAATCCCTTTTTTAGCATTAGTTGGTTCAGGACATTGTCCTGGTGGACTTTGTCCTCACTCTGCCCCAATTCTTAGCCCCTGGTTTATATCAATAAAAAGACAATCTTTAGCACTCCAAGTCAATGGCCCAGACCTTCCAGGAACTGGCTAGTGGCATCCTTACAATAGAATAACCTAAGATGGGAAGTGTAATCAGTTTGGAAGGTGACATCGGCAGTCACGAGGTCAGTCTTGAACTCATAGCAGGAGACTTCGTGGATGTGTTCAGAGAGCAGAGGAGATTCCAGAGGCCCCTCTTCTCATTAACTCCCTGCAAAAGTTCCCTCTGGCAGGGCAGACCGCTGATGTAAGCCATTCCCTTTACTTTAGAAAAACGCGAGCTGCTGCAAGAAGCCTGTGGAAAGGGCATCACAGAGCTGCACCCTGACTTGGTGACTATTTGGGGGTGTGGGAGGTAGAAGTGTTTACAGGAGAAGAGTGGGGTTATGTGGGGGCCACGTCCGACCAGAGAGGTACCTCCTGAATCTGTGGCCGCTGGAGCGCACAGCTGTGGAGCTCAGCTGTGTCAACAGAGCCACGGTGGCCGGCGTGTCAGCCGTGACCTCCCTCTGCAGGGACAGCGGGGTGCAGCAGAAAGGGGGTTGGATGGAGAATCAGAAGACTCGGGTGTAAACCTCAGCTCCAGGACAAGGTGCTTCATTTCTCTGAACCGCTATTTTCCTAACTGGAAAACAAGAATAAAAAAATACCCAGTGGATCTGCCTCACGCGCATCTTGTATGTTTTAACCAAAACAGGGTCTGAGGAGCATTTTGTAACTAGAGAGCCCCACAAATATGTAAACTGCATTCAGTAGCCCACGAGATAGTTGTCCAATGTGATCCGTAAGAAACCCCCAAAAGCTTGCTCAGAGCACTTTCCTAAGACACGACTGTAAACGGTTAGTGAAATGAAGTGTTTTACTGTGTTCACATAATTTTCTGATAAGTCTTAATGATAAAAACCGTTTTATCTGATACTCTATAAAGAACTATATATAAAACTATAAATCAAATTGTATATGAAAAACTATACATATTATAAAACCTATATATGATTTCAAAAAATACAACTAGATTATTCTTAAAGAACTACTTAGTGGCAACTGCTCTTGTAAATGTATACACTTATATTAAGAAGTTTTACCACACCGTATGCTCTCGCTCATATGTAGAATTTAAGAAACAAACCAAACGAACAAATAAAAAAAGAGACAACAAAAAAGCAGACTCTTAAATTCAGAGAACAAGATGGTAGTCGCCAGAGGGGAGGCAGGTCGGGGGGGTGGATGAAATAAAGGGGGTTATAAGAGTACACTTATCATGATGAGCACTGAGTAATGCACAGAAGTGTTGAGCCACCATATTGTACACCTGAAATTATTATAACACTCCATGTGAATTAAACCTCAATAAAAAAAATGCTCATCGCAAGTCCAAAAAATAAAAAAGTTATACAAAAGTAGAGAATTTTTACAAAAGTTCTCCATTTTAGAACTTCAGTAAGTAGGGTGTGCTTTACTCCTATTTTAGACCGTTGCATGTTGGTGTCATCCATGTAGACTGAGATGTTAGAAGACCACGGAGCTCTGCTTGCTACAGAAGACCATCAACTCTTTGATCAGGAAGTTCTCTGGAACAATCCTCTTCATTTTCCTCTGAGCAAGACAGGTTCAGTGCACTTATCACGGGATGGATCCAGGATGTCGTCTGTGTTACGTGACTTGGGAAGAACAAGGAATGCATTACAAGCTGAAGGCTCCTCCTTCCGCCCGTCCATGCAAGGACTGACCCCAGTGACACCACCTCGACCCTACTGCAGCCCCTGGTGATGGGAAGCAGTTGCAACTCCATCCGATCGTCTTAGAAAGTCTTGGATATGTTTTAAGGTTCAACAAAACCTATTTGTTTCTTTCTTTGTTGGTAGAAAGGAATGTAGGAGAATGCATCATCTTTGACTCCTTGTTTTCCCTTACCTGTCAGTCAGTCAGCAAATCCTGGGATTCTCTTGCTGAAATGTCTATGGAATCTTTTACTTCCCCTCTCTTCCAGAGCTATACCCCGGGTCACTGAAATAGCTGGTCTCTCTGCCTCTGTTCTACTTCTTTTCTAATTCCATTTCTGCTCCAGCCAAGAGATCTTTCTAAATGACAAATCTTACGCTATTGCTCACCTGCTAAAAAATCAGTGCCAAGCAATGCCTTCTAGATCAAATACATACTCCATGGTATGAAGTATCTTTTTTTTTTTTAACCTGCGTCAATAATACTTTTTTCTTTGCTACAGTATTCCTCCGTCTCAAGTTGTTTAGTTAGTTAACTTACACTAATTCTAAAGAACCAAATCTCCCTAGGGGCACCTGAGTGGCTCAGTCAGTTGAATATCTGACTTTGGCTCAGGTCATGATCTCACTGTTCAAGGTTTGAACCCCACAGCAGGCTCTGTGCTGACAGCTCAGAGCCTGGAGCCCACTTTGGATTCTGTTTCCCTCTTTCTCTGCCCCTCCCCAACTTGTGTGCACACTCTCTCAAAAAATAGATGAACAGACTAAAAATAAATAAACAAACAAATAAACCAACTCTCCCTCAAAATTCCTCCAATCTATGCTCCTGATCTTATCTCTTATCACATTATATTTGAAGTGCCTGTTTATTTTCAGGCCTTCTTATTGCATAGGAAGCTCCATGAGGGCAGGAGCTATGTTTCTTACACGTGAATTTATATGGTGCCTAATGTGCTCGGAACGAACGACTAGGCATTTCAGGGAAGAACACAAGCAGAGGTGGGGAGGGATGTACAACAGGTACAGGGCGCCTTCCAGCAGCAGTGAAACAACATTACAAGGTGTGTCTCCACCTGCTGGCTGGTGTCTCTCAGACCTGGTTTCCAACCTTTGGCTGAATCAGCCTATGGCTGAATGAATCTCCTATGTCCCCCACTATCTGCCCAGTGCCTGAATGTGGACAGGCAGCTTCTGGAATTAGGTTGATCTGTTTCTTCTTCCTGGACACTCTCTCCACTACTGGCTTCCCCTACTGCCCTCATCCATTTAGATCAGTCTCCCCCCACCCCTATCCTACTCAAACTCAACCTTGGGAGTAGTACCATGTCTTAGATGGAGTCCCTCTGAGGGTTGGCGCTTAAAATGATCAAATAAGATGGGGGGGGGGTGGTCTAAAACTACCTCCTACATTATAATAGCATTTCCAAAGTATGTTAAATGCAATTTTAATAACTTATGTGAAGAAGATAATTCCATGGTCAAATCAGTTTGAAATATACTGGGTTAAATAGAGCTAAACAAATTTCTTAACGGTAGGACTTCCCTAAACCTTAAATATATTAACATGTTCTATGCCTCTCCAACAGTGTGTGGTATTACTCAAACTAACATGCCCATTAGCATATGTGGGGCCAGTGTTCCATAGAGCATAATTTGGGAACTATCACATAAATGCACGGACTTTATTGGCTGTTGATGGTAATAACTGAAAATGTTGGACTTACTACATAAATGGGCAGTTTCATTGTCAGTGATGTTTTTGACCTATGTCCTAAATTCCCTGCATATACCCCAATAGAAATTGTTCAACTCCTCAGTTTGAATATTAAAATTCACCTTTCCATGGAAGATTGCTGATAGTTTCTTGATGGCATAAACAAATTTGTTTTGAGAATCAAGGTGACGGTGGCAAGGCCCAAACATGTTCACCATTTCAAAAGCTCAGAATGTAGCTAAGTGGTACAAAGAATCGTTATTCTCTTGACAGTAATCCACATCACTGTTATCCCTTTAAAATGGTTTAATGGAATTTCTTATTATGGAGACTAAACTTACTGAAGCATTAGATTCTGCACAGGTTAACTTCATTTCCAGGCCTTTGGGGTTGGGGGAAGCTGGAAGTCTGCCTAAATTGGAAGTAGCTTTAAAGAAATACTATTGAGTGTAACATAAGAGGTCCAGGATGCTGCTGCAAGGTAAAATGAGGACAAGCTATTCTGTAAAAAGCACCTGTTTAAAACGAAAAGGAAAGGCTTGATGTGACAGTTTTGCTAATATTAAAAATCTTGGTATATTTACTTTGATGGGATATTGCACATTTAGAGTATGTTAGTCTAAAGAAGAGACTAACTAAATCCTTCTCCTCAATAATGTCCCGTAATCAGGGAGTGTGGGAAGGAGGGAAAAACAGGAACAACCACCTGAGGAATGAGTTCAGGTGTACACTCTCCTATTAAACTTCCTGAAAAATAATAGTCTCATGCTCCAACTATTATAACAACCTATAAATGGACATTCCATTACATTTATCACTTAGATGAAGCAAAGGCAAACTGTCCAAAAAAAAAAGTAGTGATAGACTCTGAACGATGACTATTAGAGGCTCCCCCTAGAAAGTCAGGCATGCCAGGAAACCTCATCGAGCACTTTTACATAGACAAGTCTACATCTGAACTTTTTCCAAATCCAAAAGTAAAATCCTAAAATATTGATTAAGCTTATGTTCACAATAGACTTCTCCGTATATGTTTAAAAAACACACACCCAAACCCCAAAAATGCAATTATGATGGCTACTCACTAGAAAAAATGAAACAGCCAACCAAGGGGTAAGGTTTCTATACTTCAAGTGCATGTTTCACACCTAGGTCTTTTGTACAAACATTCAGAACCAATGCTTCTAAAACTCAGGTAATGCATGTGAAGTGTCTGGCAGAGAGTTGATATTCAATAAAAGATCATGGCTAGTTTGTGTTGTTTTTTGATAATTAGAACTTTGTGATTATTGAAAAAAAAGCCTGGAACTCTTCCTAGAATGCTGGAACAGGGCTATCTGTGTGTATACCATTCAATTTTATGTCCTAGTGAGCATGGTGACTAAAGAGCTTTGACATAATCAGTATGATGAGATAATCCCCGATTTACTGGCTTGGAGAACATTCTAGTATTAGAGACATTTCCTCTCTGATTTGTGTGCTTGGTAATTCAATGGCGAAGACAGAGACTAAATCAGCCCTTGTTGACTCTGTTTAATTAATAAAGACCCTATGGTTCAGAAAGTGAAATGCTGCTACTTCATATGAAAAATTTAGAGGTCTGGAGAATAAATGAGGCTGACTAGGAACATAACAATCTTCCATTTGAACACACACTACCTCTGGCAAATGTTCCTGCACACAGCGCATCTGACCTGATTTGGGGAGCAGTCAACAGCAGTTCAGATATATCTGAAAATCCAAAAAGCATAATACTACTTGCTTCTGAGTGGTTGTCAAATCTGTTGGTGGAAAACAGGAATTATCTGATCTAGGAAGATGACAGTGTTGTGGGTTTTTTTTTCTTTTATAATATTAGTAAATTGAAAGACATTATTTTAGAACTTATAAACAAAAGCCTTAAGAGAACATGCTTTATTTTATTGGCTAAGAAATGTAAGTGAATTATTTAAATCCTATTATAATTACCCTCCTTATGTTTCTTACCTCCTAGCATGCAAAATGCTTTCTTTCAAAATAAAAATTTAGGACAGCCTTTAAGAGAAAAGTGGTTTAAAGACAAGAAGTGCACTAGTTTTGAAGAAATTCATTCTTAATAACCGTCTGTGATGATGAAAAAGGTTCTTTTGTTAAACTCCACTGTAAATGGTACTATTTATACATCACTGCGAATTTAGCAACACTGCATGTATAATTTTATCATGTTTAAGATAAGGCTGCAAAATAATGAGCCAACGTAATTAATTTGCAATGTGCTTTTTTTGGGGTGGGGGGATAATCCCATGCATACAATATTCATATGAATGAGTAAATAAAGACAAACAAATAAATATATGTTAATTCCATCTGTTTCTGATACCAGTACCTTAGAATCACTGGAGAATTTTACAGCTGGCCAAAAACTGCAAGTAGTAATAACAATAAAAGACTTATACTTAAAAAGTAATCCCAATTGAAAACAAATTAGAAGGTAAGAACAGAACGTCATCCATGTCAGGGTGCTTGGGTGGCTCAGTTGGCTGAGTGCCTGGCTCTTGGTTTTGGCTCAAGTCATCATCCCAGGGTCATGGGATTGAGCCCGTTTTGGGCTCTGTGCTGAGCGTGGCACCTGTTTAAGATTCTCTTTCTCCCTTCCTCTGCGCCTGCTCATGCTCTCTCTCTCTAAAATTTAAAAAAAGAGAGAGAAGGTGGGGGGAAGTGAAACATGTCAATAAAATAATTGAAAAGCCACCAAACCTTGGTGAGGCAGCACGTAATCTTGTCAGAATCTTGTGAGAATGACTGGAAATCAGTAATGTGAAGTAACCTATTCTAAAACGTGTTTAAGAGAAAATTATAAATTGTTTGTTCCCAGTGACATATAAGGAGTTCCCTCTTACATAATTTTGGAAATATAGCCCTAAAATCAAAATGGATATTTCTCATTAATTAACTTTTTTAAATATCACAGAACACCTCCAGCATTTTATAATTGAGTACTTGGAAATCCAGTGGGGCTCTGATCAAACATTAGCAGGCTCTCATCCAAATCTTTACAGGCTTCAAGACAAATTTTATTTTTGTTACAAACTTATGGCAATTTATATAAAAAATATATCAGATATCTTTTGAAAATTAAAAAATCCAATTAATTAAAAGACCTCTGGGGTATGTGGGTGGCTCAGTCAGTTGAGCATCTGACTCTTGATTCCAGTTCAGGTCATGATCCCATGGTTGTGGGATCAAGCCCCATGTCAGGCTCTGCACTGAGCTCAGCCTGTTGAAGATTCTCTCTCTCCCTCTGCCCCTCCCCCTGCTTGCTTTCACTCGCTCTCTCTCTCTCTCTCCCACTCTGCCCCTCACTCCTCTTGCTCACACCTATCTAAAGTAAAAAATAAAAACCAAAACACAAAACCCTTTATAACTCAGACATCACATTATTATTATTATTGTTAGAATCTAAAGCTATAGTAATAAATTACTTATGCATAATATTGGAAAAAATATATTATGCATAAGTAATAAATTACTTATGCATAATATTGGAAAAAATTGCTGTATGCTGTTACTAGACTTAGAAAAGAGGAACCCTGAAAAGAAAATTCCTGAGAAAAATATGAAAAATATAAATTATAATTTAAAAATCATATACACAGGCTTAGATTGCTGTCAGTTACCATATAGAGCTCAAACACCTCAGGTCCAAAAGTGATGTATGTTTCAAAAATCTGTTCTACAGCCACAGATTATAGCTTTGGGCAACTCTTAAAAATTGATTCTGTTTTTCATTGTGATCAGATTGAAAAGTACAGAAGGCCTCAAAGAACACATGCTACACTGGTACTTACTGGGCTATTAGATACTAATAAATAACCACAGAGATTTTGAGTTTATATATCTGTACATTCTCATATACCTTCTGGCAGTGTCCACCGAACTTTGTGTATTGTCCCTTCCATGTCACAGAGTTGTCATCAGGAGGCAGCTGCCCAGGCAGAGACTACCTGTCCCCGCTTCCTTGACATCCTAATGTGAGCATGTGACTAGTTCCTACCAATGGAAGACGAGAGAAATATTTATCTCTTGTGGGCCTGGTTTTTAAGAAACTAGAGTGTCTTCTCTATTCTCTACTCTGACTCCTCATCCACTAACTGAACTCAGAGGACTCTGAGGACCTAGGAGATATGGAGCCATGAGCTAGAAGGAGCTGGGGTGTCAAAATCACCAGCCAAAGGAAAAAAAACCCATTCATCAGCCAGGAAGCTCTGCATTGACTGATATGTAAGCATTAAGCTACTGAAAAATGGCAGTTTATTGCTGCAGTTGGTGTCAATCTAAATGACACTTGGATTACTCATGAGAGTATCTTTTTTTTTTTAAATTTTTTAAATGTTTTTAATTTATTTATTGAGAGAGAGAAAGACAGTGTGAGCAGGGGACGGTCAGAGAGAAAGAGACACAGAATCTGAAGAAGGCTCCAGGCTCTGAGCTGTCAGCACAGAGCCTGATGTGGGGCTCGAACCCACGAACCGCGAGATCATGACCTGAGCCAAAGCCAGATGCTCAACTGACTGAGCCACCCAGGTGCCTCTCATGAGAGTATCTCAAGATGAGGCCATGAATTTGTAGGAAAGTGGACAGACCTTGAGGGTGTCATGCTAAGTGAAATAAGTCAGGCAGAGAAGGATAGATACCATATGTTTGCATTCATAAGTCTAACAGGAGAAACCTGGCAGGGGACCATGGGGAGAGGAAGGGGGAAAGAGAGCGGAGAAGAATGAGGGACACAGATCAAGGGAGAATACTGAATACTGAGGACTAACCATGGACTGAAAGGGGAGGGGGAGGGAGGGAGGGGGTGATGGTCATGGTGGGGGGCACCTGTGGGGAGAGGCACTGGGTGTTATATGGAAACCAATTTGACAATAAACTATTATTAAAAAAAAAAAAAGATGAGGCCATGAGTATTACTTCCCCAGTAAATACATGTTCAAATTCTATAAACTGAAGAGGTTGGCTTTCTAAAATACAGAAGACAGGCAATAAATATATTTTTTCATGCTACTTTAAATATATCAATAATAAAAAAACTGTTAGAGGGGTGCCTGGGTGGCTCAGCTGGTTAAGCGTCCAGCTTCAGCTCGGGTCATGATCTCGCGGTTTGTGGGTTCAAGCCCCGCATCAGGCTCTGTGCTGGTGGCTAGCTCAGAGCCTGGAGCCTGTTTCGGATTCTGTGTCTCCCTCTCTCTCTGACTCTCCCATGATCGCGCTGACTCTCTGTGTCTCTCAAAAATAAATAAAAAGCATTAAAAAAATTAAAAAAAA
This sequence comes from Suricata suricatta, assembly GCF_006229205.1. NCBI lineage: Eukaryota > Metazoa > Chordata > Mammalia > Carnivora > Herpestidae > Suricata > Suricata suricatta. The sequence continues at coordinate 29,593,511 of NC_043716.1, forward strand.
AAGACTGTTAGAATACAGATTAATGAAAACTGAATTTAATTAGAAACAAGTTTGCAAGACCACTGCCAAAGTTTCCTTCCACCTTAAATTCTCACTTATGAGTCCGGGTACATGAAATATAGAAGCTATGTAACTTTATTTATCTAATAAGTTTAATAAACATCTGATTAAGTATCTGTTTCTTCACTATCAAGTTTGAAACCTTAAAAAAACTAAAATTATTTGAAACATAAAGCTTCAACTAATTTTATACTCATTCTAATATTATTTTTCTACCAAAGTTAAATGGACTACACTAAAAATACAAAAATATGAACACACATATTTTATTACAGAAGAACTGAGCATTCTAAAAATCACAAAAGTAGATGGGACTTGGAGAGGTTCTCCTCTCTAAAGTCCTAAAGTGTTCTACCAGTATTATAGACTCCATAATGTGTATGTGCAAAAGCCACTTGAGAGTGAATTCTATAGAGTAGAAACCCTCAATTATAGTAAAAAATTATGAGAAAAATACCAAACACACCACTAACCTTTACAGTTCTCTCATCAGCCTTGTAATGCGAACTATTTCTAATGGTGCCATCTTGGACTTGTGAATCAATGGACGTATCTGATTTTTAGAACCTTAGTTTATTTTGAAGCAGAGAAAAAGTTATACTTATCATCCTCATTTTATATATGAGGAAACCCATATTTCACCCTGAGAGGTGAAATAACTTACAGGTCGTAAAACTAGAACGTGTTAGGGCCAGGATCTAAACCCAAATCTGACTTCTGGGAATTTAGCCATGATGTTAAACTCTCTCTGACGCTCTGTTATCTGGGTTGGTTTCAAGAACAATATGTATGGCAGTTCTGGGATGGATTAAATGACCACCTGTGAAGGGGTCTTTGGTTTTACAAGATGAGATAAGTAAAGATGTGTTGAGTGATCACAGATCATATGTCTAAAGCATTTCTTAAAGCACTTGCCACGATACTCATATTTTAATTGAGTAACTATGAATAAAAAGTACTTGCAAGAAGCCTGCTTCCTCAGAAGTCCTATTATACTTTTCACATCATGAAAATGAATTCTTAATATGTCTGCCTTTGCCCACCAGGTTGTAAGTTCCAGAGGACAGAGATGTATTGGATGCATCTTTATAGCCTTGGCGTCAGGCTCATAGAAAATGACGGTCAATAAATGTTTGATGCATAGACCCACCAGGCATTTCACTGATATTATTATACCACAAGTAAAAAAATGCCCCAAAGTGGTAGACACGTTTATTTATAATTGAGGATCAGTTAAAACAGTCTTTAGATGTGAAAATGCAGTAGCTTCACCCTAAATGATTCAGAAGTATGCATACAGAAACTCAACGTTATCGGGAAAGAGTTCATTTTATTTAAATAGCCTAAAAGTCACCAAATACCCGGGACTACTACCTCTCTTCACCCATATTCTAATATCCAGGTAACTCGACAAGGTCTATTCATATATTTGGTGGTGGGTAATAGCTGAACCACTATGATGATTCAAACAATTTTGACTAGAGTTTATTTGCTAAGTAGAGTTATATGTAAACTTACTCAAATCCCAGGATTTAAGTTATAATTATTTACATCAAACAAATATTATTGTTTGCTAAAGAAATCTCATGTTAATAACACTGGTAGAGTATAGAATGCTAACAAAGACAAACATAATGGTTAATAGTCTGCCTAAGAGAACATTCTATCCCTCAATTCTCTAACCTTTACTTAAGTGATTTTACTACACTGGCATTTTCAGCCTCTGAAATAATTCAGGATGCAGCCAAAGCCATGTTTCTAGGCATCTAACACCAAACAAAAGGATGGAGACTTCTCATAAAGGGACCTGGTTAATGCTGATGCTAACTAACAAACTTTAGGTAAGATCTAAGAAGATCCTTCAGCTCCTACAATATCCTGGATCATCCCTGTGATAGAGATGTTTAGACATGTGGCAGGTGGATAAGACTTTACATCAGATAAGCATTTTGTACTTTACAATGTTCTTTGATACTGATTTCCCAATTTGCTTTTCATACAAATCTCACGAACCTAACTTTTTGCTGCAATTTTTACAATTGCAGAAATGGAGGCTAAGGTAGTTCAATACCCTGTCCACGTTCACACAGTAGCAGAACTAGGGCTTGGATGTAGATAGACCATGGCCACTATTCTTTCGTACAGACTATGCAGACCTTGTTTGAAATTCCAGATCGCCCATGTGCTAACTGGGTGACTGTGTGTCTCTGGGACAGTTATTGAAACTCTGAGTCTCAGTTTCCTAATCGAGAAAACATGCCACACCTGCCTCAAGAGGGTTACGCGATAACACGTATACCTCCCTGAGATCCATGCCTGGACACATTCTAGGTCCCTCATAACCATCACCCTCTTCCCTCTACCTCTGACTCCCGGTATTCGTTTTATATTGGTGCAGTAACAGATTCCCACAAATTTAATGGCTGTAAACAACATAAATTCACTGGCTTACAGTTCTGCAGAAGTCTGACAGGGTGCTTGCCGGGCTAAAATCAAGGCGCTGGCAAGGCTGCATTCCTTTATGGAGGCTCTAGGGGGGACTCTGTGTCCTTGCTTTTCCAGCTCAAAGGCCATCCACGTTCTGTGGCTCGTGACCTCCATCTTCAAAGCCAGCAACGTAGCCTATCTGTCCCTGCTACCAGCGTCACATCTCCTTCTCTGACCCTCTTCTCCTGCCTCCCTTTTCTACTGTTAAGGACTCATGTGATTAGATTGGACCCACCTGGATAATCCAGGATCATCCCCCTGTTTTAAGATCAGCTGTTAGCAGCCTTAATTCCACCTGTGACCTTTATGCCCCTTTACCACATAACCTAATGTATTCTACGGTTGCAGAGATTAACATGTAGACACCATTGGGGAGCCATCATTCTCCTTACCACACTCTTCGTCCACTAAAGATTAAGGCATAAGGGGAAAAGCTCCTGGTTTGGATTAATTCTTGCAATTTGCCTAAAACTTGGTAAATGTGTAGGAAGCTTATATACTACATTGTAATGGAGATTACTGGATGAAGAAAAAGAAGGTGCTGGAGATCTTACAGAAAGTAATTTAAGAAAGAAGCAACTGTTGTGACCTGAATTGTGCCCCTACCCCCGTCCAATTCATATACTGAAGCCCTCATCCATAATGTGGCTGTATTTAGAGACAGAGCCTTTGGGGAGATAAATTTAGAGGAGGTCACGGAGGTGGGGCCCTGGGTCCAATGGGACTGGTGTTCTTGTAAGAAGAGGAAGAGACACCAGAGCTCGATCTCTCTGTACACACACAGACAAGAGGCCATGTGAGGACACACTGAGAAGGTAGCTGTCCATATCCCAGGAAGAAAGGCCTCACCAGAAACTAATCCTCATGGCATCTTGACCTTGGACTTCTGGCCTCCAGAACTATGAGAAAACAAATTTCTGGTGTTTAAGCCACTCAGTCATGGCAGTCCTAGCAGACTAATCAGCAACCAAATTTGGAAGGGAAAGTGTTCGGCAAAAAAGTTAGTATTTGTTAATAAATTTAAATAAAGGGTCCTGGAGGCAGAGAGAAGTCCACATCTGGCTTGATAAAAGTATAATCCCCCAGAAAGGTGATGCATTTCCAAAGTACTTCTTGCATCCCCAGAAAACTAGCTGATAGTATCCTAATGAAATGCTAACAGGCTTTATGCCTCAGTTATACCTGTCCTTGGTCAAATGGGGGAGGGGGAGAGTTTGATACTGGCTGTCTAGATCTGGATGTTTTATTCATTTCAGTGGGCTTTGCCATTCTGTATAACCTAAGCCAGCTGGCTGGCCTTTCATTTAAATGACAGTTGCTCATACAGCACGTATATTGCTACACCCCTTCGTAGATATTTATAGAAAATCCAGAGCTAGCTGTCTCCGGCTTCCTGAGCAATGCAACCTCTCGGCTCCTGTCACAGGGCTTATGACTGGCCGGGGAGTGGCATAGGTGCACGTCTGGCTAGCGGTTTCTATGCAGCTGTGCAAAAGTTGTCATTTAAGGCCCCTCCACTGCAAAAGAGCAATAACAGAAAATAAGGGAAGGAAGGGAGCACTGACTTCCGTGAAGCCGGGGGCTTCACCTCCCTTGTTTTACTCAATTCTCAAAACAATCTGAGAAGACATAAACTTCTTTGTTTTTAAAAAAATATGTATTTATTTTTGAGGCGGGGGGAAGAGGGGCAAAGAGAGAGGAAGACACAGAATCCAAAGCAGGCTTCAGGCTCTGAAATGTCAGCACAGAGCCTGATGTTGGGGTCGAACTCATGAACTGTGAGATCATGACATGAGCTGGAGTCAAATGCTTAAGTGACTGAGCCACGCAGGTGCCCCAACTATTATCCTTGTTTTTGAATGAGTAAAGGAGGTGCAGACATTTGAAAACAATTATATCAAGTCACACTCACAAGTGGTACATAAACGCTAAAGGAATCTAGGTCTGTCTGATATTAGAGCCATGTTTTTTTCTTACCAATTGTTTCCCCAAATTGCCAGTGACAATATTCATGCGTTTGATATTTATTTAGTACCTACACATGCCAGGCACTGTACCAGTTACTGGATTTTTTTTTTATAATAGTTTATTGTCAAATTGGTTTCCATATAACACCCAGTGCTTCTCCCCACAAGTGCCCTCCTCCATGACCATCACCCCCTTCCCTCTCCCTCCCCCTCCCCTTTCAGCCCTCTCGTTTTCAGTATTCAATAGTCTCTCATGATTTGTGTCTCTCTCTCCAACTCTCTTTCCCCCTTCCCCTCCCTATGGTCCTCTGTTAGGTTTCTCCTGTTAGACCTATGAGTACAAACATATGGTATCTGTCCTTCTCCGCCTAACTTATTTGCTTAGCATGACACCCTCGAGGTCCATCCACTTTGCTACAAATGGCCAGTTTTCATTACTTACTGGATATTCTAAACCCACTGTCATATAGATGTGTACATCCAAACCAATGGTTTTGATACAATTTATTCATAGCTAAGAAGTGTTCAGGGACAAAATATTTTAAAAGTTCCATATTTCCTCCTTCAATTCATCTTTTGATTTCTTCATTACAGTCTAATTAAGAATGAAATTCTCAGGATTCTCATGCATATGCAGAAGATGGTGAAGGGCTTACATGCATGCTCCTTCTCTAAACTGAAGTTAGGTGCATAGAAATTGCCCTGATACCTCAAGGGGGCCTTAGGCCACCGTAAGTCTGTGAATGGGTACTTAACCCATCTAAAATGAATCACAGCAGCCAAATCAATGAGGTGTTCAGAGAGAGGGCTCCTGACAGTGTCCCTTAAGGTGGAGCTAAAAAGGTCTGCCAAGGATTTAGGAAAAGTCAAAAAGTAGTAGCTTTCTATTTCCAAGCCAGAAACAACCCATTCTTCCGACCCCTCCAGTCTAATTACTAATTACACTAGAATTGCCCAGCATAGGCTCTACTTGTAAGATAGAGGTTAAGAAAACAACCTCACATTTTCCTCTTTTGTGCTTTCTACTTATTTTATACATGAGAGGACATGGTGTAACTGCGTCTTTAATTAATACAGTTGCTGACAATGGCAAGCCTTATTCATATATGTTATGATCCATATTCTTTCCTACCTGGGAACAACCTCACAGGATGTCCTACCTCAAACTGGACAATCATTTAGGGACATTAGTTTCTCTGACTGGAGAGAAATGAAGAAAGAAATGCCTACCAGACATCAGTTATCGTTTGGAGTCATTAAGGCAAAGCTTTTAAATACTATCTCATAAGAACTTTTGGTGGGGGGGATTGTCATTGTGTATTTCAGTATGTCAGCCTACCCTCTGTACGGTTACTGTTCATCCTGGCAGAGTTCCTGTGCTAGCAAACTGCTCTAGAAGACCAAAAACTACAAAATAGGCGTGTGCCCCATCCGTGCACCCATAGCAGATGTCTAATTGATCAGACGTCACTGAGGTTGAAGATGGCCTCTGAATTCTTCACAAAATGCTTAAGACATTGAGTTGAAATCTATTTGCCTCACCTGCTCTAGACAGAAACTTTTGTTTTATGCAGAAATTACAGACTTCTTAGGTTATACTGACAGGCATTTATAATGCTGGAAAGTACACTACTTCCTGTGGACAAAGGTTTTGTAACCTGAGGAGAACTCTCACATTCAGGGCATATCAACACGAATGAATACATGGAGAATTATAAGTCAAGCATAGGTAACTTTTAAAACCAAACGATTATACCTACTGACAAAATCACTAATCACTGTACAGAGTATAATTTCATGTTTGAAGCAAGTGTCCAATACTGAGAGTTTTGCATTATTTATATCGATATATAGGCTACACACACATACAAAACCTATGTTTACATACATTATATTGTGAAATAGCATTGCGGTAGGCTCCTCTAAGACAGGCCCCAATGAGCCCCACCTTCTGGCGCTCATACTCTTCTACACTGGACCAGGGCTAGTCTGTGTGACTGACAGCATATGCCAGGAGTGATGGTGTGTCACTCACTTGTGAGATTGGTCATAAAGACCCTGTAGCTTTGTCTTCATGTTTCTCTTGTTCTCACTCTTTCTCTTGTCTCTGGTTTTGGGAGATGCCAGCTGCCTTGCTGTGTGCAGCCATTTGGAGAAAGGTCCATGCTGTGGTGAGGAACTGAAGCCTCCTGCCAACGGCTACATGTGTGAGCTTGGAACAAATATTCTAGCCCCACGGAGGCACTCTTCAATCCCTAGCCTTGGCTAATCGCTTGAAAGCAACTTCATGAGAAAAAACCCAGAGAGGAAGAGCCAATGATCCAGTAAAACCACACCTGAATTCCTCACCCTCTGAAACCGGGTGAGAAAATAAATGTTTGCTGTTTTAAGCTGCAGACTTTGGGAGAAATTTATCACACATTAATAGAGAATTAATACAATTATGATCACTGATTACAGTGAATCTGAAGTTTTCCGTAAAGAAAAGAATACAATGAAGGCAATGTGGCAGCAATGTCTAATTTGTAATAATTACATTCAGCTTTACTATCAAAGATAACTCCCAACATGATAATTTTGTTCAATTCTACAATAGATTTTAAAGTGGAATCATATCAGAGGACTATTATAAATCTATAAGAGTATACAACTTTCAAAGGGAAGAAATTGGCTAGAAAAATAGTTAATTGGAAAATTTCATCACAGCACCATCAAGATAATTGGCATTTTGTCATTAAACTTAAAAATGCTGCCATTTTCTAATGAGAAAATACAAAAATTTCCCTTGAATTTTGCTGGTGTGCATGTTTATACACACACACACACACACACACACACACACACACACCCTAAGTGGGCAAGCCCTGCCTATATGCATATGTATACAAACACACACCTGTATACAAACACACACATTTGTTAGTTCTATGAAACGCCAGCTCTAGCAATGCCAACATTTGATTAAATTTGTGTCTACCAGGTAAAATACTTTCTTCTCTTACATCAGAACTTAAGTAGAGGACTACAAAATATTAATAGGTGTGCAGTGGACATGTGGATGGATAGGAATATTCAATGAAGACTATATTTGTCTGGGCATTCTTGGGACAGCACTGACAGTTATTCCTTTGCCTGAGGCTTGGCTTCCATTACATGTAACAATTGAATTTTGGGGAAGACAGTGACAGGTGTCAATTTCAGGGAAGAGATTCTATGAATACAGACCATCATCTCCCCCCGTGTTCTGGAAGGATGATTTCAGACTGTTCTTTTTAAGTAAAGGTGAGAGAGGCAATGGCCTGAGTTCATTAGTTGTTATTTCTTGCCTCCCAACACCCCCAAAGCTAAAGCTACCCAGGCTCACCGTTTTATCTGGGGTAAGTGAGAGGATTAAGATTAAAAAATAAAACAAAAAAGGTAAATAAAGAGTTGCAAGGAGGACACACAATGGATGCCTGCTTACGCAGCCATTACTTGCGTGGCAGCATCACCTGTCTGAACACAGCAGCTGAGAGCTAGGAAATGACCCCCCCCCATCAAAATGTTAGGAGGGGAGGGAGTGAGAAGGGCTAAGCTTTGCTGGTATGTACCTTGGGTCAGGTCCTATGGGTCAGGTTTTTCACGTACATGAGCTCATTTATTTTGGACAAGAACCCTATGAAATGCTAATATTCTTACCATTCCATAAATACGGAGAATTAAAGCCCAGAGAGCTCAAGTAAACATGTCTAAGATCATTCAGCTATTCTGTGGAGACACCAGCATTTGGACCCAAGTGGCCTCGATGTAAGAAGGCAAGGAAATAAAACTTTTAAAGTAAAACTTTTAAACAAATAGTTAAGTAAAACTTTTAAAACAAATAGTTAAGCTAAAATACGTGTTGGTGCTAGGATGGGGTCAATTTCTAGTAGCAAAATCTAACTCATGGCAAGCAACCCGTTCCTCCAAAGGAAGAACTGGCATACTGTTAGGTTTTCTAACCTTTCTAATATCCAGGAGATAACTACTTATTCTTTGAACTAAGTTTCTGTTCTGCTATTTAAAAAAAAAAATGGATAAAGTATAGAGCTCTCCCTAAATCCAGCTCTGTTTAAAATATCTTTCTTGTCACATGGAAACATACTACATTAAAATAAGGAGGTGGAGGTGGTACAGCATGGGAGTGTGTATGTGTTGGGGGGTGGCTTTATGTACCTCGCTTCTGCAATTTTACTACTGTGTGGTCTTGATGAAGTTAGTCTCTTTTCCACATAGTTTCTCCAGCTCTAATGGTGAGACACTGATACCCACCACTGTCCTCTGGGGAACAAATCCTACGTTATCATCTTTTTAATGCTCTTTATAAGTCAAGATTAAGGTCAAGGAAGAGAATCAATGGGCTTTCAAAGGACAGGTTGAAGGAATATATTTTCTATGCTGGAGTAGACTATATAAATGCAGTGTCTCTGTTCCTTCCTTAGGACTGTGAGTTAGAGCTCAAGGCAATCAAATGGCTTGTTTACTCTTTCTCTTTCCTCCTCTCCTTGGATGGTTCTCATTCTTACACCAGGAGACTACTGTTCCAGTCTCCAAGGCATAGTGGCTTAAGCCAGCCGGATACCGGGCAACGGGAAACACTCTTGCTTCCTCTTTGTCTTTATTGGGAAAAACTCTTACTTCCTCCTTGTCTTTATCAGTGACTATGACCTTAGTATCCTGTCCTCATATGGCACTGGTTAGGCTCTGACACTCAGCTTTGGGTTAGGATTTACTGACAGCTGGCCGAGGCTAAGGAGTCCCCACAAGGCCCAGACTCATTCACTGATTTTTTTCAAAGGCCTTTGAACCAGAACCTCAGTTAATGATGAATGCTAATTTGCCTTCCTTTGATTAGGCATTTCTTTTTAGGGACTTTCTAGGAGACAGACATGGCTGAGGAGAGAGGATGCAACTCACCACCACCATAAGAGCATCCTAATAAGAGCCAAGTGGTGTCTACTCTCCACACTGCTGGGAGAATTAAACGATGCAATGCATAGAAAAATCCACCCAACATATGCCTGACTGCTGAGCATCATCAGGTCATGCTCAGTAAATGCTCACTTCCCTCTCCCCTACGTCTTTCCCCTTAATCATTACAAAGTAAGTATGAGAAAGAAACCCAATGCAGACGTGAATGTGGTTTTCATTTTCCTGCCACCTCTACGGTACTGAGATTCAAATCTTCCAGGAATTGAACATAGTTAACCCAGCGTAGCAGGGGGCAACTTTCCTTCCAGAAGTGATAGGATTCTGGCAGTGAGCAGTACGGTGCTAAATGCAATCTGTGCTTGGGACTCCTGGGTCCTCTAGTCCAAATGTCCTTTTCTCCACACATTATAAACTATGCCTTTGCTTTATTATTTGTTTTTGCTAGAGACCACAGGAAAAAAAGTACATCATCAAAACGCTTTGCCAAATTTATTCCTAGTTTTTTTTCTCAAGTCGTTTTAATTATGAAACTTTTGAGTTCTCTATGTTTTCAATAGTCATATGACTCTTCATGGTTTTCCCCACTAACAATTATGGGTTTCTCCATACTGTAAATTAATAATGACTACTCAGTATCTACTGTGTTCAAAGTTCTATGCTGGGAGCTTCACATTTAACAACTCTGGTAAGTAGGCAATTCTTCCCTTACTTTATGATGAGAAAACTGAGGTGAAGAGCGAAATAGGAACCTGCGTGAAGTCACAGAGTTTGAGAATCAAAATCTGAATACTGCTTTGGAAAATACTTGCATTTTTGAAAGGACAGCAAGGACATCCCTCCCTTTTCCTCCCCAAGAGCATAACAAGAATAAATTGCTAAAAAGGCCAATAAAGAGAGTCTTTCCGGTGTCAGGAGTCTTTGGGATTCCCTTTCCTGTTCTCAGAGCACCACTTCTGACATGAAGGGAGCTCCCCAGGACAGAGTGGAAGTAGATCAGACTGCTTCGTCCAGGGTAAAGCTAACCGGCTCAGCAGCCAGGACACGTATTACTCTTGAGGATTTCAAAGACAGGTCTCTATCGCTGACAACCCTGCAGTGAGAAGACTTTGATTCTATTCTGGTCTGGTAATTCAGTAGCGGTGGATTTTTGGGCTTCCATCCTGCATACTGCTGAAGATGTTAACTGACCCTGCTCTCAGCTCTCATGTCCCCCACTGTAAAACGGAAAATAAGGCACACATTCCGCAAAAGGTATTCTGAGAATCCACGGCCATAGCGTTTGTTCATATTATGCCTCACCTATCTCTTTAGTTATTTACTGTCTGTCTTTCCTCACTATGTAAATTCCATGATATCAGGGAACTAGTCTGTATATTTTACTACTGTATCTCCAAGGCATGGACATTGCTTGGCACAGAGCAAATGCTCAAAATATATTTTCAGAATGAATGAACTGTGTACACTGCAGAGCATTAAAAATGATCATGATTATTAATATCATTGTTAAATTTTAAGACCTATGAAGTTTATTTTTTCATTAGAATTAACTTTTCATAAGTATTAATACTTTTCCCCAGAAGTGAAATCAGGCAGCCAACACTGAAGTTCAAATTATGATCCTGTTCCAACTTTTTGCTGTTTCCCTTGAGATAATTACTAAGGTTTCCCCCCTCCAAATGATATCTGATATTAGCATTTAAATCACATGAAATGAAAATGGTGAGGCTTCATTTCTTGTTACTAATTTTTGTAACCTCCAAGAGGGTTTCTTAGTTTTGCTGATTATTCTGCAACTTCCAGGTTCTCTCCAGATGTGAAGAAAATTGCTTACTTGGTTGAGATGCTTGTACTTACTTGATGAAGTACTTGATTCCATCTGCTGTGTAAGCTTCTTCCCACCCATAAGGTAGACCTACAGTGAAAGGAAACCAAAAATACATTTAATAAGATGATAAAGATAACTTTATTTCCTGGATGCAAACTTCCCACATCTTTACAATTATTTGAGTACATTTCTCATACAAAATAATTTTCTAGAAGGGAGGAATTAAAACAATTCAGATAAGCTTTCCTACTCAGCATCTTTAGAAACAATAAATAAGTCTTGAACAGTTAACAATCTGCTTTAGTTGCATTAACTGGATTATGACTTGTCATTTATGTGGGGTGAGCATTTTTGTCAGCAGGATTCAAGCACAAATTTTTGGTGCAGGGGATGGTTTTTGCCTGAGGCAGAAGGATGGACAAGATGGCCCCTGCTTGTCTCTTCTGGCTCAATGTTTCCTCAATTGGCTCCCTTTACATTCTTTCACTCGCTCCACAGGGAATTGGTGCAGGAGTGCCAGATCAGCAGGGGCTTGAAAGTAGCTTCTGGACAAGACCAAATTCCTCGTGAAGTCTAAAGTTGAGCAGAGTGATTTACAATGCATTGCGACATTTTATTTGGTTAATTAAGATTTTGTGCATTAAACATAAACCGCCAAATAATTTGCTAAACTTAGCTTTCATTTCTGTAATGGGATTGAGTTAGTGAGCTATAAAGAAATGCAGATTGAAGTAAGCGAGAAATTATTTGGCTGTATTTCTGTAAACGAGCACATTGGTGTCCTCATCATATCAAGAGAACGGGCCCATGTTGAGGTAGCCACATTCTCTTCTATTCCAGCTGTGGCTGGTACCCTTCTAGAACACCATGGTTTTACACCTCTGTTGCATCCATCCCTGCATACTGCTGAAGATTTTAACTGACCTTTTGGGTCAGTCCTTTGATTCTGGCTTGATGGCTCTGCTAATGGATATAATATACACAATGCACTGAAGAACAGACTCCATGGCTTAGGTAACCTACTTCTTTGGAAAGTAACTGAGCTATCACAACAAACCATTAGGTTTCACCCCCGCTCCTCCGCCCCGAGTCTCAGTATGAGACAGAGGAAAAAGGCACAAAAAGTAACTATTCAAATGAAATAAAACATTACTCTATTTCTCTTTTTTAATTTTTAAATGTTTTTATTTTATTTTTGAGAGAGGGAGTCAGAGCATGAGCAGTGGAGGGGCAGAGAGGGAGGGAGACACAGAATCCTAAGCAGGCTTTAAGCTCTGAGTTTTCAGCACAGAGCCTGACATGGGGCTCGAACTCAAACTGTGAGATCATGATCTGAGCCAGAGTTGGACATTTAACTGACTGAGCCACCCAGGTGTCCCCCTCCTTGCTCTATTTCTTCAAGAATATTCTATTTTGAGTTTATTTTTGTGCATGGTGTAAGAAAGGGGTCTAGTTTCATTTTTCTGCTGTTGCTGTCCAGTTCTCCCAGCACCACCTGCTAAAGAGGCAGTTTTTTTTTCCATTGGATACTCTTTCCTGCTTTGTCAAAGATTATTTGGCCATATATTTGTGTGCCCAGTTCTGGGTTCTCTATTCTATTCCATTGGTCTATGTGTCTGTTTTTGTGCCAATACCATACTGTCTTGATGAGGACAGCTTTGTAGTAGAGGCTAAAGTCTGGGATTGTGATGCCTCCTGTTTTGGTTTTCTTCTTCAATATTACTTTGGCTATTTGGGGTCTTTTGTGGTTCCAAACAAATTTTAGTATAGCTTGTTCTAGCTTTGAGAAGAATGCTGGTCTAACATGAGAAACCTAATGGAGGACCATGAGGAGGGGAAGGGGGAAAGAGAGTTGGGGAGAGAGAGAGGGACAGGGACGCAAAACCTGAGAGACTACTGAATACTGAAAACGAACTGAGAGTTGAAGAGGGAGGGGGATGGGGAAGGGGAAGGGAAGTGGTGGTAATGGAGGAGGGCACTTGTGGGGAAGAGCACTGGGTGTTATATGGAAACCAATTTGACAATAAACTATTAAAAAAAAGAATATTCTATTTATTTATTTTGAGAGAGAGAGAACACATGTGCATGAGCAGGGGAGGAGCAAGGAGAGAGGGAGAGAGAGAGAATCCCAAGCAGGCTCTGAGCTGTCAGTACAGAACCTGACATGGGGCTCTATCCCACGAACCATGAGATCATGACCTAAGCCAAAACCAAAAGTCATATGCCCAATCGACTGAGCTACCCAAGCGCCCCAAGAATATTCTTTGAGAATAGTTCTGAGGATGTTGTTTTCATAATTAAGAAAAACAAAACAAGCTTTATTAAATGATATCTATTTCCAGTCCACTAACAGAAGCCATATAAAATAAGACCTTGGCTAAAAATTCTGCAACTGTTTCCTTTGTAGATCAACTCAAGTCACATAGGAGTTTCTTTTCTTTCTTAGTGAATAAATATTCCTATTTAAAGTAGAAAATTTCTGGGAACTCAGCATAAGCAAATGACTAGCTTCTTACAAGCCCCTTGAAGTGACACTGTTCCCTGCCAGGAGCATGTGCCCAGCCAGACAGGCCATAACCCAGTGCTGCTGCACAGGTTCAAGGAGATTTGCTTTCTTTTTTCACACTTTCTGCATTTTTGTTACAGATCACTTTATTGATCACTGACAACCACCTGCCCTGCAGGGAAGAATGTCATGACTGTACATAAAAGCCTTGATAAAAACACTCAGAAATACCAGGATATCTGGTCAGTAAGGCAAAGGCAGCTAAAAGTTAAGTAGAAAGTCATTCTAACATGACTAAGGTTTTTGTCCAAATGATTTGTTTGTGCATCGCTTATATCTGTTCTATAGATTTTAAGTCATTGATTTTTTTTCATGAAAAGGAGAAAAAATGTACACTTTGGTAACTTTTAACCCACAGCATCATTTAAAAATTGAGATTGACACTGGAGTACAACACATTCCCTATCAGAATAGGATTCCTGCCTTGATTATTTTTTTCCAATTATTAAACAAGGACTATAACCTCACAACAGACTTATTGAAAGTACTACACTATATTCATTTTAGTCAATACGGTTACTGAATGACTGCAGCCATAAAGGTATTTCTGTGGGTTAAATAGTATGTACAGTTTATTTTAGGATAAACTCTCTGTTTTGAAAAAATAAGCTTTTTTTTTTTAGAAGACTGAATGGTTTTTTCTTTTTCATGCAGCAACTATAATCTGAAAAACAGAATTGGAGACTGAATGGATAGTAGAAATCTCTCAGTGATCATGCAGTAGCAGAAAACACAATTGCTGTCTAAGTAGGAACTGAAAAACACAATATTGATAAACAAAATAGCTTACTTTACACAAAAAGAGCACTTTTGATTTCCAGAAGCTTGTATGCTTCTGATGGCCTCAGTCTTCCATTACTCAACGATTGCATTTTCTTCACAATAAGTGATTTGGGCAAAATTATAACTCGAGCTCAATAAATACTTTTTAATACTCATTATTATTCCACGGCATTAAAGTTTTTTCTCCCCTTCCCCATTTGCTTTATACTTGTAAATATATAATGTTTCTATTTTTTATTTCATATCTGTTTTAAAACTTTCATGACAACCATAATGACTTGGCACGGTTTCCGATTGGCAAGCGTTCGTCTACGCACCCTCACATAACATTCTTTCCATCAGGGATCATGCTTCCAATCAGCCCCTTCATGGGGACGACTCCAAAATCTTCATGAGTATCTTGCCAAAGCAAGAGTATCGTACATATTTAGCTGTCGCCTAAGACTCAACATATCCAAAACTAAACTCATCGTGTTTTCATACAAACTAGTTTCCTTCCAATTTTCCAGGCTATTTAGGTAACAAGATTTTCTTTGTTACACTGGGCCCATTTGTCAAATATTTATCCATCACTTATTATATGTTCAGTATTTTACTTTGTGTTCAGTGTGTGATGATGAACAAATAAACACTGACCTTGAGCCTATGGAGCTTTAAGAAATAATCACAAATGAAGACACCATTAAAAACAGAAATAAGTACAATGGTAGAAAAGTGTTGAATGCTGTGGAAAAGTCACTTACAGTTACTACCACACAAAGAACTACAAATCACTAGGAACAAGACCAATGACAAATAGAAGTCTGTGGAACATGTGAAACGGTTGTGACACAGGAAACACAAATGCACTTCAACACATGAAAATACGCTCAACTTCACTCTTAATAAGACAAATATAAATTAAACTTTTATGAGATGCCATGTACATCATGGCAGCAAAGATTAAAAAGTTATTTAATAAGACACCATGTTGGGAGTGTGAAGAGACATTCTTATACTGACGGTAGTATAATTTGATAATGTGTTTATGGAAACTTGCCAATATATGTAAAATCTTAAATACTAAAATAATGACAGCACACGTTTACTGAGTGGTCTGTGCTAGACATTGCTCCAAGCACTCCACATGTACCGACTCTCTTAGCCTCACTGCTATTATCCCCATTTTGCAAATGAGGAAACTGAGGCACAGAAAGGTGAAATAACTTACCTCAGTTACACAGCTGGCAGGTAGTGGAGCCCAGACACTTAAGCACTATTCTGACTCTCCATGTACCACTGAATCCAGCAATTCTTCTAGGAATTTAGCCCACAGATATGCTTTATGTACAAAATTATGAATTGTTAAAAAAACAAGAAGGACTGGAAATAATCTAACCACCATTGGGGACCGTTGAAGACCATATGTCCAGCTGTGAAAAAGAATGAGGATGTAATTTATGTACCGATTTGGGCGGGGGGGGGGGGGATAAAGGAAGGCTCTCTGGAGGAGCTGGAGTTCAGGAGGGATGGACATGGAGAAGAATACTCCAGGCTCAGCAAACGGCCTGTGCTAAGGCTCTGGGGAATGGGGAAAACCTGGCACCTCCGAGGAACTGAGAGATCCCTGCCGCTGGAGCATAGTGAATGAAGGAGGGGAGAGTGAGACAAGATTTGGCTGGACAGATAAGCAAATAAGACCGTGCGGGGTTTTGCAGGGCATGTTAAAATTGCTTGAACGTTTCTTAAAAAAGAAGCAAGAGATCTGCTTCTCATTAAGATGAGGAAAACTGCAAAGAATGTTGCTCCCACCATATGTGGGGAAAAGCTGCCCAAACTAAAAAATATAATAATTTTTTCTGAGTCTCTCAGAGACTGAATTCCTCACCTGAGCTGACCCTGAGGTGAACGGACTTCCAAAGGGGGAGGAGCCCCTCAAGAAAAGATGGGGCACATGAACCGTTCCCTCTTGGCAGAGCACAGCAAGAGATGTTGCCATTGGAGTGGGCAAGAGGAAAACGTCTAAAATTATAGCAAATTTGTGAGGCCTGGTTGTGGGCCAGCATGAGAGTTTGTAGTATTCCTTGGAGCCCCTGCATAAGGAGTATCTGCTCTCCCTAAATGGTTCCTTGCTTACGAGAAAGAGTGGGGGTGGGCAGGAGACCTGAGAGAACCCCGGGTGGTGCAGGCTCATGCAGGACCTACAAAGTCTTGAGGGCAGAGCAGGTGCTCCATCCACGTTCTGAACCCTGCCCAAGTACAAGACAGTGGTCGCCTGCTGTAGCGGACGGGCAGACCCAGACCCTCTCTGATATGAATAGCCAGCCGACTGCTGCTGGGGAAAAGGTAAGAGGTACTCCGCACCTTGGACAGAACACTGAATGCCATGAAGCAGAAGTCATCTGTTCTCGAGGGAGGGGTAAGAAATTGTCAGACCCCCAGAACCTGCCCAGACTCCAGGAAAACTTGGTTTGTCCTGGTGGGGGGCTGGGGGCAGGATGCTATAGAAAATATGATGTCTTCATCCTGCACTATGTCACTGGAGGGGCAAGGGCAGGAAACCTGTTAAATCCAGAATCCTAAACTGATACAGAGTCTGACTTCCACAAGGAGACGGGCAGGAAACCCACTTGAGCACTGAGTAGGAGGTAGTGTAGTTTGCCACTGGGGAGGGACAGGAAGGCTGAGAAAGTCCCTCCCCTGTGACGTGGGCACAGTTCCTGCTAAGCCAGAGACTCCAGTAGAGAAACCAAGAGCCTCTCCCTTACCCTCACTACCCCACATTCATCTCTAACCTTGAACTGAGTGAAAAGCAACAGCTATCTACTTGTGGGGGAGGACAGGGAGCAGACATGAAACATCCACCGTGATGTGCAGAGCGCCTACTGCCTGTCAGCCGAGGAAGGAGCAGGAACACTGAGAAAAACCCTCCAGCATTCTGGACCTGACATAAGCACGAGAACATGGCAGACAACCACTGGAGGACCCGGTTTAGCTCCAGAAACAAAGTGCAGACCCAGCTTGCCTACAAATGCGACTGAAGCCTTCCCCTCCACTCCCCCACACCAATGGACTGACAGAGATGAGACAGGCTCACTTCTGAGCTTAAATAATATTCATCCCAGTGTTTATGGTTTTGTACATTCAATGTCTGACACTGAATCAAAATTATGAGACACCTGGGAAAAAGGAAAAATACAGATTCATTGTCAAAAGATAAAACTACCAATAGCACCAGATCCAGGGATTAATAAAATACTGGACTTTAAAAATAATTATGATTACACAGTAAAACATCTAATGGACTCTAATGAATTCTATGGCTGTATAGTCTGTAACAATTCTCGTTTCTTATGTGTACTATGCAGAAGGTGGGTGAGTGAGTCTGTGGAGCTCAGAGTCTTGTGAAACAGTGTGACAGAAAGATAGAAGTCCGTGTGAACTGAAGGGACTTGTAAGAATGACTGGAATAATGGGCTCCGGACTATAAACTGAAGAGAAGATAAGGGAAAACTATTGTGGAGGCGGAAGGACAGAGACCATAGACAGGAGGTCTCACTGAGGACAACAGAGCATGTCGTGAGCTGGAAAGGTGGGAGGTTTGAGTGGAAGAACAGGGAGTTTGAACCACCATCTGCTGATGCCAAGGTTCTTGGGAAAGTGGAGGACCACAGTACAATGGGGAAAAAAGGGCAGTGGACAAACAAACCTAAAAGTAAAGGTGGTGGCCACCATACACAGACATTGGCAATTGGGTGGGGAGAAAACCAGAGAACGAGCATCTGAGAATAAAGACAATACCATCAGCCTCAGACAGAACTCAAACAGAGCCACATTTACTTGAAAAACATTTGCTAGTGTAACTGTTATAGAAGCTCAGATACATTTTACTTCTAGGATCTCATATATTGAGAAGAAGAGAGGAGGGGAGGTGGGGTGAGGGAAGGGAAAACAGAAGGAGAAAGAGAGATCTCTAACTCACAATAAGGCTTCCCTAAAGAATATGATATTCATCACATAGTAGAATTTTCACTTGATTTCATTTGATCTGTCAGAAAATCCGAGTCCGGATGTAGCATTCTTCAATTACAAGTTGAATAACCATGGAAAAGTAATAATCTTGTGGAGTCTCAACTTTCTCATCTACAGTATGGAGTAGTGATAACAGTCATTGTCTTGCGTAGGGCTTATCATGAGACTCGTGTTAGACAATATAACCTATACAACGATAATATACAAAAAGAAGACCATTATTAGGCATAGTCATGAAAATAAAAGCTCATTCTTTAGAGCCTGTGGTTCTGGAGATATAGAGTAACAGATGCTTAATATGAAAAATAAGTATTTAAATTAACTACAGCAGAAATCTCCATTAAGGTGTAGGTATAGTTTTTATAATCCTATTCTTAATATAGGAAATTATATCATCTCTATTTTACTCATGGTAACAAACATTGAGTGGTGTGATGGTAAATGTTTAATATCCATCTCTTGGTGGGTAGAGGAGCCCATCTTTATAGCAGTTATAATTTCTGTGGTATAAAACTCTTATAGACGTTTCAATGGATTTCAAGCTACTAATGTGATGTCACTGGCTACACAAGTAACCTCACGAACAAAGACGATAGGAAGTATATACTGTAGGAAAATAACTAGAAATGGGTGAGTTTTGAGTATTTATTATTTTTCTTTTAATGTAAATTAATTTACAGTTTAAACAGTTTGATTTTTTAATTTTTTATTTTAAATGTTTTTAAATTTATTTTTGAGAGACAGAGAGAGACAATGCGAGCAGGGGAGGGGCAGAGAGAGGGGGAGATACAGAATCTGAAGCAGGCTCCAGGCTCTGAGCTGTTAGCACAGAGCCCGAGTGGGGATCGAACCCACAAACCGTGAGATCATGACCTGAGCTGAAGACGGATGCTTAACCGACTGAGCCACCCAGGCGCCCTACCAGTTTGATTTTTAATAATGGCTATGTTTGACAGTCAGCACCCAAAATTCTTGCAAGCCAGTGCTAGCCAGCTCCAATATAACCCCTGTGGAACCCCATCACTTAATGCCTTAGTCCTAAAAGACAGAAAGTTCCAAAAATCAAGGGATAGAAATACTATTGTCTATTAGGTGATTACATGAAACTGATATCAGCCTAGTCTAATGATGTGGAGAATCACTGCCCTAAACAGTACACTACGTATTATTCAAATGTTTACACAGCCATTTTCTATGTGACTGACATTCTTCCTAGTATCTCAGAAACTTAGTTCATTGTATCCTCATCACAACCCTGTGCAATAGGTGCTATTAGTAATCTTATTTTACAAGAGGAAACTGAGGGGTACAGATGTTTAAGTAGCTCACCCATGTCACACGGCTAATAAATGGTGCAGTCACAATTTGAACCCAAGCAATCTGGTGCTACAGCTTATGCTTTTCACCACTGCTGCACTGCTCCCATTTCCCTAATTTCTGAGTTCATTGTCATTGCCATTGATCAATATTGCAAAATGGTCAAATAATACCTTTGCCTAACTTTTTGAAGAACAACAATCACAAAGAGAAAACAAAACTCCCATATCTCAATTTCCACATTATTACCCATAGAAATGCTCTTTTGAAAGGAACTGAAATAATTTTTAGGCATGAACACAAAGCAGTCTATTTTAGAGATATTTTATGCTAGATTTATGATTGTACAAGTTAATGTAGGTCTGAATTGCAGTGCTCATTTTAAAAGAACTACTAGCTAATTTTACTATGAAAAAGGAATCTATTATACTGAGGGATGATTGTAATCTAAAAATAACCAAATAATGAAGTATTTTAAATTTAAAAGTAATTTCTATACGTTGATTTTGTACCTGCAACTTTACTGAATTCATTGATCAGTTCTAGAAGGGTTCTGGTGGAGTCAATCGGGTTTTCCATGTAGGGTATCTTGTCATCTGTGAAAAGTGAAAGTTTGACATCTTCTTTGCCGATTCTGATGGCTTTTATTCCCTTTTGTTGTCTGATTGCTGATTCTAAGACTCCCAGCACTATGTTAAACAGCAGTGGTGAGAGTGGACACCGCTGTCATGTTCCTGATCTTAGGAGGAAAGCTCTCAGTTTTTCTCCATTGAGGATGATATTAGCTGCAGCTTTTCATAAATTGCTTTTATAATGTTTAAGTATGTTCCTTCTATTCCACTTTCTCAAGGGTTTTTATTAAGAAAACATAAGCATTTGTCAAATGCTTTTTCTGCATCTATTGACAGGATCATATGGTTTTTTCCTTTTCTTTTGCTAATGTGATGTATCACATTGATGGATTTATGAATATTGAACCAGCCCTGTAACCCAGGAATGAATCCCACTTGATCATGATGGATAATTCTTTTTATAAACTGGCTGCATTTCTATACACCAATAATGAAGCAATGGAAAGAGAAACCAAGAAACTGATTGCATTCACAATTGCACGAGAAACCATAAAATACCTAGGAATAAATCTAACCAAAGATGTAAAAGACCTATATGATGAAAACTATAGAAAACTTGTGAAAGAAATTGAAGAAGACATCAAGAAATGGAAAAAACATTCTGTGCTCATGGATCGGAAGAATAAACATTGTTAAAATGTCATTATTGCCCAAAGCAATCTATACATTCAATGCAATCCCCATCAAAAGTGCCCAGCATTCTTCTCAAAGCTAGAACAAACTATACTAAAATTCATATGGAACCACAAAAAAAAACTCCAAATAGCCAAAGTAATATTGAAGAAGAAAACCAAAACGGGAGGCATCACAATCCCAGACTTCAGCCTCTACTACAAAGCTGCCATCATCAAGACAGTATGGTATTGGCACAAAAACAGACACATGGACCAATGGAATAGAATAGAGAGCCCAGAACTAGACCCACAAGTGTATGGCCAATTAATCTTTGACAAAACAGGAAAGAGTATCCAATGGAAAAAAGACATCCTCTTCAACAGGTGGTGTTGGGAGAGCTGGACAGCAACATGTAGAAGAATGAAATTAGACCACTTTCTTACACCATGCACAAAAATAAACTCAAAATGGATACAGGACCTGAATGTGAGATAGGAAACCATAAAAACCCTAGAGGAGAAAGCAGGAAGCAGCCTCCTTGACCTCAATTGCAGCAATTTCTTCCTCGACACATTCCCAAAGGCAAGGGAATCAAGAACAAAAATGAACTATTGGGACCTCATCAAGATAAAAAGCTTCTGCACTGCAAAGGAAACAATCAAAAAACTAACAGGCAACCAACAGAATGGGAAAAGATCACGGCAAATGGCATTTCAGATAAAGGGCTAATATCCAAAATCTACAAGGAGCTCACCAAACTCCATACCCTAAAGACAAATAATCCAGTGAAGAAATGGGCAGAAGACATGAACAGACACTTCTCCAAAGAGGACATCCAGATGGCCTACAGGCACATGAAATGATGCTCAGCCTCACTCATCATCAAGGAAACACAAATCAAAACCACACTGAGATACCACCTCACACCAGTCAGAGTGGCTAAAATGAACAAATCAAGAGACTATATATGCTGGCGAGGGTGTGGAGAGATGGGCACCCTCCTACACTGTTGGTGGGAATGTAAACTGGTGCAGCTGCTCTGGAAAATAGTATGGAGTTTCCTCAAAAAACTATCAGTAGAAGTCCCCTTTGACCCAGCAGCAGCCCTGCTAGGGATTTACCCAAAGGATACAGAAAAACTGATGCACAGGAGCACATGCACCCCAATGTTCATAGCAGCACTGTCAACAATAGCCAAATCATGGAAAGAGCCTAAATGTCCATCACCTGATGAATGGATCAAGAAAATGTGGTATATATACACAATGGAGTACTATATGGCAATGAGGAAGAATAAAATCTGGCCATTTGTAGCAAAGTGGATGGACCTCGAGGGTGTCATGCTAAGCAAAGTATGTCAGGCAGAGAAGGACAGATACCATATGTTTGCACTCATAGATCTAACAGAAGAAACCTAACAGAGGGCCATAGGGAGGGGAAGGGGGGAAGATAGTTGAGGAGAGAGAGGGACGGAAATCATAAAAGACTACTGAATACTGAAAACAAACCGAGGGCTGAAGTGGGAGGGGGAGGGATGAAGGGAGGTGGTGGTCATGGAGGAGGGCACTTGTGGGGAAGAACACTGGGTGTTATATGGAAACCAATTTGACAATAAACAATTAAAAAAATAAAAGTGATTTCTAAGGAAATAATACCTTAGAAAACTATATAGATTTCCTGAACTGTGCTTTAAACACTTGAAATTAGACTTGCATAAACACTGTAAACAGACATAATTTGGGACCCGTGGCTGGAGTTTTTACCACATGGTTATATACATCATCATTAAAATAAGAAAAAAAAGAAGCAAATGACATACATAAAGTAGAAAGATTTTATAGGTTTCTATATTTGTATGTCTCAAATTCAGAAGTGGAAATTCTAATGTAATTATGGGAATGCAAAGGGGTCCAGACACTCTGGAGAACAGTATGGAGGTTCCTTAAAAAAATTAAAAATAGTGCTACCCTATTACCCAGCAATCCAAAGGATACAAAAATGCTGATTCAAAGGGGCACACACATCCCAATGTTTACAGCAGCACTATTGATAATAGTCAAATTATGGAAAAACCCCAAATGTCTATTGACCGATGAGTGGATAAAGAAAATGTGGTATGTGTATATACACATACAATGTATATATACTTACTACACACACACACACACACACACACACACACACACACACACACCCACACACACTAGAATATTACTCTGTGATCAAAAAGAATGAAGTCTTGCCTTTTCCAATAAGGTGGATGGAGCTGGAGTATATTACGCTAAGCAAAATAAGTCAGTGAGAAAAAGATAAATATATAATTTCACTCTTGTGTGGAAGTTAAGAAACAAAACAGATGGAACATAGGGGAAGGGAAGGAAAAATAAGATAAAAACAGAGAGGGAGGCAAAGCATAAGGGACTCTTAAATACAAAGAACAAACTGCAGGTTGCTGGAGGGGTTTTGGGTGGGAGATGGGCTAGACGGGTGACCGGCATTGAGGAGAAGGCACTTGTTGGGATGAGCACTGGGTGTTACACGTAACTGACGATTCACTGGGCTCTACTCCTAAAACCATTACTATACTTTATTTTAACTTGTTTGGATTTAAATAAAATTTAAAAGAATCAATAAAAGGAATGCTAACATCATTAGACGTACGTTATTTCTAGTTGGAAATCACTCACTGAGCAAGTTAAAAAGCTGTAATATATTAAGTGAACATCATGGTAAAAATATTCCTAGAGGTTAGTTGGTGGTTCCTAGTCTTCTTTATCTTGCCACCATTTCTGGGCAAATAAGTACGACACTAACACCCATTTAATAGGATGGAAAAAGAGAACATTCATTCTCCACATATCTCTTCCCAACAGATGCAAAACTAAGTATATTTTTACAGTTGGAAGTGAAGTCTTTTACCTCAAGTTAAAACCATGGGGTCCAGATATTTGAGAAGCCAACTTAAAAGTTTGTTCTTACCCTGCTAGCTCTTGTCTCATAACTGAGACTCAAGATGAGAATGCAGGGTTCTACCGTACATATCTCTGGGCATTTATCCAATGCTGGGGGAATGGTCTGGTTTAGGTGTGTACTGCTTAAAATCAATGGCATACAATGGACTTCATCCCAGGCACAAATATAACTCAGCATAAAACTTTCTGAAGCTATCTTACTACAGTGTGAGGTCTTTCTCTGCATTATCAGTCTAAAAGGATCATGTGGGGGCGGGGGAGAGGAGTTTCCTAATCCCCTTTAGTGTACGAAGGTAAACAGGATTTCTTTAAAGCAAGGCTGTTATTAGAGTAATCAACATATTAAGAGGCTAATGGCTGCTGAACATGAATTAAGGGACCTACTAGAAGGGGAAAAAATGAACTGTATCTTCTTTCTTCGACTCCATTCAGGAAAACTGGTTTCGTGAATAGAGGGGTAAACTTGCTGTCAAGTAAGCTCGATATTCACTAGTTTAAGAGTAACAGCAGTGTGTTGGGTCATCCAAAATAAATACTGCTATTTGCCTGCAACTAACAGGTTGCCTGAGAGTAAAAGGCAAACAGACTTGATCTAAGAAAACAGGAACAATAGTTTAACGATATCAAACTGACAGAGAAATCAGTATAATACTTCTTAAAGTAATTTAATAAGTACAATGGAATATCTTTAGCATCTTATGATCACAACATATTTATAAAAGTATCCCATTCCAGAATACTGGAGTTCTAGAAATTATGTCTTTTGGAAGTGAGCCTTTGAGTAAACATACTTCTCGTTCGTGGTTGTGTAAGTTTTCTTATAAACTTCGCAGCGTAAGGCAATACCGGTTATTAGCTCACCGTCCTGCAGGTTAGAAGTCTGGCATGGCATGACTGGGTTCTCTGCTCAGGGCATTAAAACCGAAATCAGGGTGGGGCGCCTGGGGGGCTCAGTTGGTTAAGCGTCCGACTTCAGCTCAGGTCATGATCTCACAGTTTGTGGGTTCGAGCCTCCCTTCGGCTCTGTGATGACAGCTCCGAGCTTGGAGCCTGCTTTGGATTGTGTCTCCCTCTCTCGCTGCCTCTCTTCTGCTTGCACTCTGTCTCTGTCTCCGTCTTTCTCAAAAATAAACATTAAAAAAACAAACAAACTGAAATCAGGGTGTCAGCTGAGATTGTTTTCATCGTGAGATTCTAGGGGAAAATTTGCTTTCGAATTCATTTTTGTTGTTGGCAAAATTCAGTTCCTTGCAGCTGTGAGACGCCGAGTCCCCATTTTCTTGTGGGAAGTCACTTGGGGATTGCTCTCAGAGAGCTTAGCTGTACCGGGCACTCCTTGCCATGTGACCCCTCCATCTTCAAACTAACAGCAGCACACAGTATCTTCTTGGTGCTTTTAACCTGACTTCTCTGTCTTTGATTTCTAAGACTCAGATATAAAGGACTTGTGTGATTAGGTCTCCCTGGATAATCTCTCTGTTTTAAGGTCAACTAATTATATATGCAAAGTCTCTTCACAGCAGCACCTAGATTAGTATTTGGTCGAATAACTGGTAGAAAGTGTGTATATACTAGTGGCCAGGAATTTGAGGGGACATCTTAGAATCCTGTCTATTACAGTGCTCATATTATTTATTTTATATAATGTCTAAGTCAGAAGTGTGACCCTTTTTTATCCCCAGCAAGGGAAATGTCACTGACAAAAACACATCAAAGGCAACAAATTTTAAAAACTTCATAAAAAATTTCAGTTTTATTTTCAAAGGATATAAAATTTATAAAATTTTCTCCCCAATAAGTTTAGAAAACTAAAAATCAGTTTTATCTTTTATTCTGTAGTCAAGGAAAGCAAGAATTAAAGAAAGAGAAAGGGGAATAAAGAGAAGCAAGAGAGAGACCAGAGAGTAGGAAAAGACGATAAAGAGATGAAAAAAAAAGACTGCTTACTGCTTCTAACAAAATTGGCTATGAAACCTTATAAGTGTGTGTATAATTAAAGACCATATTTTTAAAAAGCACAAGAGAGAATAGATAAAAGGGATTAGGACAGGCTAAATTTAAGCACAGTTAAGTTTAGCAGGTAAAGTGGGTTTGGACATGTTGGTCTCAAATCTCCAGATCCCATCTCTCAACGTGATTTGGAATCTCAGCCACGCTGGTCCAGCCAGTCAAAATCCCCCTCGCCACTTGTCCAGCATAACCTCCCAGCAGCCTCAGCAGGGCTGCTGGCTCTGTAAATGCCTAGACCCTGGACCTGCCAGAAACTTCAGTCAACACTTTTCCTATTCACATTTACTGAGTGCTTACTATCCAAGGCCTGGGAGAATGGTGACCAGATTCAGAACGGCGCCTCACAAACACATACACTGGGCACTCAAGATGTACTTGTTGACTGACTACAGAAATTTGCCTCCCATGAAGGCTGACGGTTCAGTGAATCCTGCACATATTTGGAATTCTATTGTTGTTCTAAGGTCTTTGTACTCACTGGGGAAACTTTATCACAAATATTTGCACAACTGTTATTTGTAGATTTTGGTTACAGGGTAGTGGAGGACCATCAGATAGGCAATTTTGCAAACACTGTCAAAGACTAGATGAAATTAAATCCAGGCCATTGGTGTTTCCCACCCTAAGGATAACTAATGTATCTCTAAGCATCACTAATTCCTAATCATGTAGCATTTTACTGTTAACATTCTTGTCTTTAAATTAAAATTAAAAAGTTTATCTGGAAATCTGTTAAGGATCTCAGGTAAATTTGAACAAATCACAAAAACAAAACCTTTGGATATTTGTCTCTGAGATTTAACATTTTATTAAATGTATTTTTAAAAAAAGATTTAAAGAAAAGCAATAAAAGCACCTTTGTAGAGCAAGGGAATTTTTCAAATAATAACCTTCATGCAGTCAGATAAACTCAGTATGAATGTTCATGAAGTGAGTTACAAATTCAAGTAAAAGTGACTTGAGCTTTGCCTTTTCCGCAAAGACTCGTTCTCACAGCATAATTACCATTAAAAAAATTGTTTTTAGCAATCCATAGTATATATTCAAGACCCTTTCAAAACACATATCCATGAAAAGACACAATCTTGAATGTTCATATGAGCTTTCATAATAGTCTTAAGTCAGATGTCCATCAATTAATGACTAGATAAATAAGTTGTAGAATATCAATCCAATGGAATATCACTCAGCAATGTTGATAATTGACACACACAACACCATGGATAAATCTCAAAAGCACTAAACTAAGTAGAAAACATGCTTATAGTCTAACATGAAATTTCACAAAAAATAAAACTATAGTGACGGAAAGCAGATTAGGGGCTGCCTGGATACTAATGGAGGAGTCTGATTACACAGGAGCAAGTGAGAAAGTTCTGGAGTCACAGGGGTGTTATATAACTGTATACATTGTCAAAACACAATGACGTGTACACTACATTTTATTGTATATAAATTACACCTTTTAATTTAAAGGAGCAGAGGGAATCTCAAAGCAGCAGTATGAATAACCCCATTAAAAAAAAGACACTTTAAAAATATGGCTCCCATCTTTGTTTTCATCTTCACGTCCTATCAGTCCAACCTACTGTCTGGTGGCTGAGCTGTTTCTTGGAACATTAAGTCCACCTTTCTCTCTATGCTTTTCCAGATAACTGTTCTTCCTACCTGGAATGCTCATTAATATGGAGTAAAGTCACTCAGTAACCACTTTTGAATGAATTGCAGAGACCACAGTCATGTACCAGAGTCTCTTTGTCTAGCTGTAGGCAGGTCTCGGATTTAGGCATTTTTCATTTGGGAAGTCTATCTAGAATTTTTTCATTTGATGGAAAAGTTACATACAATGGAATGTACAAATCTTAAGTGCACATTTACTGAATTTTGACAAATGCCTACAGCTGTTTAACCTCAAACGCTTTCAAGATATAGAGCATTATCATCACCGCAGAAAGAACCCTTTCCAGTGAATGCCTACCATCATACCTCCAGAGGCTAATTCTGTTTGTTTAAAAAAATCTTATTTTAACGTTTACTCCTTTTTGAGAGAGAGAGAGAGAGAGAGAGAGAGAGACAGAGACAGAGACAGAGACAGAGACAGAGTGCAGAGGGGAGGGGCAGAGAGAGTGGGTGACATAGAATCTGAAGCAGGTTCCAGGCTCTGAGTTGTTAGCACAGAGCCTGATGCAGGGCTTGAACCCGTGAACTGTGAGATTATGACCTGAGCTGAAGTCAGCTACTTAAGTGACTGATCCACCCAGGCGCCCTGACTGTTCCAGGTTTTAAAGATTTAATTTTTAATTTTTACACTTCCATAGCGTTATAAAATGATTTATATTTCTTTGATTAGATAGCCAGTCTTTGCACTAATTGTGAGTATATCTTCGTTCACTTAATTATAACAGACACTGAAGTCCTTGTACCAACATTTGGATTCTTCCGGGATTTGACCTCTGCTCTTTGTCTTTTCTTTTGGGAAAAAAACCCCCAAACATTTAAATTCCTACTTGTTTTTACACTAGGTACTTTTAATTTATATTCTGGAAATTATGAAAGTTATTTTGTGTAAACTATAAATTCTGTTACATTACTCTGAAGAGTATTAGCTGGACTCAAGCTATACTATCTCTTTGTCAGTGGCTCAAATCTCAGTTTAATTTCTTTTCCCCCCTGGCTGGGCTGTTGCAATCTTCCCTGCACTTGTTTAGTCTGGGTTTGCCAGAGATTTGGGCCAAGGTTATACACAGAACTTAAAATACCCTACATCTGGCTGTCTCCTCTCTGAGCTTTCTCCCTTCACTTCCCAACGGTAGTAGTTGTCCCAAACTTCATCCCCTGGTCCCATTGGCCATAAACACTATAGGTTATCAGAACCGTACTGCCCTATAGGTCCTGCTAAGGCTTGGAGAAGGTCAGGCAAGGGAGAAGGTGTCCAGGGTGCAAAATTTTAGGAGCCACTAATTCCCAGGCTCGCACAAATGCTGAGTCAGCACCCAAGACCTGGGTGGGGGTTGGGGGGTACCTAGGTTGCCTTGCTTGCCTTACCTTAACCCCAGCCCTGGGTTCTGTCCTCACTCTAAACGTGGAACAAACAAGAAACTTACTTCATGTTGGCTTCTTCGTGCAAGTTTTCACTAATCTCTGAAATCTGCCTGATTTTATTCACTCTCCAGAGGCTTCACAGGTGGTTATTTCTATTTTGTACAGGGCGTATAATTGGGTTCTGCAGGATGGTTAGTCTCCCAGGAGCCTACTCAGCCATACTGGAAGTGAAACTAATGGAATTTTTGAATAGAAAGAGATTTTAGGAATCCTCTAATTGTCTCATGTCACAAACTGGAGACTGACACCAAAATAGGTAAAAGAGCTTTGTCACAGAGTAACTACAGGGAAAAACAGTAATGTAACATCTAATCTAGCGGTCATCTGCAATGCCATGCTGCAATAATGCTCTAAGAACAACTTCTGTGCAGAATATAAAATGCACTCAGACCTCTCTTTCAAATGTAAATAGTGTATCAGCTCTCAATTATTACCCCCTGCTTAGGTGTTTGCTATTGCTAGGGACAGAATGTGTCCCCACAAAATCCTATGTTGAAGCCTGAGCCCCCGGTGACTCTGTATTTGTAAACAGGGGCACTTAAGGAAGTAATTAAAGTTAAAGGAAGTCATGAAGGTGAGGGCTCTGATCCAACAGGATTACTGTCCGTATAAGAGACCAGAGAGCACCCTGCCCCTCTTCCTTCCCTGAGCATGCACAGAGTAGAGGTCATTTGGGCACACAGACAGACGGATGGTGGCTATTCACATGCCAAGAGAAGAGGTGTCAGAATGAAACCTACCTCGCTACTTCCTAGCCTCCAGAACTGCGAGAAGTGAATTTCTGTCATTCAAATAACCTTATCTACAGTATTTTGTTAAGGTAGCTTGAGCTAACTAACACAGCTATAAAAATGGATCCAAATTTGCACATTGGTAAATCAGCTTATTTGACAGAATTACCTCACCTTGACTGTACAAAGGTAAGCTCATACTCTTTAAAAGAGCTTAAACTCAGAAATATAAAATCTGCCAACCAGTACAATAAAAATGAAGTTGTTTTGAGGGCTAAATTCAGTACATTGAGTAAATCTGTTGTGAGGCTGAAGGGCAAATGTTTCTGAAACAATTTCATCCTATTATTTTTCTTATCTTATTTTTTAGATGCTTATATGAAACTATTAATAAAGATCAGAGTGCATTCTGCAAATGTCTTAGTCATACTTCCCCAAGTGGCATTTAAAGAGACACCATATAAATGAAGGTGAGGCCCAAACACACTCATCTTATTTGCAGACTCAGTTTTCTGGTCCATTATGAACTGCTGCTCCTCCCCACTGGATTTCAACACCTCCTGGCCTCAAAGCCTGCCCTATCATTTGGACCTCCATCTTACCCCTCAGGTTCCCTGTAGAAAGCTGTTACTTCATCTCCTCTCATGGTATCATGTGGGCCTCACTTCCCTTTTTACCCAAACATTTTTTTTCTTTTTTAAAGTTTATTTATTTATTTTGTAAGAGACAGAGACAGCGCAAGTGGGGTAAGGGCAAAGAGAAGAAGAAAAAGAATCCCATGCAGTGCGGAGCCCAATGTGGGGCTTGAACCCATGAAACTGTGAGATCATGACCTGTGCAGAAACCAAGAGTTAGATGCTGGACCAACTGAGCCACCCAGGTGACCCTACCCAAACATTCTTGATAGTATATGTCCATGGTGACCTGGCTTGACATTTTGTCATATCTTTAGGTCAACCCAGCCCAGCACTTGGAGCAGTAACCAATCATTATCAAATAATAGGTATTTTAGTGAATACAAACTAGGAAGCACTGAGTACAGTTAAGAGCCCATTATCCACTAGGATTTCAAGTCATATTTCTCTTTTTACATTATTCTGTTATCTCTCCTCTTTTTGTGCTGTCACTTGCGGTTGTATTCAGGTTACATTAAGTCACAATATTTCATTTCTTACTCCAACTCTCTTTTCTCCCACCTCTCCATCTGGCAGCACTTAGTAAAGGCCACCCATATCATAAGGAGCTAAGAAATATGACACTTACCTCTCATTTGCTCAGTGATGGTTATAGTTTCTGATAATTCAGGATGAAAGCACATGCAATTATAGTCGATTTTTATTTCTATACACTGACTTGGTTTGATTGATATAGACAACCATTCCAAGTAAGTGAGCTGCCAGTTCTTCCAACTCTCCCCTTAACTTTATACTGGTAGAGTCAGCTTTAGTAGGACCCCAAAACATCTCTTTTCCCCTTCACTGAATTAGCTTAATAAATTACTGAACAAAAAGAAGAGCTGTTATATTTGGGAATCCTGATAACAAAAGTTATCCAACTACTTTGTCCTCCTCTCTGGACAACCCAAGTTTTGGGACTGGAGTTTCAGCAAACTTTCCTTTTCAAAACTGTGCATCTATTTTAATTAATAACAAAAAAGAAGGGTAACAAATAAATACAAGAAATATAAAGTCACATACATTTGAATAAAACAAAGGAAGAATTAGTGAAATCTCTGGAAGGGGAAAGACAAATCAAAAACCAGACTCTGAACTATAGTTAAGATAATGATTTCCAGAGAAGTGGGTGGGGGGATGGGTGAAATA
Organism: Suricata suricatta; assembly: GCF_006229205.1. Classification (NCBI taxonomy): domain Eukaryota; kingdom Metazoa; phylum Chordata; class Mammalia; order Carnivora; family Herpestidae; genus Suricata; species Suricata suricatta. Next base: position 29,625,362 of record NC_043716.1, read on the forward strand.
GATGATGGGGGATAAGGAGGGCACTTGTCGTGATGAGCATTAGGTGATGTATGGAATTGTTGAATTCCAATATTGTACACTTGAAACTAATATTACACTATATATTAACTAGACTGAAATTTAAACTTTTTTAAAACTTTAATAAAAGTGCTTTAAAAAATGTAGTCTCCTACTTTCAAGTACACCTTGATTTGAGATAATGATCTTTATGTAAAGATATATTTTAATGATTGGATGAATACCTGTAACTAAAACCTTAAAGCACTTATTGTGAAAGTAGTGCTTCAAAAGTTCATAAAAGTTTCTTCTTTCACTTTAAGCAATCCCTTGTTTAGTTTTTTTTTATGTTTATTTTTGAGAGAGAGAGACATGCAGAGTTTGAGCTAGGGAGGGTCAGAGAGAGAGGGAGACACAGAATATGAAGCAGGCTCCAGGCTCTGAGCTGTCAGCACAGAGCCCGACGTGGGGCTCGAACCCACAAACTGTGAGATCGTAACCTGAGCTGAAGTTGGCCGCTTAACTGACTGAGCCACCCAGGCACCCCTTTTAGTTTTAATATTTTCGCTTGCTTAAGAAATCGAACATAAACACACATACCTAAATATGAAACTTTACAATCTAGGCAGAAACATCTGGTCTGCTGTTATGACTTCTGTAAACTCAAATTAGATGGAGTTTAAATTAACTGCCTTCTATGAATGATACAACTTGCTGCAGAGAATAAAAATCTATCTTCATTTATAAATATAGTCATACCTGAACAAAAGAGTGGAAATCTTCCAACTATTCTCAGCCCTTGCCTTTCCCAATAGAGGCCACGATCCGCCACTCATCTCTGCATTTGTACAGGCTACTAACTCTGCCTGGAGTCACTAGCTCCGTCTTCTCTTCTCTGCCTTGTGAGCATCTGCTCATCAATCCAGAACCAACTTGAATGGCACTTTCTGTGTGCATCCTCCCCCAGGCTCCCTGGCAGAGTCCATCCTCCCCTGCTTTATGGCACTTGTGTGGTTTGTACCAGATTCATAGCACTTACTGCCCTCTGATGTAAAACATGAGTTCCTTCAGGACAAGGACCATGTTTTATCGACCTTTGTATCTCTTTCTGGTGGAGCCTTTGGTGCATTGTAAATGTTCAACAATAGTTTGCTGAGTTCTTGCACCCCAAGAGCTAAGACTTATCCTCAGATTAACACACACACACACACACACACACACACACACACACACACACACTAATTGCCTAGAAAGACTTAGAAAAAAACTGTGGCATTAGGAATGCCACAGGTGAAAGCAATATGGTACCCAATTAGCTGGGCAAACAAATAGGCATTTACTTGTAAGAAGTCTGGAGGTTTCTCAACAAGAACATCAAGATTCCAGGTTCCTTCTATGTTTCTACTCTAGCATCCTTAGTGTATAGACAGTTCACCCTCAGAGTTTTCACCCTGGGGTTGCAAGAGAGCCTCCAAAGCTACAAGTATCACATCCACATTGGACAGAAAGAAAGGAAAAAGATTTGGCTAATTGAAAGCTTCCCCAGAAATTTCTAAGCAGATTCTTCTTGATATCTCACTGGCCAGAATTAGGTTGGAGGGCTACCCCCAGATGTAGGAGGTTGAGAAAGCAAGTACCTGATTTTAGAGTTTCTGATGTGATAGACCTAGTTGGGTAAACACTGAGTTGGCCGTGAGAAAGACAAAATGAAAACAGGAGAGTAGTTTAAGGTTAAGATATTAAGGTCCCAGGTTTGTCAGAATGAGAACACCTGAGACTTTGGTGGACCCTAAGGTATCAGTGCAAATGAGTATATAGTTAATCATTTGCATTAAGATGTTTTCTCAGTTGTGGTTGCTTATAATGGCATAAATAATGAGATATCAGTTTCAACCTTGCATCTCATGATTCTTCCAGTGAATTTAAATTATGAGTTTTCTTTTGTCTCCCATTTACCTCAACATCCTTCTGGTTCCATTGTTGCCATTCAAGTTTCTCTGAGCCAAGTCTTAAATGTTTCATTCTCCAAAAACATTTTCCTGATGTTAAAACAATTTTCCCTCCTTATTCTTCTGAGATATTAGCACTTTGTATTATTCATAAAATACTTAGTATCTCCAAATTTGCATTATGAAAGTTTGCACAAATATTTTATTTCCCTCCTCTCATAGACTGCTGGCTCTTTGAGGGTACTGAGTTTTCCTCATACATACTTGGTTCCAAAAGTATTACTTTGTGAACTGAATATGTAATTAATTTCCTTTTATTTGCTTGTGGAGACTCTTAGTGTTGGAAAGAAGGAAATGGAAGGGAAGACCAACATGTATGAAAACAGGGCCACTGCTAGTCTGTAGTGTGGATAAAACTTTTCCATCCTATGTTGAAAATGGCTCCGCTGCTGTGTGCCAAGGGCTATAAACAGTGCCTCCTCTGAGTTGATACAATTCTGAGGGCATAGAGCTTGTAAGGGTACTGGTCTTTTTGTGAAAATTATAAAATTATAATTATTAATTATAGAAATTTCCTAGGAAACTTCCTCTAGGAAATGAAGTCCTGTCCCAGGGCATCCAATTGGTTGTATTTCTGCCCCCATATACTCACTTGCCCTTGGCTTACTGCACAAAAGGCTCAGTGCACAAAAAATCCACATAGAATGGATTTCAGAAGAAAAGACTCATTTCCATCTGATATATCTACAAGTCTTTGGGGATTTCTCCAGGCTCTCTAGTGATGGGAAACACAGAACTTCACATTTTTAGATAGATCTAATTCTTGAGGGTTCTTGCTCATAACTTGTGCTCAGAATTGAACCAAAATCTGTCCTTCTGTTTCTACCTGATGGCCCAAAGACTTAACTTCTGATGCTATATATAATAATCATGTTTCAAAGCACTGCATTGGCATTGAAGCTGCCTCCTAAGCAACACACAAGTAAATAACATGCAATATTCATAGGGAGAAACCACGGACATTGTACTTGATTATCAAACATGCGTGTGTACATGTAAACACCTACATTTAAAATGGTGTGCCTGGGTAGCTCAGTAGGTTAAGTGTCTGACTTCAGCTCATATTCTCATGGTCTGTGAGTTCAAGCCCCATGTCAGGCTCTGTGCTGACAGCTCAGAGCCTGGAGCCTGCTTCAAATTCTGTGTCTCCCCCTCTCTTTGCTGCTCCCCTGCTTGCACTCTCTCTCTCTCTCTCTCTCTCTCTCAAAAATGAATAAAAATAAAAAAAAATAGAATAACATAAAAAAATTAAACCCAATAAATCCAATCTACTTTAGGAATCTAATTTTTAAACCCTGGGAATCTTAAACTTCACTGCTATTTCTCACTGGATCTTCTGTTTTACTCTATTTTATCACCTACCTCCTTTAATCACTTGCCATCCTACACTGATCACTTGACCCTCTAACAATTAAGTATGGAGTTTTAATTTGAAAACATTATAAGTGGTAAAAAATTAAATGCTTGGCGGTAAATTTATAGAATAGTAAGAACTGATATTTAAAATGCAGCAGTATTAAAAATCATTTTTTCTCATGTCCTCTAAGGATTTTGGGAAAAGTCTGAAATTAATTGAAAAGAGAATTTCAGAAAATAAGTGGTGGGGAGGGGAAATCCTTGTAATGTATAATATTTTCTACTTGAGAGGTATGCTTGGGGAACCTTAACTCTGGTTATGTGTTAAGAATAAAAGTGAGATTATAATGTTAGTTTGATTTGATGAGTAATCAAACACATTCTTAAAAATTATCAGTATGATTAAAGAAATACAAAGGCTAGGGGTAGACACACAATATGCATATGCATACCTGAATATGAATTTTCCTTGTTTGAGGTACTTAAATATCAAAACCATGAAAGAGGGGCGCCTGTGTGACTCAGTCGGTTAAGTGTCCAGATTTGGTTCAGGTCATGATCTCATGGTTTGTGGGTTCGAGCCCCGCATTAGGCTCTGTGCTGTCTGTTGGCTCAGAGCCTAGAGCCTGCTTCAGATTCTGTATCTCCCTCTCTTTCTGACTCTCCCCTGCTCATGCTGTCTCTTTCTCTCAAAAATAAATAAAAAACATTAAACAATTTTTTAAAAAACCATGAAAGAAAGGAATGATCTTATATTGCAGGATTCTGTTTATTCAATGATAATTTATTAATACATTTTGGTATTGAACATAGGCTGAGTTAAAGTTTAGCTTTGTATCATCTGACACACATACTTGGCTACAGGAGAAGATTAACCATCAGTTAAGATATCACATATATGTGAATATATTTTTATTTTATATATCTATATGTCTCCCTCTCTATTTTATATATCTATATTTATATATTTTATTAAAAAATAAAAAATGTTTTTTAAATTTATTTTTGAGAGAGAGAGAGACCAAGTACAAGCTGGGGAGGGTCAGAGAGAGAGAGAGAGGGAGAGACAGAATCCAAGCTGGCTCCAGGCTCTGAGCTGCCAGCACAGAGCCTGATGTGGGGCTCAAACCCACAAATGTTAGACCATGACCCGAGCCAAAGTCAGATACTTAATCGACTCAGTCACCCAGATGTCCCTATATATTTTATTTTAATCCAAACATTCATTTGCCAATCTTTATTAGACCAAAGGTTTTTGTTGTTGTTGCTTAGTCCTCTGGCTAGGGTTATGTTCTTTTTTGCAGAAACCACACTGAAAATACATCAGCTGTCATTTCCAGTTACAGTTTCTTTACAAGTGAATTGAGAACTAAGAACAGTTATGAAACAATCCAAGAGCACAATTCTTCTGGACTCATACGATCCCCACCCGCCCATCTTTTACAGATGACTCCTTGCATCTAATCAATAGCATTATAAGCTCACCTTTATCAAATCTCTCTAAAGCATTCAACTTAATTTTTGTAAAAATAACTTTTTCTTTCCACATTCATGGTTCATTAAGTTACAAATTGCACAATTAATTTACAGTAGCAACCACACCTGGCATTAATCATTTTGGAAACAAATACAACCGACTCTGATAAAATTTTAACTGGTGGTAGCTTGTGTTCAAGGCAGCGCTGGAGGGAAGGCTATCAGACAGGACAGACATCACCATGGACATCCATGAGTATGCGTCATGGAGAGAAGGGAGAAGGCTGATTACCCTGGTTAAGGTAGTTTCTACTTTTTTGGAGAAAGTAGTTCTAAAAACATATATATGCATATGCACAATATTAATGTGCAAAAGCAAATACTTCTAAAGCTACTCAGTTTTCTTGGTTTCCACATCACTATACTTGCCTTACTTTCTATCTTTCTGACCACTCCCTTTTCGTCTAGTTTCTTCTTTCTCTACAGACCTCTAAATTTTGTTCTTAGGATCAGTCTTGGCTTCCCTTCTTTTCTCGACTTATATTCATATCCTAGTGATCTCACAGTCTCCATAACTTTAAAAACCCTACATGTGCTGATAACTCTCACATTTGGCTAACCCAGCCCTTCCTTCTGGTTCCAGACTAATATAAGCAACTCCCCAATAATGTCTCCACTCAGATGTCTCATAGGCAAATTAGACATGACTTTTCCCCAAATCAAGTTTTATGTCTCAAACGCAGATCCTCCCTGAAATCTTCCCCATCTTGCTAAATCAATCTATTCTGGCCTCCTTTCATTTCTTGGAGTAGACAGCTCTTTTGTCAGCCTGGGATGATCCCTGCTTAGCTTTCTAGATGGTTGGCTGCTATTCATCTTTCGAGTCTCCACTTAAAAGCTTGTCATATGGACACATCGTCCCTACCCTCCCTCCATTTCTCAGAGCAACATGGACACCACAACTGTTGAACTTCCTCAACCTGACATGACATATTTATTGGTCTTCCTGTTTATTGTTTGTTTTCCTCAACTGTACATAAGCTCAGCAAGGATAGGGGATCCTGTTTCATTCATCCTTGTTTACAATGAACCTAGCCTGACATATAGTAGGCCCTTGAAAATATTTATTGGATAATTACATAGCACCTTGTTCTTAAGAACACTTACCACAATTTTAAGTATATAATTAAACTTTTGAAAAATGTGCAATTACGCTCCATCAAATGTACGCTCTGGGGAGGCCATGTCTATTTTATTCCCTCACTCAACACACAGTATCTGACACATAGCAGGTAGTCGATCAGTATTTGTTGAAGAGAGGAAGAGAGGGAAGGAATATAGCAATGAGATGACTGAGGGAGGGAACAGACCCTAAAGAAGAATGCTTTTACAGCAGTATTCGGACACTAAGGTAACAATTTAAATACAAGCTAAAACCATTCAGTCCATCTTTCAGTTGTTTTACTCATATAATGTAAACATCTATACCTTTGGAAATAGCTAGAGGAGTCAGCATTTTGCTCGTAACACAGATGTTTCAAGTTATATAGATAGAGCTGAAACTATCATTTTATTTTCTATTAGTGCCACCAATTTGAACGGATCTGTGTTTCCTTAAGGCACATACTTCCTAAGTGAGTGCTGTGCTATTTAGTCAAGACCAGAGTGTTAGGAAGCCTTGAATGTGTGATTCATGTTCAGTGAAGTAACCTGGAATTTGTTCCAATTTCCTGACAGTAATTATAGCATGGTTGCCTAAAAACTTCAGTTATCATGAAAATCTGAATGGATTACAAAGGGAAAATATTATAATATATATATAATATATTTTTTATATTAAAAAAATAAAATCTGCTATATTACTTGACATACTATAGAGCTGGAGAGTGCTTCACTTTCCAGGGTGTGCATACTCATTAAAAAAAATAGAGAGAGATTATAACAGTAGATTGTAATAACAGGAAAGATTCTTTGAAGAGAATAGCTCAAAAAATATTTGTTCAGTACCATATCAAATTAAAGAGTCAGTGTTTCTACCTACCAAGAATTCCAAGATGACATCAGACAAAGAAATAAATTTCTTTAAGTAGACAAAAAAAGCACATTGTTAAAAAAAAAAAACCCTAACAGTGAATCTTTAAATATTTACCTCCTGAGAAATTTCCCTCTAGAAAGATTCTTAATTATACTTTGTTTATTAGCTCATCTGCATTGTAATAGCACTATGCACTTGTTTTTCATTAACAAAAGGTTTTGATTAAAAACTGTACACAGGTAGTAGCTCTATGCCGCAGACTCATATTTTATTATTAGTGGTCGGTGCAGAAAGTGAATACACTGGTTTCGTACAGGAAATACTACAGAGAATTGAAATCTAGGTCACATAACTGAACACTGCTAGAAAAGAATAACAAAGGCCCAATTTTGTGTGTGTGTGTGTTTTTTTTTTTTTTGCCTTCCACTCAAATAAGAAAATCATGTTTAAATAAAAGTTAACAATGAACTGCTTTGTAATTACATTTGGTTAACTTACATGATAATTAGTTATAACCATAATGATCCTTTTTGACCTCTTAGTCTTAACATGTTACCTGCATATTGAAGAGGTTATATTCAGTGTGTACTAAGAGCAACCGCTAGACAGAAAGCCAGATAATACAATTTGTGCTTCTGTGAAATCGTTTATCGGGAAACACCAAGTTTCTGTAGCATCGTTAGGCAGTGCAGTGAAGACGGGGAAACTTGGCATGTTTCATGGCAAGCCAGCAACCACACAGAAAAGAGAGCCTGCTTGCGGCCTTGTGCATTCCAACAGATTTCCACCTGCTGCCATGGCTTTCCGAAGGTGTTATCTGTGTGCTGTGGGCTGTGTGCTTTGGAAATGACACGAGCACCACAAAGTATTTTGATAGTAAAATATCGAAGCTATATTCTCAAATGCGCATATGCTACACAGCAATGTTTTGATGCACTGATCAGGTCTTTGGGAAATGGTACTATCTCCTTCGAGTGTTTAAGAACAATACGTTACAAACGTGTATTTCCTTTTTTTAATTACAAATCTGTATTTCTCATGAACCTTTTTAGTCCTTGAGACATGAGAAAATAGCTTAAGATGTTTTAGTTTAAATATACACAATCAGGGGCACCTGGGTGGCTCAGTTGGTTAAGTGGCCAACTTCAGCTCAGGTCACGATCTCACAGTTCACGGGTTCAAGCCCCACGTTGGGCTCTGTGCTGACAGCTCAGAGCCTGGAGCTTGCTTTGGATTCTGTGTCTCCCTCTCTCTCTGACCCTCCCCTGTTCGCACTGTCTCTCTCTGTCTCTCAAAAATAAATTAAAAAACATTAAAAAATTAAAAAAAAGAAAAAATAAATAATACAGATAAAAGAATTCACATAAAATTTTGTGTCTCTCTCTCTTTCTCAAAAATAAATAAAAAACATTAAAAAAAATAAAGATTCAAACAAGTTGTTATTTTCTGGCATTTGTCTTTGCCCCTACTTTGGACCACTAATGCTATAAGGCAAGAGGCCTAAGCTATAACATGCCCATCCCTAACAATTCAGAAAGAGAACTGAGGAAGTCTTCCTCTGTTATTTCTCACTGTTGGCAAACCCAGTGCGTGAATCATTTCTGATCAGTCAACTTGAGTTCAGATTTGACTCGTGAACTGTAAATATAAAAATAATCCTAGGTGCTGGGAGATGATGTCTCTACCTCTAACAAATGTCATTACTTAGGTTTGCTTCCCTTTGCAATTGCTTTACAACTCTGAACTTCAGGTTCATTACTGTCAGAATCCTGCTGAGGAGCTACTATTATAAACTGTGATGGGGTAACAGTCACAAATACTCGAGTAAAGAGCTTATTTAAAAATAATTGCATCCTTGCATTTCATTACAGAGAAAACAAACAATGGTTTCTACTTCACAGAATAACAACAAAAAGAGGGTGTAGTTAAAAATTCAGGAAACACATGAATAAAATTTGCTCTTCTATTTGGGAAGAAGAACATGTACATCACTCTTCGGGAGAAAGTTCAAGGTGATGGGCTGAGGCAACACAAATGGCCGCAGGAATGGGGCCTTCCCCCTAGCCTACTCCTAACGAATGAAAACACACAGAGAACCATGAAGCCGACAGCCGTCGGCTGGATTCAGCACATCCGAGTCTTCTGTTGTTCAACTCCCTAGGAAGTCATATTACATACTGATATATTTTCCTTATCTTCAGATTAGAAAAAAGAGCTACATGATTTAAGAACTTTGTTTAATGTATTTATATTTTTAAAAAGAGCCAATGTGTTTCCTAAGGAAGTCTTTGAAGGTTGATTTACTGCAAGATACTCAGAAAAACCTGCAGCAGTCTGTTTCCTTAAGTTAATGTCAGTTCACCATCTTCTCAAGCAATAAAGTAGCATTTTGCTGTTCATAAGAACTCTCCAACCCAAAGCACAGCAATGCACTTGACAGAACTTTGGCAGAACCTTATCAATAAAGACAGATCCACCTACATTATAGGAGGAGGACAGAGCAAAGATGTATTCAAGAAAGGCTAAAGTTGACAAAAAGACCTTGCTCACAAGGGAAGGATATTATAGATACTTCAACTCTTCTTTTTTGGATCCCCAAATCAGGACAGTAATTAAAAGGGTGCCAAAACACTCAAAGTCAAGGTTGACTCTGGAAAATAGATCCATGATTGTCATACCCAAAGGATCCATTCAGTTTGATGGGGCGCACTCAGGGCTGAGTTTTGTTTTCAATCACGAAACCACGAGAGATGTGTTGCATCTTTCACGGCCATGTTCTGCCTTGGTGCTATTTGACCAATTATTTCCCTGAAGTAAACAGGATAAAGGGTAATTTGACCAATTATCTTTTCTTGAAGTAAAGAAGAAGAAACTATTTTCCCCTGGGTTCTCTCTTACTTAAATAGTTCACAGTTAGCCTAGTCTTAGAGACATTTCTGTCACAAAGTCTGCACACAGCACACACAGTTGTGATGTGCTGCCCTAAGGGACATATTACTGTTAACAGCCCATCCAGTCATTTGATTATCATTGTATGGTTAATGGCTTTTTAGGATAATAACTCTGATACAGACAATCAAATGCTTTAATTAGTTTATTACCCTTTTTTATTTCAGAACAGATCCAGGCCATATTTGACTTTAATGTGAGGGTACAGTGCGATACAACTTTAAGGCCGTTATAGACAAGTATAATGCTCAATGGGGCTCCTCAGTTTCTCATTTTAGCTCAGTCTCCAGGAGTAGAGGTGGCTCCTACCCTATATCTTATTTGTAAACAATGTTTGCACATCAAGACAAATGACAAAAGGGATGAGAAGCTTTCCAAAAGACTGCCAGGGGAAGGGAAAATGGAATAAGTAAGCTTGGAAAGGTGGAAAGGGTATGGTTTCAACTCTTTTGTAGATCAGGTATCAGAACAAATGAGCTTATAAAAGTATTAGCTGTTCTACATTTTACAGGTGGGGAGACCTGATGAAACTCATCAGGTTACGTTGCCGCTAAGAGGAAGATATGGGATTTGAACCCAGGAGATCTGGTTCTTGAGTCGACGCTGGTAGCCACTGTGCTCCTTCTCCCATTATTTAAAAAACAACTTAAAAGTGTTAGAAGTTTTAACAAGTTGGGGGAAAAAAGGGACTGAAAGTTAATGAGGCCAAAATGTAACTAACTAATGATTGGACTATGAGCAAGCTTTCCTGCTGTTCATTCTTTTCAGATCTTTGCAAAATAACAAAAATAAAGTTTAACACATTTTTTATGTCAGAAGACAATAAAATAAAAATATTGTTGGCCTAACTAACATTTTCCCTCTTATCTTAGCACTTCTCAATTTAGAAAATCCAGGCACACATTTAAATGACACGTTGTTGACAGCTATCAGAGCACATGGCATCCCTCTCTAGAAAATCACAGAAACCTGGGCCCAGGCAGGAACATGTTCAGATTAAGTAACTTTCAACATATGCTGTGGGGTCGGTATAGATTTAGTTCCATTTCCCATACCTTTTTTCTCTTAACCCTATACCTTTTTTAAAAAATTTTTAAATATTTTTAAATGTTTATTTATTTTTGAGAGAGACAGAGAAAGTGAGCAAGCAAGCAGGGGAGGGGCTGAGAGAGAGGGAGACACAGAATCTGAAGCAGGCTGGCTCCAGGCTCTGAGCTGTCAGACAGAACCCAACATGGGCTCGAACTCACCAACTGTAAGATCATGACCTGAGCCAAAGTCAGACACTCAACCACCTGAGCCACCCAGGAGACCCAACCCTACTTTTTTAAACTAGAGTTACATGACTGATGTTTATAATATGACCAGGAGGTCCTAGGAGATATTGAAATACCTCATGAACCACAGAAGAAAGATTAAATTGACATTCAAAACAGTGTTGGTGTAAGATTTATATTTGCCCTCACTTACCTACCTGAGCTTCTCTTGAAAAGGTCACAAATGCTTACAGTCACAGCCGGCCCATTTCCCACTTACTGCCCTCTTGGTACCAGCGTTCAGCATCGCTTTCCAATCTCTCCTTGAAATTCTCTTTTCCTGGACTTTTTTTTTTTTTTTTAAAGCTCCCAGCAATATTCTTAGTTTCTACTTCTATCATCCTTTCTGTTCCCCCATCTGGCTCCTCTTCCTCCTCTGAGCTGTCCCTGAAAGACTTTTCCTTCTTCCCCTGTTACACTCTTTCTCTGCAATATTAGGGCTTCAATGATCAGAACCATAAGAATAATCCCTGGAGCAACATTTCCAATCCTGTGGTCCCTCCCAATTTCCCTTTAGATGTCTACCAATATTCCTGGTGTTAGTGTCTAATACAGAAGTCATCTTTCTTCTGGGTGACTTGTGACTTTTCAGGGTTCTACCACCCTTCACTAATCCAGGCTCAATCAGTGCCATTTTGATTTCTCATTCTAGTTTCTCTCTTTATCCTGTATGATCCACCTCTATGATCTTATTCACTTAGTTATTCGATTCACACATATTGAGTAACTGCTGTAATGATGGATTCTGGGACTGTAGTGGTGAACAAGACCACCAAGGACCCCGCTTTCCTGGAGTTTATATTCTAGTAGTGCAGATTCAATTTCAGGGGGCAATTAGTGCTTTTAGAAAACCAAATAACAGTAGAGGGACAATGAGTGAATGTTAGTGGTCACAGGATAGATAGATGGGCTAGGAAAAACCTCTTAAGAAGATGATATTAGAATACAGACTTGGGTCTGAAAGTAAGCCTTGTGAAGATCTGAAGTAAGACCAATCCAGGGAGGTGGATGCAAGTGCAAAGGCACTGGGGTGGAAATGAATTTGGTTCATTTGAGGAACTATAAACAGAGCAATGTGACCAGTCCAAGATATCATTTGGGTGATAGGGTCTGATTTATGCATTAAAGACCACTAGAGAACAGACAGTAGGGGAGAAGTAATATAGCGCTTGTTATATATTTTTTAAAATATCCACATTTTTAAGCAATATACATGGTCATTGAGCCACTTTTTATAAATGAAAGTTTCAGTTCAACAGATATGTAATCTCCTAACTCATAAAGAAGGACGCTATGCATTTATTTCCTTAGTTTAGATGAAAACAATATCATGTTTCTGAAACAGTCAGTAAGCAATGAAACATATATTTTTGCTCATTTTCTAGTTGTATGTTATGTAAATGAAACCAAGTCTTTTGGGCATTTTGTTATTGGTAATGTCCAAAAGGAAAATAGGAATGAATTAACAGAAGTATTTATAAAAATTTCACAGATTGCTAGTAATGAGGTACAATGGACCAGGCATTCAATATGCCAAACAGGAATGAATAATGCTAAAATTATGTTTCCACTAGGGGTTTACAAAGAAGGAAGTTGAAAATAAAATGAATAGAAGATAAAGGCATTTCAATTATTGTCGTTGTAAAAGGTTTGTACTTTTATGTGATGTGAAGACAGAGAATGGAGGCATAGCAAATGAGTTCATTATGTCAGTATCATTTGGAGTCAGACAATTAAGCTTCTGGCATCTACCAACACAGACTATGTCTCCTATAAAACTGGACACAACTTGGTAGGCTGAGGAGAAAAAAAATACAATTATAAAATAATCCGTATTCATATTAGGTTTATAAGGTTCCTTTTACTTACAAAAAGCAATTCACTCATCTCTGTATTCTCTGGGTTTATTCAAAAAGCAATTCATTCATCTCTGTATTCTCTGGGTTTATTCATTTGCTTCCCTGTACATAAATAAATGTCATGCTTGCCTTTTCATTCCCAAAAGTCTAAGAGGGGAAGAGCACCACAGTAGGGAAGGATGATTTTCTTTCTTATTAGGTTTATGGTTTAGGTAACTTAACAAGGAATTCATTCATCAGTCTTACAGAACCAACCATGTGTCAAGCACTGTAATAGGTAGTGAGAATGCTAAGCTGAAAGAGACAACATCACATGGTGAGGAGGGAGGGAGAACTGCTTCTCTTAGGAAGATTCATGACAGCATTTCTAACTAATAGCAGCCATTTCTAGAGCCTTAAGCTTGTAAAAAAAAATGTCCTTTCTACTCCCCCTGCCCCCAATTTTCTTTGATTGTATTGAAAAGAGTCAAAGAGGTGAAGGAGGTAGAAAAGAGTCATCTCATGGGGAGTGTGAAGGTTGACTCAAAGCTCTAAATGTAATTTGTATCTCTTATTCTAATAGAAAGCAATGTTTCACGGGGGGGGGGGGGGGGGGGAGTCTAGCCATGCCACACTGAAGGTTGTTTTCTCAACTGGGAAGACAGAAGCAAATGGCAGTAGTTGATGATATTTTCTTCCACTGTGTAACTAGTTGATGGTATTTTCTATCACTGTGTAGCAAACTACCACACATTTGGCAGCTTGGAATAATACACATGTATTTTATTATCTTACAGTTTCTGTGAGTCAGGAGTCTGGGCAGCCACGTACTCTGTGTAGGGTCTCACAAGGTTGCAGTCTCATCTGAGGCTTGAGTGGGGAAGGTTTTGCTACTGTCAACAGAATTCAATTCCTTGTGGTTATAGAACTAAAGGCTTCATTTTCCCTGGCTATCTGCCTGAAGCTGCCTTTGGCTTCTTGCCATGTGGGTCTCCCAACATAGCAGCTCACTTCTTTGAAGCCAAGAAGGAGTAGGAGGCTCCAGCAAAACGAGCACTAAAATCATATGCAATGCAGAAGAATGAAACTAGACCACTTTCTTACACCATACACAAAAATAAACTCAAAATGGATGAAGGACCTGAATGTGAGATAGGAAACCATAAAAACCCTAGAGGAGAAAGCAGAAAACAACCTCTTTGACCTCAGCTGCAGCAATTACTTACTTGACACATCTCCAAAGGCAAGGGAAATGAAAGCAAAAATGAACTATTGGGACCTCATCAAGATAAAAAGCTTCTGCACTGCAAAGGAAACAATCAAAACTAATAGGCAACCAACTGAATGGGAAAAGACAGTTGCAAATGACACACTGGATAAAGGGCTAGAATCCAAAATCTGTAAGGAACTCACCAAACTCAACACCCTAAAAACAAATAATCCAGTGAAGAAATGGGCAGAAGACATGAACAGACATTTCTCCATAGAAGACATCGAGATGGCCAACAGACACATGAAATGATGATCAACATCACTTATCATAAGGGAAATAAAATCAAAACCACACCGAGATACCACCTCACACCGGTCAGGTGGCTAAAATAAACAAATCAGAAGACTATAGATGCTGGCAAGGATGTGGAGAAACGGTACCCTCTTACACTGTTGGTGGGAATACAAACTGGTGCAGCCACTCTGGAAAACAGTGTGGAGGTTCTTCAAAAAATTAACAATGGAACTCCCCTAGGACCCAGCAATAGCACTGCTAGGAATTTACCCAAGAGATATAGGAGTGCTGATGCATAGGGGCACATGTACCCTCATGTTCATAGCAGCACTTTCTACAATAGCCAAATCATGGAAAGAGCCCAAATGTCCATGAACTGACAGATGGATCAAGAAGATGTAGTTTATATATACAATGGAATACTACATGGCAATGAGAAAGAATGAAATCTGGCCATTCGCAGCAACATGGATGGAACTCAAGGGTGTTATGCTAAGTGAAATAAGTCAGGGAAAGAAAGACAGATACCATGTTTTCACTCATATGTGGATCAGGAGAAACTTAACAGAAGACCATGGGGGAGGGGAAGAGGAAAAAATAGTTACAAAGAGGGAGAGATGCAAACCATAAGAGACTCTTAAATACTGAGAACAAACTGAGGGTTGATAGGGGTGAGGGAGAGGGGGAAAATAGGTGATGGGCATGGAGGAGGGCACTTGTTGGGATGAGCACTGGGTGTTATATGGAAACCAATTTGACAATAAGCTATATTAAAAAATTTAAAAATAAAATCATATGCAGTATTATCATGTACATTCTGTTTTTGCTGTGTTTGATTGGTTAGATGTAAATCACAAGTCCTGCACATACTCTAGGGGACAGGATCACAGAAAGTATGAACACTGGGAAGGAGGAACCATAGGGACCCTTACTCATAGAGGGTCTACCACATTACCTAGACTTTTCCCCTCTATGTTAATTTAATATACCAAATCTACTTTCTCTTCCTCTTCAAATATAGCTCTTCTCATCTTCAGTTCTTTTTTTTTTTAACTTGAGTTAATCCTGGCTTTAACATTCCTGCCACTATTCTTCCAAGTTCTTGTTAGTTCCAGGTTGTTTCTTTCTCCAACATTTGTATATCTGTTTGAACTTCTAAGCTCATCAAAGAAATCTGAAGTTTCCCTTGATTACATGTACACCTCTGCCCTTTCTTTCTTGCTGAGACTGTAAGGGAAGTTCTGCAGTAGAGTTCATCTTTTAGGATTTATTATTCCACAAGCCACATTCCCACCCATAGTTTCTAAGCATGAGAATAAACCCATTTAACCCGAGTTTAAAACAAAACAAAACTGGAATCTACAATCTGTGGTCTATGTCTAGATAAAAACACAATTCCTGGACCTGGTGATATATGTTTAAATATAAATATAATTAAACAATTACATCCTCTTTAGATTCTTTTGGTAGAACAACAGTCCCAGAAGGTGTTACAATAGTTGAAGTGCTTCCCTATGATAACAGTTTGGTACACGCCAGCTAATGATCCACTTTCATGAAAGCATCGTTCATATTCTTTTTCTGCCTGGGCTATTCAAGGTCCACTTTTACAGATTTACTTTGGTTTCTTTCTTTTTTTTTTCAGCTCTTTCTGGAGCATCACCCTCTCTCACATTCATGAACTTCTTATAGGAAACTGCTGATAGTCTCACTCTCCTTCTATCAGATCTGAAAAGAGGGTGTGGTCATTCATGGAAATATTTTGGTCGCAAAGCCCCAGTTGATGGTGTGTGGCACCCACCTCCGGTATTAGAGGGAAGAGTTATTTCCATTCTTCAACAAGTCTCTCCTACCTACCTCATGACTGAGCTTTAGCTGCTTGCCTTCTACTAGAGGGGCATTCTCAACATTAGCAGAGTCTGATCTTAGGGTCTGATATGTGGCTATCAACAACTATTTGTGGAAAGAATTGGATGATGTCTATTTGTATATATAAGTGGATATTGCTATATATTACATCCATTCATATGAATGGGTATTTATTTTTAAAAATCCTAGAAACGAAACAGAAGAGTCAAAGAAAATGCACATTTTAGATTTCCCAGAGACACAGATAAACTGCTCTCTACAAGAGCTGAATTGAGTAATATCTGGCAACAGTGTATGAATGTATTGGCTTCCTTATGTACTCACTAACACTATGGATTGACAAACATTGTTAATATATGGCCCTCTGGTGAATAAAAATGGTGCCTCATTATTTTAAGTTCACTCCTAAGTAAACAACATCAAACATATAAACATTCATAAATATTAGATATCTTTATTAAAATATTCATCACAATTATAAAATATAAATATCTTATGGACACCTACTATGCACTAGGTGCTATTTACATGTTACTAAATTGTAATGACCAAGATATTAAAGATCCTTGTTCTCAAGGGGCTCATATTTTAATAGAGGAGACAGACAATAAACAAGTAAGCCATCAAAAAAAAAATAGTGTGAAGTCCCATGAAGAGATTAAGATATGGGAGTGAAAGAGAGATCTGGAAGTAGAGAGGTGGTCAGTATGAAACAGATTGTGGGGGTGCCTGGCTGGCTCGGTCAGAAGAGCTTACAACTCTTGATCTTGTGGTTATGAGTTCAAGCCCCATGTTAGGTGTAGGGACTACTTAAGTAAAATTTAAAAAATAGACTGTTATGAAAGCAAACAGATTGAGGATTGAATGATACCATGAACTGAACTTCTCCATCCATACTGTCCCGTTTTTCTCAAGCATACCAGGATGATTCTATCAGCATTATCATCTGGAGCATTCTTCCACCATGTATGTCTAAGGCTTACTCCTTTCTGATTTGAGTGAAAAGCCTGTGGGAGTTTAGTTTAAGGGTTTGCAGTGAGCTGGTGGCTAGCTGTACCCATCCTCGGGAAGTTTTAGTACTGCTGTCTCCTACACAAGCTCAGCAAGGGTTCCCTCTCCATATACAAGACTATGACATTTGGAGAGCCCTTGAGGTTTCTAGTTAGACATAAACTTTATTGTTTCAAACTTCATTGCCATGAAATACATTTGAGCTGAAGCTGGATTTCTTTATTGCTCTTTTAAAGAATGAAATGTTACTTGGCAGTTGTTTTTAGGCATTTTAGCACTTGGTTTCTTACACGTTCTCAGTGGAGTAATTTAATAACGATAGATGATACAAATCGACATTAGTAGAGATCTTTCACCAACTTCTAAGGTTTCTTGCTTTCAAAAAAAAAGGAAAAAAGAGAAGAAAAAGGGGGGAGTGGTAAGAAAATAGTTTATATCACACTAGGTTGTAAGAGCAAAATACTCTTTTTACATAATGACAATGAATGATGAAGATTATGATGAAGATAATGATGATATATATTGAGTACCTACCAGGTGGGAAGCCACTTTAAACATTATCTTTAAGCAGCTGGCCATTTCAGGTACATTATTTTAATCTTCTACACAATCTTATGAGTTGGTGACATCTGGATTTCATAGATGAAGAAAATGAGACTCCGGGAGACTACAGAACTCCCAAAGCAGAAATCTATTAGGTGGTAGGGCTAGAATTTGAACCCTGCAGCATATGGTCTTTTTACTATACTATTCTGCTTCTGTACATGTAAAAATGAATCTATCTTTTTGATAAAGGCATGATTTAGGGTGAAAACAACTATTTTTTATATAAAAACTAAAGGCAATTTCACAAATGATACTTCATCTTGTCCTTTGATGTGATGAGCCTTAATGCTCCTACTTTCCATTTCATAAATGGAGCAAAAGTGAGGTTGAGGAATTTACCTAAGATTTTAAAAAAATCTTGTCTAAGAAGCAGGTTTGTCTCACCCCCAGTGCTCTTCTCTATTCCTCTTGGACTTCCACTTTCATTAGCATTTGGTGGTTATTTTAAAGGAACAAGAGGGGCGCCTGGGTGGCTCAGTCAGTTAAGCCATCTGATTTTGGCCCAGGTCACGATCTCATGATTTGTGAGTTCGAGCCCCATGGAGAGCTCTGTGCTGACAGCTAAGAGCCTGGTGTTTGTTTTGGATTCTGTATATCCCTCTCTCTACCCCTCAACCACTCATGCTCTGTCTCTTTCTGTCTGTCTCTCTCTCAAAAATAAACATTAAAAAATTAAAAACAAAGAACAAGAAACACAAAGAGCATTGCATAGTCCTAAGACTTACACATTTTTAGTTTAATTGATAATGTTGGTTACATAAGTTCATAGAGTCACATATTTTTGAAAAATATTATTAAAGATTCAGTTTTTGACTCTATATCTTTAGTTTCAAAATCTTTATCAGGGCACATTTATTATTTCTTCAGTATATATTGTTTGGTAAATGGTTCCAAAACGAGCCTTTATTTTTACTGTGAGGTTTTATGATGCTTAAAACTTACTTTTAAAAGGGATGCTTTAAATTTTAGAATTAACAAATGCTCACCCTAAAAAAAAAATAAAACAACATAAAGGTTTCAAAAAAAAAAAATAAAACAACAACATATTTTCCCAATCCAACCTGGGAAAACCACTCCTACCAATGAGTTAAGATACCCTCTCTACCTGAGTAGAAGCTATTAAAGTTCCGTAAGCTGTGTTGCTTTACTCTGAATATCTGTAAATCATGAAAACTTTTTAAGATGAGGTAAAGTTTGCCCAACGATTCTAACTGAAATAAAAAATGAACTCAAACCCAGTCTTATATTTACACAGGGCTTTACATTTGCAAAGGACTTTTATATCAACTCACTCAATCCTTGAAACAACCTTAGGAAGACTGTATCCCTACTTTACAGACAGGACACCAGGCCTCCAAGAGGTTGTCATAGCTTATCAAATCTAAGACACCAGATCCTGCCATTTTATATGCTCAAAAAAAAAAAAAATCCAGTTCAATTTTGACCTAATGACCTAACTGTACACCTGTGAGACTCACAAGACCTAACATTAGAAGACCGGAGTCAGGGGTCTGGTATTGCCCTTTCCAAGCACGTGACTGAAGTAAATTTATTTAAGTTCTCTAAGCCTTGATTTTTTTTTTTTTTTGAGAGAGAGGGAGTGAGTATACAAGTAGGGAAGAGAGGCAGAGGGAGTGAAAGAATCTTAAGCAGTCTCCATGCCCAGCGCAGAGACCGATGCAGGGCTTGATCCCGTAACTATGGGATCATGACCTGAACCAAAATCAAGACTGGGATGCTCAACTGACTGAGCCATCCAGGTGCACGGAAATACATGACTGTTTCATTAACACACAATATATACATTTTTTAAAGAAGGGTTCATGCCCAGTGTGGAGCCCAATATGGCTCCTGAGATAGGAGGACCCTGAGATCAAGACCAGAGCTGAGATCAGAGTCACACACTTAATCAACTGAGCCACCCAGTTTCCCCTTTGTGTCTTTTAAATTAGAAACAATAATGCCTATCTCACAGACTTGCTGTGAGGACATATGGATGTGAAATGGTACTTTCAAACTGTGAATCTGATAACAATTTAAAAATCTTCGATATCTATGGCATTATTATCTTTAAATATATTGATCTGTAGTGGTAATACTAATACTCTGTTGGTGAAGGCAGGAACTTCTGGATCTATACTGAAGTGATGTATCATATTAAATAATTATTAAGGCTGTTACTGCACATGACTGCTACTGTCACCATCTCCCCTGAGAGGAGCCATTAATACTCTGTCCTCAGATGAACTCTGGAGAACACCTATTTCATTAACCCAAAAGCATGCATTCCATTTGTATGAAGACCGTTTCAGGCCTCGAGGGAAAATATTCCTTTCTGGCATCATTCACATTTTGCTTGTCCAGTTATAACTGGATAATCCTAGAGGAGCAAAACGTGAACCCCAGCATAGACACTCTATTATTGCAGACAGTTCTAATTGTGAAAGGAATTGGAATTCCATTTTTTAAAAGAGAGATAATATGCTATACTTAAACATCAACGCCTTCTGTAATTTTTGGAGCAGTCTTTATATTTTTTTTCTTGCCTTTGTGTTGAAAATTATTCTATGTTACAGTCTGTTCAACCATGTTAGTACTAAGGTATATAGGCTTTTTCCTGAATAAATCCTAGATGTTGTACCATCCTGCAATCCCCTTGACAACTACATTCCTGCCTGCTGGGAGGAATTAGGTCTCGTTTGTCTGGCTGTGCCCTTCATAGCTTGTGGATGCTGGCAGTGTGTGTGATTAAAGTATATATCTGAAACACTTCCCTGGAAATGATCTTCTATGAAAATGCCTGTCATGTGGTAGTTCTCGGATTGATTCAGTAGATAGTTTTGGGGTATGCTACATACTGGAAATATGGTGGCTTTCTGATTTTTATGACTGACAAACTGTATTATGTTTGCTTCCTATGTACCAGTAGAAAATGGTAGATAGTTTCTATAGATTTGGCATTATTAAATAACTCCAGCACTTCAATTCTCAGGAATGTGTTTAATGAAAAAGGCAAATACCAAGAGTTAATTAATGTGTAGAAGGAACGACAGGAAAATATGAGATAGTCAAAGATCAAAGATACAACAGATAATTGCTTTGTGCTTCTGGACTTCTGGTTACTCACTGACCTCCTATGTGCATGAATATTAAGTTTAAACATTAATACTGAATTCCAGGTATTTCAAAGTGTTATATTCACTGATGAACTACTAAATCTCTTTTTAAAAATGAGTATTTGTTTCTTGCTATTCAAACCTAGCCCAAGCTACTGTCTTGTCCCAAGTCAATCACTGCAAAACCACACCGTCTTCCTGCTCTCTGTACTCTGCCACTCTTATAGCCTAGTTTCAAACAAATGATCTTTTAAAAAAGTAGATTGATCAAGTTTCTTCTCCTGCTTAAAACCATCGATGGCTCCTATGATCCTCAAAACAACACCCAAATTCCTTAGAATGGTGTTCAGAGCCCTGTGTGGTCCAGTTTCTTTCTACATCTCTATTCTTACCTCATGTTAAGTCCTCTGTTAGCTCATACGTATTAGAAACTCAGACTTTCTTCTAAGTTCCTCCAGTATGTCAAGTTTACATACTTGGCCAGAAAAACTCTTCGCATAGATTTTCTCCTGGTTGAACCTTGGCTCAACAGTCATCTCTTCAAAGAGGTGTAGCATTCTCACTTATACATCATCTGGTTTTACTGTATGCATAACAGTCATCGCTGTCTGGAATTAATTCACTTCTTTGACAGTAGGGACTTTGTATACTATTATCCCACTGCCTACATCATGGTCTGACTCATTGTAGATACTCAATAAATAGCTCATGAGGAATGAAGTAATAAATCTAAATGGTTACTTTAAAAAATTAAAGAGAGAGAGAGTGTAAGCAGAGAGAGGCACAGAGGAAGAGAGAGATAGTATCTCAACCAGGTTCCATGCTCAGTGCAGAGCCCAACATGGGGCTTGATGCTGTGACCCAAGGATCATGACCTGAGCTGAAACCAAGAGTCAGATGTTCAATTGACTAAGATACCCAACTGCCCCAATGGTTACCTTTTCTTTATTTTTTAAATTTTTATTTATTTATTTTTGAGAGGTGGGAGGAGCAGAGAGGGGTGGGTACAGACAATCTGAAGTGGGCTCCATGTGGGCAGCAGAGAGCTTGATGAGGGGTTCGAACCTATGAACCATGAGATCATGACCTGAGCCTAAGGCAGATGCTTAACCAACTAACTACCAGGTGCCCCAATGGTTACCTTTTCTTAAGTTACATATTTTTCTCTCTTTTTTTTCCCTTGGAAATAAAACTGTACTAGGAAAGAAATAACTTATCTTTTTTGAAGCTAACAATAATTTGCTCATTTAAAGCAAAATTAAATAGCCTAAGCAGAGTTTCTTTCCCAAAGATCACCCAAGATTTGATATATTTTCTTAGTAGGACATCATAGCAGTGACCTACTTTCAATTTGCAACAATACAAGAGAATACATAAGTTTTACCACTTTCGTGAATGGTAAGACAACACCAATATTTACAGTGGGTATTATCTAGCTCTAAATGATCAAGTCACAAGAGAACAGGTCTATCTTACTACAAAAACAGGTGAAATTGCCTCCAAGTGGCATCAGAGTCACATAAACTATTTCCTTATACTTGGAACACCTTCCTCGACTCTAGTAGAAGACATATATATATATATATAAATAGCCGAGATAAGTTTATGGAGAAGCAAATACCATCATGCCCATTCTAAATAGTATAGCTGACTTTCACCAAAAATCCATGGCTTTTTCTTTGATTAATTCATGTTAGCTTATAAAAATGTGTGCTAGGAGAAACAAGAAAAGCAGTGATGACAGTTTGAGAAGCAGAATAAGTACAATGAGAAGACGTTATATCAGGTCTGAATTCTGGATCTAAAAGAAAAAAATTATAAAGTCCTTCAAATGTTGCAGTATGACATTTCCCCTTTTTCTCATAAAACCTTTCCCCATCTGCCTAAATAATGTCTAATTAGCTTCAGAATATAAAGACAAAAAGCAGCTATTACTGACATTCTAATTTTAAAAGTTAAAATACTGCTAGTTTCAGACAGGAACACCTGAATTGAGGCAGGAAGCTCACACAGAGAGATATATGTAATCAGATGGTCATTGCTCGCTAGGGGTAAAGGTCACCTTTATTTTCAACTGGTTGAGTAAAAATTACATAATGATTCAACCAACTGTAACAGTTAAACATCCATATTTCTGCTATTATAAGAAATGCTGTGATCCAAATACTTATAGATGCATTTTTAAGCACACCTCTCATCATTTTCTTTGCAAAACACCAACAGGTAGGATTGTTGGGTTAAAATAGATGACCAACAAAATATTATTTTTGACTTTCAAAAACACTTTTCAAATAGATATTTTAAAAGCTTTTGATATATAGTACAAAACTGATTCCCAGGAATGTTGTGCCAAATTATATTCCCACCTGTAGTGGATGAGACTATTTACTTTCAACTTTAATTAGTGGCAGGCCCAGATGGCTCCTAAATTGGATGGATTTTTTTTTAATGCCTAATATATGAGTAACTTAAGAAAAGAAAGTGTATTCTCCACAGGAAGATTCCTGCTCCCTGCTTCCTTCGCTCAGGCATCATTTGGGTCCTCGTGGGAGTAGAAACCTTGGCTCCAGCTGCTCATCTCAATCCCATGAATCTCTGACGCTTAAGAGAGCTCACTGATCACTACAGTCTTATCCTCTGTGCTTGCTTGGTGCAGGGGGATGTGAATTTCTTGGTTTTCATCTTTTAACTACACAAACATAATTTTAAATGTCACTTCTAAGTGTAGGAGCAGGGTGGGGAGGTTTTGGCATGATATCATTCTGCCATCTTGGTAGATTGTAGTCTATTCTGAATCTTGACAGCTCTATTTTCTTGCTTCACCACTGTGAACTTTATCATGATCATATATTGGTATGTGTATGTATATATTTGTTTAAAAGATCTTGACTGAAATGTATGTGTGTGTTATGTTATGTATTTCTCTGTATAGAAGCTTGATGTAGAGAACTCTACTCAGAGTTTCTGACCTTTGAAATGATGTGTGGACCCTCTGGTTGCACTGACAGTCAACCACGTTGTTGCTGGAGTTGCCCTCTCAAAGCTCTGGCTGGGGTTGGCTGGTGTGCACTTGTGTTGTGAGTATAAGGATAAGGCAGCAGTCTGAGGGGAGTGAGAGGGGAGCCAAGAACAGAGGTGGCTGTAAAGAGCAGGGTGGCATTTGGTGCAGAAACCAGTGTTCCGGGCTCCCTTTGCATTTAAAGCGTCCTGTGTGCCTCAGTGCGTGTCTATGTGCGTGTGTGTGTCAATGTGTGTCTGTGCTGCCTAAAAGCCCCAGTCAGCCTTCTGCTTAACACAGAATCTGTGGGGATACTGAGGATTCCAAAAATGCCATTGACTCACCAGGATAAAAGAGGAAAAGGAGTCCATTTGCCCCCCTAGTGAGTCTTTGGCTTTATCCATTACCCCTTCAAATTAGAATGCATCAAGGACTGTCTCCTGCCAGAATGACCTCTAATTATTCCCATAAGTGCCACTGTTGTTAGGCAAGGAGAGAAACAAATTGGGCATTTGTGCTTTCCTTGTATGTGGCCCCACCTGCCCTATCGATGTTTCTGGGATTTGCGTGTAACTGTTAGTGCTTTTGAAGATTTTTACTCTATTTTTATATTCCATTTATCATTTCCATGGGAATCTTGAAGAAAGATAGATGCTTGTGTTTGTGCTGCCCATTTATCAGGAAATCAGTAAGCTTTTATTAAAGACCTCCTACGGAATATCTGGCCAGTTATTATTTAATTATGCATTTTAAAAACAGAACTGCTTCTTCCTGCCCTCGTAACAGAATTATTTTGCCAATCTAGACGTCAATCAAAGATTGCAGTTGAAAACAAGTAGTTATTTCAAATAAAGGTTACACTAAAACATTATGATACTAACCAATTTGACAATGAACTATTTAAAAAAAACATTATGATACTGACCATGTAAATACTGATAGAGGTCGATATAAGCACCCCTAGGGGTTCCAATACTGATCAAAAATGCCTATTGTGTCTACATGCTATTTCAGTGGGGGCAGTACAGTGGAGCAGACCACAGTTTTGTCATAGTTAGCAATAAACAACTGAAAGAGACGATGCTGACTGAGACATTTAGCCATGGTTTCCTGTGATGATTCTCTTCTAACTCAAAATTGAAAATAACATTATATGTTATATATGAAGGAAAGCTCTCATCTACCATATTTTTCAAAGGGTTTGTCTAAACTGAAAGGTGTAGACATGGTTACTTAATGCTTAGAGAACACGTAGTTGTAAATTAGCTGCTTTAAATATTACTAACATGGTACAAGCATGAACAGCACCAGCAGCAGCAATGTCCATTTATGGAACACCTTATACTACCAGGTGCTCCGCTAGCTACTTTACACGTATCTCATTTAATCCTCCAATCCTGCCAGTTTAGATATTATGAACGCCACCTTTTATACAAAGGAAGAGGACCAGAGGTTAATTAATATGCCCAAGGAAGTTGGGTGGCTAATTGGGGTATTCCCTGGGGCACCTCCAGGGATCATCAGAAATTCTGCGGAGCACTGTTCACATGGGTTCAAACCGTTCCTCCAGGCTGCCTCTAGGATTCACCTGCTACAGCTATCCTGATGAGAGCTGGACGGCCAGGTTTGCAAGGCTGTCGAAAGCACTCGTGTTCTCTGTGACCCTATATCTAGGTTCTTAAGTTGGGGTTTATAAACACCCTGAAGAGGGATGCACATGTGTATAACTGCACATGTCTGGAGCTTTCTCCAGATTTCAGCAGAGGCCACCACCTTAAAAAGGTTAAGAATTACCTTCTAGCTATTCCATCAGAGACTGGGTTTAAGCTATTACATCCAAGAAATCTGATTCTCATTTCTGAGGAAATCCCATTGTATAACATCCCAGAGTGTACTTATGTTAAGAAGAAAGTGAAAGCAATTACCCAAGAGAAAATTCCAAATTGTAACTTGAAATAACCAGACATTCATGCCAAAGGAAATGAGATAGAGGCTGCAGCTGAATTATCTACCTCATGGTAGTGATTTTCTGCTTTCCATTACATATAGAAAAGCTACTGCATAAAGAGAAAGAAAATGAGCTGAGTTTATCTGAATTATCAAACTGAAAAAGATATGTCATAAAAATTATAAAAGTACTAGAATACATGCCAATGTTAGCAATTATATCTCTAAATAAAAAGACAACGCAGAAACTATTTGCTAGTTTAAATAACAGATGAGGTACAATCTTACGACATAAAAAGTGCCAATGGAATTTTCCACTTCTCTTCCAACCGAGTTCTGCTGAATTTCAAATATTTTCTTTGAATAATCATGTTTGACAAATGTAAAGGTTAATGTTAGCAAGGTAATTAAAATTAATGACGGCAGTGTCTGCTGGGCTGTTTGTGCGTGCGCAGGTGCTTCCCTCCACTGGCCCCACCCTAACTTAAAAGTGTCTGATACATGAAATTCTCATTTTTTTCATCTATCCTGAAACCCATAGGATTTCTTCATATAAAGAGTTCTTATAGGGTTTTTTGAAAAAGAATTTGATTTTTTAAAATGTAATAGGTTATACAAAATTAAGAAAAAAAAAAACTCACTGCAGAAATTGAGCTTGGTTTCCAATCCTCTTTCCAATCCTTGAAATTAAAAGTTACCCCAAAGGGTCTTTGAATATTATTCTCTACAAAGCCAAATCATTTACTACATAGGACTTCACTTGAAACTTATTATTTGGATACTTTGTGAACAAAGCATTTTAAAGGTACCTCTCCAACATCAAGAGACTCAAGAGATGGAAGAACAAACAAATTAAACGGAAATCTAAATCCATGCAGGGGCAAAAGTGCTGGGAGACAGGAGGAGGGAAGGATGGAAATGCTTGATCATTTAGGCTCTCCCGGAGGTCTCCCTGTCTGCTGGGACACTGGCAGTCACTAAGCCTGTTCCCCTGCATCTCTTTCTAGCCCAGTGCGGACGCTGGCGGTGTCCAGTGACAGGCCATGCAGTTCTTTAGGAGAGCTGTTCTCCTGGCCCTGGCTTCCGAGGAAATGCCTGAGCCAGCAGTTCTGAGGAGTAGGGATCTGGTTCAGCTATTCCACAGCCCTTTAATTAATTACCCTGCTGAGTGCCCCAGGGTCTGTTCTAGTCTTCCCTGCCTGTGATCCTGGACATTGTTTCCACGGTTCTAGCTAACTTACGGCTTCAACAGTTTTGTCTTTGATCTTTATTGTGTTTTGGGGCCTTTTGCTCAGCTGGGCTGTACCTTCCATTTTATTCCATCTGTTGTGTATTATTCAAAAATCTCTAAATGTTGGTTCTAACCTTCCAGGTTTCCAGTGCTGTCGTGGATTTATTTTTCTGTTTGTTCTTCCATTTCAAAGAGACTTTGGATGGAAGTAGAGGCAAAAACATGCTGCCTCTGTTGGAGGCCATTTTGGGCTCTTTAAATAAAGTCAATATGCTCCCCCTACAAGGAGTGTATGAAGATTTTTATCAATTAGCTGTTAGTTTTACTATAAGCAAACCACCGCATTTAACAAAATTAAACTGTCAAGCTTGAAATTTCCTTCGATTTTGTTAAATGAATCAGTGGGGGGGAAAACAGTGAAAAAATGCAGAAAACTTACAATCCGTATCAAGTATGGCTCGAACAGATTTGACAAGTTCCTTAGATTCAAGTGCCAGTGTCGCTGCGATGTTCCGTCCGCTCCTTCCCAGGGGCGTGAGGGGAGTCTGAGAGGCTAACGCCACCCTCCTGTCACTGTGACGGCAACAATGCAAAGCCGACCTTATTACACACTACATAACATCCATCTTGGCAGAATCTGAATTCTTATGTACAAAAGTATTTGTATTTCTGGGAATACTGGATTCTTACGGTCATGAAGTGAAGTAATCACAAAACATTTCTGTTTTCCCTTCTTTGTTACGTAACAGAGACATATTTAAAGAATTAGATAGACCTGATACGAAGAAGGAATAAACCATCGCTGGGCTTATTTTTATGAGTGCTTATTTATGCTAACATGATATAGCCTTTTATTTAGTTTTGAAGAGATTCAAATGAAGCACTTAGATGTAAATTTATTATGCAGACATTTACTGTTACTTCTTGTAATACTAAATATAATTTTAATATGCATATTTGCTCCTGAAATTATCCCTTACACTCTTCCATTTGTTGTCCCTAAATCTAAACTGCATTTACATCACGTTTTGAAGATGCAAACGTCACCTGAAATGAATGTACTCTGCTATAATTTAAAATACTAGGTTTTCATGCAAGAAACCATTAGGTTAAAACTTTTACTAGAAAAGGGACAATTTTAAACTGATAACAAATTATTATTTATAATCCATCTTCTTAAGCAGGATGGTATTCATTCACAGGGAGAAACTAAAGCATCAATTCTCAAATTCAAAACCATCAATTCTCAAACTTAAATTTATCCTTTGTTGAATAACCAAGACCTAAATTTATTACAGAAGACATAGTATATTAGAAGGACTGACCCCTACTTTACTAGAGTTTAAGTTTCTAAGACCTGGTGAAGAGTTGCTTAATCTTGTTTTTTAAGGTTACCTTTTCCCCTCCATGAACCAGTTTAAGTTTGAGGACAAGCTTTGACTTTTAAATAGTCATTTTTAACCTTCATTTTTAATACCAAAACTTTTGAATTATTATTCAAGGTCACAATGAGACCCTGGGGGGTGGGGGTGGGGGACCTATCTAACTATACAAGGGAATTTGATTGCTGAGTATTTTAACATTGTTATTGAAAATAATTATCATGAAATTCACGTAATTACATCAAAAGCAGCATGGAGAGCAATGTCCAATCTTTCATTAGAATAAAGCATGATGATACAGTGAGTTTAAAAGTATACTATTATCACATAAGGTAGAGAATAATCAAATTACTATGGTTTACACCTGAGACTAAAACAACATTGTAGGTCAACTATATTTCAATAATACATATTTTTAAAAAGTGTACTACCATAGATATTCTTCTAAGGTAGAGAAATATAATAAGAAGACAATGAATCACCATTTATAAACTGCTGTTTTCAGAGTCTAGGGCAGAGTTTTCCTGTTTCTGCAAGCATGCATTGCTAGAAGCAGAAGTACACTGCTAGTAGCAGCTACTATGAGATGAGGGTGAAAATGGATAAACAGGAAACTTTCTCTTCTGTATATCTCATTATGCATCACAGTGACCATAAACTTGCAGTCTGAAATGCATAAATCTTATTAGGATGTTTGTAGCTCTTAGTAAGAAACTTTGAATGGGAAACAAACTGTGAATAATAGCAAAATCATGGTGTATTCTCCAAATATATTGCTTTTATTTGTGTCTGCTGAATGCCGAAAATGAAAGAAACTGATTGCACGCACATGTTTTATAAAATTCTGTTTGCCATATCAACTGATCTGCTGGCTTGAGACTGACCTTTAAAGAGATTTTTATTTATATACAGGATGCTTACAGAACTTCAAGGTAATCCCCTCTTTACAGAATTCCTGACAAAAATAAGATAGGCGATTCCTACCTCAATAAAGTACTAGATTACAGTGACTGGCTAAATACCTCCAGGAAATTTCTTTTACAGAAATGGGGCCCAAAACAACACGTCCTGGTATCCGTTTCCAGAAGACATTAAAAACCAGCATCAACTAGGAGTTAATGTATAATCTTAAGGCTACTTAAGAGAGTTTAGCATTTTAGTCACAATTACTAAATAAAAAACATAATCATATTCTGCAGTAAACACTTAAATGTTCTTACCTTAAATTTGATAAAGGAGAAGGATTATCAGAAAATAGTTCTTGAATAGTCTAGAATCAAATGAGATAGTAAAGAAGATATGTAAGTTTGATTTTTTTAAACCAAGATCTTTTCTTACTTAACTAATGTTTATAACCTCCCTCCCTCCTTTGACTCCCAATTGATTAAAAGGTGTTTCTGTCATGTGGGGAAAAAAGAATCAATCACACTGACATGGAACCTGACTCCGCTGTGAAATAATAGCTATGGAAACATTTCTTTATACGGTAAATATTTATCAAATAATGTTTCTATAGTATTAACAGTTTTGAAAAAGTGTTAAAAAAACATAGTATGTATTTGGGATCATGTTATCCTGTCTCGATTACTGCTCTTAAGAATCTTTTAGCAGATCTTTTCATTATTCATGCGATTTTAAAACTAGCTGTTGGTTAGATTGCTGTTTTGAACCCAGAGAACGTTCCACCAAACACCATGACATTTATCTGTATGTCAGTCGTCTACAGATTTCTTAAAGGTGGACATAAAGTAATGTAACAGGAAAATTTACCTCTACAAAATGAAGAAGCTTTTCAGTGGATGCCTCAAAAGTTTTTCGAGCCATTTCTGATTTTCGCAATTGGCAGTCGAGGACTGTGATTCTCTTTCTCAACTCCTGGACACTTTCCTGGGCAGAGGCATCACAATGAGCATCTTACACATTTCTATGATTTTATTATCAGTGGCTCCTCGGTTCAGTTTTTATTAACTAATATCCAACATTACCGTATTATTTATTTTCTCTTATTGCACCTATCTTCTAATTTGGGGAGACACTAAATTAACTGCACATGCATATTTAAAAGTTAGACTGTATAGGGATGCTGCAAATGTTACAAGATAAGCCGCAAATGGCTTTATTGATTCTTATAGTAAAATATATTTGAATTGAGTTTCTCATGGTTTCTTGTTTGTTTGTTTGTTTGACAACATGGCTTACCAGCCGCTGACAGAAATCACTACCAGTGTGGCACAACAAAAATTGCTGAAGATACACACATACATATAATGTAACAGATCTAATGTAAAGCTGAGCTGGCAGAGAAGGGAAGGAATCCTGTTAGTAGTAAAATAATCCCATCGACAGTAAAGGAATTCCATGAAGACGAACAACAACAATGCTGGGTGAACCCACTTATAAAAGAGGGTGCTGCAACGTAACTGCTCTGGGGGTGTATCTTTGGGCACACACGGCAAACGAGAGAACTTTAACGGGCAAAGGAGAAAGATACAATCAAGGACTTTGGGTTCTGGCAAGTAAAGTAAAAAAAAGCTCTCCCCCATAATGTCTAACCACAGGCACTCACTCATGAAGGCTTGAGGTCATGATTTGTATTACCTGTGTGTCCTGTAAATTTATAAGCTGAATTTTTGGGTCACACAAGTCCCAGACTAGCAGAAGCAAACACAAAACGTCAGTGGAGGGATATTTTCTCAACTCAGATCTCAAAGAATTTCTACATATAATTTGTGTCAAAAGAACAGGAACTCAGTAAATAAGCAACCATGAAAGAAGTCAGCTGAAGGAAACAAATGATAGGAACAGACCCATAAAGACAGCAGATATTGGAGTGATCAGATACAGACTATGAAATAGTGTTTAATATGTTTTAAGAGTTAGGGAGAAATTTAAGACATGATAAAGGGAAAAGAAACTATAAAAATAGATCCAGATGACATAAAAAATCAATTTTAAAAATAAAAATATAATCAAAATGAAATTAGAAACTCAATTTATGACTCTAATATCCAATTAGATTTAGCTGAAAAGAGAATGGGTAAACTGGAAGACAGGGGTAAAGGTTTTCATAATGCAGCAGAAAAATAAAAATGGAGAATATAAGAAAAGGAGAAGAGGTAAGGAGAAAATGACTAAATGAATATAAAGTATATACCCAATCTGAATTACACATGAAAATTCAGAAAGAATGAAAGAGCCATAGCTCAGGGTAACAATTTGGAGTTTTTCAGATATAACAAAAGACAATGTTCTTCAGATCAGGAAACTCAGTCAATCTCAAGCACTATAAGTAAAAAGGAGTTAACACATGACTCATACTGCTGAGCACAGAAGATAAAGAGATCTTAAAATCATCAAGAAAGAAACAGCGGATTGCAAACAAATAACAGATTGGCTGCTGATATCACAATCATGGATAAAGACAGTGAAAGAAATTAAATGCAAATTTACTTTAAATGTAGCAGATACGTATTTCAAGAGCAAGAGTTCAATAAAGATGTTTTCAGACAAACGAAACTGAAAAGAATGTGTTACCAACAGATGCTCATTAAACACATTTCTGAAAGATGTACTCCAGGAAGGAAATAATTTTAACAAGAAGGTCTGAGATGCAAAAAAGAATGCTGGACATAGAAAATGGTAAAGATGGGCATCCATTTAAACAAAAGTTGACTCCACAAAATAAATTGTGATAGTCTCTAACTTATGGTGTTAAAAGTAAAGAAAGAACTAAAAAACTGAAAAAAAACCAAACTGAAAGTGAGCGGGAAGGGATGACTGGATTTATGTTTTAAAGTGCTTATAATATTTAGAAGAGAAAAACTGGTGATTAGCTTTAGAATTTGAGTGAAAACAGAATGTTAACATTTCTAAGATAATTATTAAAAATTAGAAACAGAGTGCATACCTTCCATAAGCCAGCTGAAGGAAATACATGGAATGGAAGTTGGGAACACAGGAGAAGTCCTGAACCAATTCAAAAAACAGGGAAGGAGCACCTGATGGATCAGTTGGTTAAGCATCTGACTCCATTTTGGCTCAGGTCATGATCTCACAGTTCGTGGGACCACGCCCCGGATGAAGCCTCATGTCAGGCTCTGCACTGCCAGCAGGGAACCTGCTCGGGATTCTTTCTCCCTCTGTCTCTGCCCCTTCCCTGCTCATGTTCTCTGACTTATAAAATAAAATAAATAAACATTAAAAAAAAACAGGCAAGCAATGACACCTTAAAAACAAAAACCAAAAAACATAGCACAGATAAAATTCATAAATGAAACAGGGTAGAAATTAAGCCAAAAGCATTATCAAATAAAACAATGTAAATGGAAAGATCTTTTCAATTAAAGGTCAAAAATTAGTAAGATGAGGAAACAATTCAACTGTATGTGGTTTACTGCACATACAATTAAGATGTGAGGACAATGCAGAATTTAAAGGAAAGAAAACACATACACAGGTAAATACCAAAAGAAACCAGTTGTAATGATTTTAGTATTAATAAAAAATAAGTATTAGGGGGGAATAGAAGATTGCTAAATTGAAGAGTCACAACATTCCACAAAGGATGATAATGTTAATTCCAACCCTATATGCTGCTGAAAACACTACTTCAAAATATATAAATTTTTTAAAAAAGGGAGATTTTCATGCATTTCTCTGACAAAAAAATTAAGATGGCTAGAGAAAAGGTGAACTCTACAATTAATGACCCTGATCTAGTGGACTATATAAAACGATACATCAAAAAAACAAAATAATTCTTTTGAAGCTCACTTTGACTGTGGCTACAGAGTATAAGCCACAGAGCAACCATCAACAAATTTTGGAGTCATTATACTATAGACTAGATTCTCTGTCCACAATGCAATTATTCCATCTGTGCCTCAGTAGTGTTTATAAAAAAAGACTCAGTCATAAATATATAAATTCTTCCCCAATTTATCTATATATAATGCATTTTCAGTAAAAATTTTAGTATTTTTTTTTCTTTTGGTTGAATTTGTAAAATACACATAAAAGGCAAAAGGGTCATGTAGCCAATATACTTTTAAAGAAAAAGAATGAGGCGGGATGGTCATATATCAAGACTTCCTATAAAAGATAGAGTAACCAAAACAGTGTGTTATTTGCACAAGAATATACAAATAGGTCAATGAAAGGGAATGGAGGACCCTCAGAAAGACAGATACACATGAAATCTTGATATATGGCTGGCCTGATTTTGCAGATCAATTAGGAAAGAAGAGGCTTTTGAATAAATGGTACTGGGATACTTGGTCGTCCATTTAGAATAAAGAAAGAATAAAATGTATCTCTATCCCCATACAATGCCACGAAACCAATGACAGAAGGATCGAAATTTTTAGAGGCAAATATAAAGAATATCTTTGGGAATGGAAGAACTTCTAAAAGGACATGTAAGGGAAAAGATTGATAAGTTTGCCTACCTCAAAATCGGTGTTTTTGTTTTACCACTGGGTGAAAGGTAAGCCATAAATTTGAGAGAAAAGATTTTTAAATAACATATCAACTTAATACAGGATTAGTAACTAGAACATGTGAACCATCACTACATATCAATGTGCAAAGAACAACCCAATGGGAAAAACAATTCAAGGTTGTGAAAAGGCATTTCACAGAGAAACATAAATACCTAACAAGTACATAAATATACGCTCAACTGACTATGTGGGCCAGGGGAAAAGCCCTAGTTTACAGCATTTGTGGGTATAAATAATTCCACAATGGCTGGTATCAAGCTACCAGCCAACCTGATGTCACTGAATATGCAGTTGAGAAGAGACGCATATGTATATGTCACCTATTGTGAGCCAGTGCCACCTGGTCCCAGCACACCAGTGGCTCCAAGTCATTAGTAACCAGGAAATCCAAATTAAACCATAATGAGATTTACTTATTACACCTACCAGATTGATATAAATTAAAAGTACATGAAAACAAAGTGTCAGCAAGGATGTGGGGTTAAATATATTGTGTCTCTCATTCACTACCGGTGGGGGTAAAAATTGGCTCAAAAGCTCTCAGACACAATTAGGCATTACCTAGTCAAGTGGATCAATCACCTTTCAACCTAGCAATTCCACTCTAAGATATGAACCCAAGAGAAACCGTTATACATGTGAAGCAGGATATATACAAAAATGTTTTTATCGACATTGTTCATAATAAAGAAAATAGAAACAATTGGACTGCTCATCAAATACAGAGTGGACACATATACTGTAGTATATCCATTCAAGGGAGTCCAAGAAAAAGCAATGAAAACACATGAATCAACTATAAATTTCAAATGGACGAATCACAAAAATAAAAGGTTGAGTGAAAAAAAGCAAGTAGGAATAATACATGTAGGACACTTTTATTTACATAAAGTTGATAAATAGGCAAGACTCAACAACATCTACTGGTAAGAGATATAAACATATGTGGTAAAATGACCAAGAAAATGGTTAACTGTGAATCCAGGAAAGTAGTAACTTCTGAGGAGCAAGGGAAAGGAATGTAGCTAGGGAGAGTCACTGGATCTTCAGAGGTGTTGGCAATGTTTTATTTCCTAAGCTGGGGGAATAAAATAAATAAAATAAATAAAAATGGTAAACAAATACAGAGATAACATAAGGGAAAACTTACAGTAAAAAATAAAAACATTGTTACAAAAAGAATCTGTGTCTTAAAAATGAATTTTTGAATCTGAGTCCTGCAACATCTTGGTAAATGTCTCTTGAAGCAATCTCAAACAATTAAAAAAAAAAAGAGTAGTTTTCTTCTCTTTCTTCACTGGTATTGAGTTTGGAAAATGTTGAGATGCTCTTGTCTAGTATTTTTTTCTTTGAAAAATAAACAAACAAAAGATTGTTTTTTTTTTTCAGAGACATGTTAAGGGCTTAACTTAGAATCTTGTTAGGAGGAATGGCAGGAGACCCCATTATGTTAAAAAAGGGAAAAACTGAATTAATTACATTGCCAGACAACTTAGGACAAAAATGTCTCTCAGCTAAGAGCTGGAACAGAGAATCACAAATAATCTATGCTTAAAAATTTGTTTTGAATCAATTCATTAGAACTCTTTGAATATTCTATTACTTAGAAGGTATTTTTAAAGATTGTTATACCTCCAAAAATAAAGAGAGTTTGATAAAACTGTACTTTTGAGATTTTAATTCCCCAAATATTTTCAGAATCATGTTAAAGTTACTCACATGAAATAAGCATGGATCTCTGATTTCAAAGTGCAAACACCGGGACAAAAATAATAAATATATGTAATATTTCTAAGTACTGCCTTTCAAGTAATATGACTTTCTCTTAGCCTTGCATATTATCAAAGGGTGGCAGAAACATCAGGTTTTTTGGAGTTGGTTTAAATGGACAGGTAAGAGAAATGTATTAGTGCTTTTCAAGAGCTAACCAAAGAAAATTTCAGATTTCTTTCTGTATTTTGCTTTTTTAAAACTGGTTTCATTTCCACTTGGTATATTTAAGGTACTTAACTGTTTTATGTTTATAGAGATAGACATAAATTATTCAAATTTGCTTTATGTTTTCTTGAAAGTTGACTGGATTTGATAAGGAAAGATGTATCCTAAGTGAACTTGTTGAAGTTATAAAATATGTATTTCAATTTACTTAATTTTTTACCTCAGTGAAGTAAAAATGTGTATGTCTACTATAGTTTTTGAAGACCTTTCAATGAATATAGTATATATTATGTTAAAAAAATCACGTCATAAAAATTCCCATAAAAAACATCATATTGCCTTCTAAATAGCATTTAGTATTTTGCAATTGGAATTGAAGCCTATTAAATTCAAATCTAGTTTCTTCCTATTAATTATCTTGGGCCCTGGGCAAAAATTATTTAACATTCACACTTCCTTGAGTGCTCTAATCAAAGAGCAAAACCCATCCCTACACTCTCCTCCCATCCCCACAAGGCAAATTAGCAAGTTTAGGAACAAATGGAGAAACCAATGTAATCAATTAAATGTTAACTAGTTCTAAGACTTAATGCCTGAGCTGTACACTGTTGACCAATGACCCAAATAAATTTGGGGCACCTTTTCCACCCCAAGCCATGTGGATACAGGGAGGCTCACAACCTTCACACTACCCCCCATCCCATCACGGCACATCCTCCTATCATTGAATAATAGAAGACAAACACTGACCTAGTTTAGAAGTGCAGATGAAAAGAAAATGAAAACAGGATACATGACAACGGCAAGGAAACCATGGTAACTAAAAGAGAGGACGGTTTTGCTTACTTTATTTTGGTCTGAATAATCAGCAAGCTGAGCCTTTAGATCTGTGATCTCGGCCTCTAACAGATGGATCACTTCTTCATAGTCCATTTCCATTCCGTGTGCCTGTCGCTGTGCAGCTTCAGCAAGGTGAATCCGACTTCGCAGGGCTCTGGTTTCTTCAACAACAGCTTTGGCTTCCTGAGAATTGCAAAATTCATGCCATTGAAAAAAAGCCATGTTAAAAAAAAACATTTCGGCAGTTTAAGCAAAATATTTTCCTCCCTCTGGCAGTTATAATTCCCAAAGTTAATCGATATACATCTGTTCCTCACATTTCAATGTGGAAATGAGTATTCACATTATTTTATAATATATATATGTTATATAATAGAGTATAGAGTAAATGCCTGATCTTACTTTTCCTCTCTTGATCTCCTGGATAATTCTCAGCATCGGATTTTCAAGTTCACACACCTAGCATAACATTTTGGAAATAAGGGAAGTAGAAGGGAGTTGGAAGTGGAGAATAGAATAAGAACTGACTCAGAAGATAGAAAGAGTAGGTTCCACAAAACTCAAGTAAGTAGTAGGGCTCATGTTCTAGAAAAATGCTTACAGCTTCATCAAAGAGATCTGTGGTGTTGCAGACTTCCTGTGGTCCATGCCCAGGATCCCAGGCTTATTCCTGGACATCAGGCTCACTGCCATTTTCCCCTTTTGATTTAAGCCAAAAGGTGGAATTCAGTAGCAAAGCGTATAGCTATTTCTATAGGGTACAATGCTCACAGTCATTTATAAAACACATGTTGTGTCCTAGAAGATTCATGTGTCTTTTCTCATTTAACCTTTAGAACTCAGAAAGACATTATTAAAAACCATTTTATCCATAATTAAACAGAGGCTCAGAGAGGTTACCTATTCTAAGGACACATAGCGCTACCAGAGTTAAACCTGGGTCTGCTAACTCCAATAATGCTCTTTCACCTTTTTACTCTGCCACTAAGTGACAAAACAAATGATAAAACAAACAAATAAAAACAAATTAACCCCCCCCCCAATACTAGCTACATTTTCCACCTTAGGAAGAGGATGGGGTGACCAAAACCATCTGTGTTCTCAAAATGTGCCTTGGTGCTGGGTCAACAATGGTCCCCTAAGGACACTAATATAATTTTACATGGCACTTATTACACTGTAAACCATTTCTTTTTCTTTACTTGATGCAGAAATATCTTTTCTCTGCAATGGAACTTTCTGCTCCAATTGCCATGGCTAATATTCAACTATAGCTATTTTAATTTTCTCAGAGCTATTATAGGATGCTTGCTTTTGTTTGCATCTAAATATATTCGAAATGAAGGGAGAGTTAGGAATATGGACATATTTTTAAGGGTCAATTTTTCATTCGTAAGTGCAACAGCTGTTTTCTAAGTACTTAGTATGTGTCAGGTTCTGTTTCAGGTACTGAGGACAGCAGTTCTAACAAAATAGACAAAAAGTCCTCGCTCATGCCTCTCCCCCACCAATTTACACTCTAGTTTGGAAAGACAGACATTAAATTAGGGATTATCAGTGAAGATCTCACTGAGAAGACGTTTAATCAGAGAACTGCAGGAAGCATGGAGCCATGAAGATTTCCCAAGGAGCTTTTTGGTCAAAGGAACCAGTTTGTGCAAAGGCCCTGAGGTGGAATTTTCCCTTGTATCTGTGGAGAACAGCAAAGAAGCCAGTGTGACAGAAGCAGAGATGGTAAGGGACAGGAGGTAGGGGACACTAGGACACGAGGAGTGAAAGCAGGGATGGGGTTGGGGTAGAGTGGCACACCTTAAGAGGCTCTGTAGGCCATCATAAAAACTTTGGCTTTACTCAGGGTGAGATAGGAAATTATTGGGGAGTTTGGTGCAGGCATAACGTAACTGTGTCTTGAACAAGGGTGACAGTGCTGGAGATGGTGTAAAGTGGTTAGATTCTAAATATAGCTTGAAAGTAGAGCTAACAGAAGACTTCATCATCATTAACAGCATTTACTTAGCAGGTAGCACATCCAGAGAATCATATTATGTGATAAAAAATACAAAGGGGATAAAAGATACCTTCCCTTTACTGCCTCAGTTCAGAACATTAGGTGTGACTTAGATAAATGGAGGAACAGGGTAGGGCATGTTGGACAAAAAGAACAAAGTGAACAAAGGCAGAGAGACAAGAAGGAATGTGGTACATTTGAAAAATGGCACTAGGTCAATTTTGACTACAGTAGATGCTTCCTGGGAGAACAATGAATAAAAAAGGTTGAGGGGATACAGGGAAAGAACAAGCAAGGCTCTGGTAGAAACGGCATGACAGCCAAAGGAGCTTGTATCGTGTAAATCTTTTTTTTTTTTTAATTTTTAATGCTTATTTATTTGGGGGCGGGGAGCAGAGAGAGAGGGACACAGAATCTGAAGCAGGCTCCAGGCTCTGAGCTGTCAGCCCAGAGCCCAATGTGGGGCTCGACCTCACGAACCAGGGATCATTACCTGAGCCAAAGTCAGACATCTAACCCACTGAGCCACCAAGGTGCCCCATTATCAGATAAATTTTAAGGCCTTTTGAGCAGAAATTGATTTGAGAACAGAGTGCCTCAGAAAACTGAATCTGGCGGCAGGGTTCAGGATGGGGAGATGCGGCCGACCAACTGCTAGTACACCTCTGACTCAACAACTGCCTAGTACACCTCTGATTTCAGCCCCAGGAACAAAAGATACAGCATAGGGAACATAGTCAAGAGTATTGCAACAGTGTTGCACGGAGACAGACAGTAATTAGGAACACAGCAGAACTGTATGGTTGCCGAATCACTACCTTGTACACGTGAAACTTAAATAACACTGCTTATCAACTGTACTCAAAATAAAAACCCCCAAAACTCTTCATTTATTTTTAAAACGAATTGCCTTATAATAAAAAAAATACTTTTAGAAAGAAATAGCTGGGTAAATAAAAGAACATCTATGAAGCCACATCAATTAATTCAAGCCAGGTGACCACGTCACTGGTACCCCAGCTTAATCACCTTCATGTCAGACTGCTTCCGTGCATACAGCATGTACATGGAAGCCGGCACTACTTTAAATGGACAACTCAGTTAATTCACACACTGCTGCCTGAGGTATGTGCATCATTATACTCATTTAACAGGTGAAAAACCTGAAGCACAGATAGGTTAAGTAACTTACTCAGAAACACAAATGTAGAGGTGCATGCATGGATGGCTCAGTCAGTTAAGCGTCCGACTCTTGGTTTCAGCTCAGGTCATGATCTCATAGTTCATGGGATTGAGCCCTGCATGAGGGCTCTGCACTGACAGTGCAGAGAAACTCTCTCCCTCTCCCTCTGCTCCTCCCCATCTCCCCTGCTCATGCTTTGCCCCCTCTCAAAAAATAAATAAATAAAAAATAAAGTAATATAAAGTAAAAAGAATTACAAATGTAAAAAGTGGCTGGGCTACGATCTGAACCAAGGCTGTCTAGTCACAAAGCATAAAGTTCATGCTCTTGACTACTATGCCATATTGTCCCTCCAACAATAGAACATGATTTAGAAAAAATCACTTGTATTTGACAATATCATCAGTGCCCAACCCCACATGAGCTTAGGATGTGGCCATTACAATAGACTGAAATACCTTCGAGGCAGCTGCACTGTTTCCCCTTTTCCATTCAATCAAGCTGGAAAAAAATATATTGCCACTGAAGAGAAAGAGGAGGGGCAGAGAATTCTCCATAGCTGCAATGAATAATAACTAATTTGATGATTTGTCTCCTTCACACTCACTTCATGCAGCTTTTATTCCTCTATAAAAACAGCACTTTTATTTTTGTTCAAAGAATGCTAGTTAATTAAATGAAGAATCTGGATGGAATTTATATAGCCATGATGGTTCACTGATGGTAATACAGTGTGAAATGCAGTTGGGAGGTAAAAGATGCAGAGGGTTTGATGCTGAATAAATTCATGCTATTTCCTTTGTAAATGTATAACTGTCGGGTTGGTAAATGTGACCCCTTAGCAAAGTTCTAGCCCAATTCCCACTGAATGGCTGTTTAAAAGATTAGTGCATTGAAACGATGACTTTTAGAGGAAGCAGTAAAAAAGAGACAGCGGCAGTGTGCTGTATTTAGCAATACAGGATCACACAAATCCATTTTTTCTTTTCCTCCTGGGTTGTTTTCTAATAAATAACTGTAAAGCCTCCCATGTCCATAACAATTGAGCCAGAATTCTCTGAGTACCTCACCATGAGCCTGAAATCCAATCAGGCTAACTGCTGCAGCTAGTTCACTGATTAACTTTGTATTAGGTAGAGATTAATTCAGTTTAGAAAGTTAGAAAGTAAAAGAGAAACCAAGATGTTATAGCAATCAGAAAAATCAACATATGCATTATGCTTTTTATATGCACATATACATAAACATAATCTTGAATTATGAAATCAAATCTCTGACTTGGCTTTTTGGTTTGGTTTGGTTTGGTTTGGTGACACTGAGGAAATACCTTCAATTCATATACTGTCCCATTATAAAATGAGGATTTTCCACCTTACAATTTCACAGTGAATCTTCAGGAAACATCGGACCACATTGTCCTTTGACAAAAGAGACAAAGGGTATTATAAATTCACACAAAGGGCACCATAAGCTCAGACAACAGACAATGTGTTGTGTGCTTTTCTACAAACAGCACTTTTTCCCCACAAGGAACATGAGATAGAAGAAAAAACAGTGCCAGATGACCTACAGCTGGGTCAGAATAGTTGATGTGTAATATTTCTTTTTTCCTGGCAATGTAATTCTCTAAGACTCAGTTTGTCCAGAGGTATATTGGGAAA
The DNA here is from genome assembly GCF_006229205.1 of Suricata suricatta. Classification (NCBI taxonomy): domain Eukaryota; kingdom Metazoa; phylum Chordata; class Mammalia; order Carnivora; family Herpestidae; genus Suricata; species Suricata suricatta. The sequence continues at coordinate 29,667,136 of NC_043716.1, forward strand.
TAACACCTACTTTATAACATCGAAACAATTTTCACAGGAGGGATTAAAGAAATGATTACAGTTCTTGGTACTGCTCTTTCCCGTTCCTCTTTACTTCTTTTGAAAAATATACATAATCACCTATTATGATTAGAGAGCTAGACCAGACAATTTTTTAAGGGCTTTCCTGTGGCAATCAATTAGTAGTACCAGTTCTTGAACTTTAGAGAAGTTGTTTGGGAACATTATGGGCATGGGTCTTTTTAACGTTAGCAGCAATTATGTAAAAGATTTTCTTCTCCAGTTATGACTCCCTAAAGTAGCAGCAAGCATTAACAACAGTTGTACATTTGTCATTAGGCTAGCATATCCATGTCACTAACCTTCGAAATTCTGTAATTTTTAAGCTAACCAGTAAATCTTTTAAAATGTCAATGGCAGACAGGAGGAAAAAAAAGAGACTGCAAAGAGATATATGTTTTGGTGTAATGTAATTTACGCTACTAAGCCTGAGAGAATACTTCTCTTATCAGCTTCCTACATTCACTCATTGCAGAACCCGTGTTGGTCTTGGTCCCACTACAGCTTGTGCAAAAGATTAAGGGTTACTGCAGGAAGAGGGCTGTTGGAGGAAGTGTTCAAAAGCAAGTTACCTCGAGTTTCCTTATCAGATTTTTAAAACATGTATACCATTTCTCTCCAATGGATGATCTCAAAGTAATCTGCAGATACTCACAAATGAATCTGCATCTTGTTCTTTCTTTAAGCATGAACGCACTTTGGAGGAGGGGAGTTCATTCACAGAACTTTCTATGGGTCTCTGATATGTGCCCTCTCCGTTCTCTTTCCTTACTCCTCTTCCATGCGCACATCCAGCCCACCACTCCACTTCATACCCAACCAGTTATTAAATACTGTGAAATCTTCATTTGTGATGGAGTTGCAGCCATTCCTTAATCTGCATTCCTGCCACCACATGATGATCATGTTGCCATCACCTCATAGTTATATACTATGGGAATCACATAAAGACCATCCTGTCCATCGTGTTCTTCACTATCACATACTTTTGAAGGATCAGTTTTCCCAAAACACTGCTCATGTAACAAGACTAAGATAACCTTAGGTAGTATGATAAAATAGTTCTTCAATCTCCATGCTTCAAGGCTTTCTACTACTTGTTCCAAATCTATCTTTCCAGCTTTGGCACATTCAATTCTCTTAGGTGATTACCATATCCAACTACATTATTTACCAAATTCCCCAGACCAAACTCTCCTACCTCGAAGATGCTTTCCAGCACAATATTCCTTCCACTATGTATACATTTTCCCCTTTTTTCTTCATTTGATTCTTGTCTATCATTTAAAATCTACTTCAGATCTTACTTTCTCTAATCTTCCCAGACCACTTCAGCTTACAATTTCCCCTCCTTTTATCTTTTATAATATCTGCGGTCTATAATTAATCACATACTACTTCATATCTCCTACTGCTATCATAAATTGTCATTAAAAATTAAGTATTTACCAACTCTCTAAAGCCAACAAGTCTTGACTCTCACATCAAAACACAAGCTGAGAGTAAACCCTATCTAACTAAACACGAAGTGCTCCACTTAACCATAAATATGAGATACAACTGAGTTGATGGTAAAAATGCCAACTTTGTTTTTCACAGATAGTAACTGCCTTAGAAAATTTTATTAGGTAAGAAGCTTTCATAGGAAAGTTCTTCATAAAAGGTTTCAGTTTTGTGGGACCATTAGAAGAATGATACTTCATTTGAATAATTACAGTAACAACCATAAACCATGCTATGAAAAACACTTAATGAAAAGCAAATCACTTCATTATATTCTTTTTATATATAAATTTAAAAATCCTTTCATAGGATTTATCAAGCAAATAAGATTATATCAAAAGTATGTGGAATTAGGAACAGTTACACTTCATTGTATTTGACCATTTTATTTCTTGGTTTTTCATCACATAGATTTAAAAATTATGCACACTAGTTTATATTTCCCTAAGAAGTACAGTTTTTCATCACAAGCTATATATGCTCTCAAGGACTATATAATCTTGAAGGTCCATTCTAACTCCACCTATATCCCTGCTTCTATGAATTATGTGGTGACACTTCTTTGCAATGTGTGTAAAATGATAGACACTCGTAAATCCAAGAAACAAAGATTTTCTTCAGTTTGTATGAAAAAGCAAAATCCTCATTTTGCAAAGGAAGATTTGGTTAAGCTTTCTAGAAGAAAAAGCAGGTCAATCAAATTATAATTAGCTCTAATTAACCCTCCCAAGAGCTGTCAGCCTCTTTACCTGCACCTGCCTTATTCTCCAAAAGGTACAAAATTGAGCTCTGACTCCGAACATCAAAGAAAAGCAAAGAAACAATTTTCAATCTCTGTGTATAAACAGAAGTCCCTAATCAAAGACAGACACATGGGTACACCTATCTCATAAATTTTTACCATGTAACTTGTTCACAATATAAATATTAATTAGTTAAAATCCAGTTAAATATATTTAACCTTAAACATGCATTTTCTACTTTAGTGAAGGTTGATAGAAAAAAACCCTGTCTTCCTACTTCTCCAAGTCTGATTACAAATGTTGAAGGAAACATCTACAGTATTGGAAATTTCCTCTCCTAATCAGAATGAAAACTCAGCTCACTGAAACCTGCCACAACTCAAAAGCCACTTTTTGGCTATTTAAACATTTAGAATTTATCTGGAGTTTGGGGTTTAAGGAAGAGCTGGCTTTGAAACAGAAATATATTCCTTCCAATTTAACTTTTAGAGTTTTAATTTTAATTCAGTTGGAATTACAATTTTACCAAACTTGTTGGTTTGTTTTAGAGAAACTTGACCAAGAATTCTAAGCTGTAATCTAGATAATAGTATTCCTAAATTCATTTGGAGGAAAAAGAATCAGTGAGAAATGGTACTGCAAATTTTGGAAAACAACAGTAACAACAGGAAAGAAAGAAATAGGGTAGGATGTGGTTCAAGGACATAAGGCATATATTGTTGGTACTGGCCAAAGGAGAGTTAGATGAAACGTATTCAGATAAAACTCAAAGGGGATGCCTGGGTGGCTCAGTCCGTTAAGCGTCTGACTTCAGCTCAGGTCATGATCTCACAGTTTGTGGGTTCGAGCCCTGCATCGGGCTCTGTGCTGACAGCTTAGAGCCTGGAGCCTACTTCAGATTCTGTGTCTCCCTCTCTCTCTCTGCTCCTTCTCTCACTTGTTCTCTCTCTGTCTCTCTCTCTCAAAAATAAATAAACATTAAAAATTTTTAAAAACTCAATGAATTTATTGAGTAAATATATTCATTCACTCAATAAATATTTATTGACAGAGCAGCTGAAAGAGCAGGTAGTCCCAAACAGACCCTAGAATATATAACTAATCTATGGTAATGGAGATACCACAACACAATGAGTAGTAGCCACAACAAATCATCTAAGAAAACAAAAGTATAAAGTGTAGCCCCTCATTTCATACCATAGATCAAACAAAATAAATTTCATAGATAGGTTAAATAAAGACAGACACAGTGGGGTAGAAAACCAGGTTAATATGTATCTGAAATCTGGCAAGGAAGGTTTATTTAAAAGGAAAAGGCACAAGGAAAAGATCTGTCAACACAAAAACCCCTGCATTACACAATCTTTGAAAAAATTAGAAAGGGAACTTGTATCTAGGGGGAAATACTTACAGCAGATTTAGTATCAAGAGGTGTAATAATTACAATGTAAAGAGATCTTACAAAATGAGGTAGGAAAAGAGGAAAAGAAGAAAAACAGTTATTAGGAATACAAGAGGATGGAAGAACCAAAAGGGGTGGGCGTGGGTGTGATAACATGAAGGGCATAAGGTCAGGAGAGACAGGATGCCCCTAGCAATCAGGTTAGGAAATCAGCTACCTTCAATATTAAAGAATTGTGATGGAATTCACAATTTGATCTGAAACTCATGATCACAGACAATCCTTGGTATCTAACATGGATGACAATGAATCAAAGCAAGTATTTTCAAATAGGGTGACTTATTTATATAGGGTTGGGTACGACTAGAGAAGTCTTGTTTTTAGTTCTAAAACAGTTTGTGAATAAATCACTTAACACAATGTCAAGAGAGTCCCATATTGAAGTAAGAGTACTGAAAGTCTTTCTTACATAGTAAACTGCCAAGATAAGAGTTTTATAGTGTCAGCTGCCTTATCACTACTTCCTCCTTGGGTAAAATTTACTAGTTTGTCAGCAATATATATTGCTCTAACATCGAGAGACTTAAAAGTTTGGCTTGTACATAGATGCTTAAAACACACCGTGAAAGGTGCTCTCTTAGCAATTAATGAAATTTTAGAGATTTGTACTTTTGAGTTAAATAAGAAAATTAAAAGGAGTAGCGCTTCCTTTGGTAGATAAACATACTTCTGCCAATGCACTAGTCATTGGGCATTATAAGAAGTGATGGCTTTACTCTACTTTACTTTCTTCCCACTGGATTGAGAGTTTGTCGTAAATAATACGTCTAGCTTTCCCAGTGCATCCATAGAAAACAGCATTCTTAAATTCCCTTGCCAAGTCTCTCTTTTAAGTCCCTACAAGGCATGTGTGAAACAACTGATGACATAGTGCTTCTGTCCCTGAACAGCCAGAAAGTAAGTGCCTCACAGCAGGGAACCCAGAACCCCAACATCAGTTCTAACTAAGCCAACCAACTACAGGAAATACTGTCATCAAATGAACTGGAAGGTTTCTATGAAGAGTAAGATCGCTTCCCTTCCAAAGTCCTCCAACTTTGAGAATTCTGTGATTCTAACTGAGCTGACACCCACCATTCAAATGGGGTCTGTAGGATCAATAGGGTAATAAAATTTCACTCAGGTTTTCTTAAAATGTAAGACCTTTTCTACATTAAAAAAGAAAACTATTTGGGAATGGGGATTCTGAAAGAGACATTTTTGTTGGCCAATGCTTGATCAGAATGCCACATTCACGTCCAGTGAATCACTGGATACGGCTGGTGTCTGGGTGAAGAGGGATGCCAACTGGGCTGTTCCTGTGCTCCCTTTCCAAGCAAGCTGTCCTTAACTTAGGCAGTTTCTTGAGCAAAGTCTAATGCTGGAAAATACATGGGTCATATTTTGATTCATAAAAAGGGAATTAATGTTAAAAAAATTCAACCAAGTTTTCCTTTTCAATAAGTTTCTCCACTCAGATTGCTGTCTATCATTATAAGAGCTTTACAATTTCTTCTCTCAAAAAGGCTTTCTTTTTCGGGTGTTAAAAAGTCATTTAAAGATAATTGTAGATTACACACAGTTGTAAGAAATAATACAGAGAGGTTCCCTGTATTCTTCAATAAGACTACTCCAATGCTTCTAACTTGCATGACTGTAACAGTAAAATATCACAAACAGGAAATTTCATTGATGCAATCCACCAACCTTAATCAGATTTCACCAGTTTTATAAGCACTTGGCAATAAAGAAGAACAACCTATAGACACACGCAACAACTTGGATGTGTCCCAAGGGAATTATGCTGAGTGAAAAAAGCCAATGCCCAAAAGTGACATACTGCATGATCACATTTACATAACATTCTTGAAATGACAAAATTATAGAGATAGAGAACAGATTACTGGTTGAAAGGCGTTAGCGGAGGGAGGACAGAAGGAGGTGGCTGCGGCTATAAAAGAGTAGCATGAGAGATGCTTGTAAAGTGGGTTTTTAATAGAAAATAAAAGTTGACATTTTGAGGTCACAAAGTGACTACCTGCAATGGAAGCATAGAAACATTTTTACTATGGTACCCTCTCAGAAGGGGAAAGACTGACAAATCATATGTATGTATTTTTCATCTTCTCCTTTCTAAAGATGAGACAGCATCTTAGAATATCTACTAGGGCTAAACTGAAATACTATAGAAATTCAGATCACTAAAAAAGAATAAAAAGGGTATGGGAACTAATACCACTTCTAAAAATTAGAGGCTTTACTATTTCCTTAATAAATGCACAAAGGCACACAATCTCTAAGAGTACATGAATACTTCCTTAGTAAATCACATAGTAGTGTTGTTCCTTTTTAGAGATATATTTAACCTGTTGTTAGTTTCCTTTGTTGCTTCGTCCATGAACCCAGACACAAGCCAGCTGTAACTAAGTTCATGCTCAACCTCTACTGTCCACAGAGACTCCTGAGCTGATTTGACCTTTCGTTTCTGGTGAGAGCTTCATGCTCCCAACAAGCATTCAACCCGACCTTTGCACAGGTGAGGCTGACTGCCACCGGGCGTATCTGAATGTAAAGAAGTTGCCAAATGAGCAAGTTCGCATGTTTCTTTAGGGCAAGGACTGGTTCAGACAAGCTAAATACTTTGGGTTTGGACTGTTCACCAGTTCACTGCTGCCTTAGGTCATAAACACACTGCTGAAAGGAACTTGAAACAACTTAAGTGTGAGAGTACATTTTAGAAAAGTTGTTGATCAAAGGAAGTTGTTAGGAGAATGGCCCATACCTGTTAAAAGTTGTTAGAACTTGAAGAAAAAATAACGAGAAGTCTAATTTCGTGGGAAACTGTGCTCATGATTTTAAACAGCAAGGTGGGGTTATTCTGTAAGGCATGAAAGAGAACAGTGCAGCCAATTCCTTACACAACAGAAGGTGTTCTAGTAGCGAGCCCTGGTTGAAACAAAGCAGCATACCTGATCCTTCCAGAGAAAAAGGATCTCGTCATAGCTTGTTCTTGCCCTTTTACTTATTTCCTTCCTCCCTCTCCCTTTCCCCCTCTCCTCCTCTCTTTCAGTTCTTCATTGCTTTCTTTTTGGGTCACTGTACTAAATAAAGGTAATTTAATTTCCATAATTTAAAATAGCTAATGGACCTTCAAAAAGGGGAGATTATTCTGTTTTTAGGATCAGGCCACTCTCTCACAATAATTCAATTAAAAGATTATAAATGAGTGAACAAAGGATATCAAATTGAACTGGTAACCATCATTGTAAAATAAATTGAAAATCAATCTAGTGGTGTTTTAATAATCAGGTTACCTATGTGCTTAAAGGATTTGTATGGTGTAATTATTGGTACTTCATCTACAGATCTTCAAAAGGACACCAAAAAAAGAAAACGAAACTTTCCCAATGTTCATACAACTCAGGTTTCTGGTTTTCAAAGGTTTTTAAGAGAAGAGTTATAAACATTCTCTGTTTGTAATTTTTAAACACTCTTTTGCTAACTGTGAAAAAAAATTAATCCTTGAAGAGACAGAATTTTAGTATTTTCAACAAAGCACAGGAACTCTCATTAACAATTCATCTGTATCACCGAAATCTCCTTAAACAGAATGTTATCATTCTATACACATAAGAGAAGGTGAATGGTACTCATGGTCAATATATTAAAAAAAAAAAAAAGAACAGCTTTACGGTTGATTTGGGGCAGTATATTTTTTATTGAAAATGTGTATTTCTGAAATGAATAACTGTACCAGTATGTATGCATGTATCTGTATATACAAACATATACTTTAATTTGTTTTTGCTAAAACTGCAAAATATACATTAATTTTTAATGTATATTTATTTTTGATAGAGACAGAACATGAGCAGTGGAAGGGCAGAGAGAGAAGGAGACACAGAATATGAAGTAGGCTCCAGGCTCTGAGCTGTCAGCACAGAGCCTGACATGGGGCTTGAACTCATGAGCCGTGAGATCATGACCTATGCCAAAGTCAGACGGTCAACCAACTGAGCCACCCATGCACCCCTGGAAAATATACATTAAATAATACTAAGGATACTATGAATCATTACAGCATGAACCATCATAGCCTCTCAATCACTAAATTACAAAGCCTTGACTGCTCTATTACTGTATATTCTATCATTGTTGAGTCTGGTCGACTTTACCCTCATTGTATCTTTCCCACAAACCTTGTTGGTGTATTTCTATTGCCACCACCCGCTTAAACCCTCCACTACATATCATCTAGAAGAGTGCTTCTCAAATTTTAAAGTGCATACAAATCACCTGAGGATTTGTTAGATACAGATTCTGATTCAGAAAGTCTGGGGTAGCATGCGAGACCCTGCAATGGTAAAGTCCAGTTGTTACTGACACTGCTGGTCATGGATCATGTTCTGAGTCGCAAGAAGGCAGAGTTTTAGGGGCACTTTGGTGGCCCAATCGGGTAAGCATCCAACTCTTGATTTTGGCTCAGGTCATGATCTCATAGTTCATGAGATAGAACCCAATGTTGGGCTTTGCACCTGCTTGGGATTCTCTTTCTTCCCCTCTCTCTGCCCTTCCCCTGCTCATGTGCATATGTGTGCACTTTCACTCTCTCTCAATACAAATAAACATTAAAAAAACAGAATGTAGGGTTCTAGATTCGCACTGTCCATTGTGGTAGCCACTAGCTATATGTGGCTATTGAGCACTTGAAATATAGCTAGTCAACTAAATTTTCAATATAGTTAGTTAGTTTGCATTTAAATTAAAAAAATTCTCAAGTATAAACTATTTTTCCATTTTATAAAACTGTACTGTTTTGATGGAACTTTGTTTCACTTTAATGACTGCATCATTTAAGATATAATTGTTGAACTGTAGTGTGCAACAGGCATGTAAGTCATTTGTGTAGTATACATAAACTGATGTGGTTACTATGAATTAAAGTTTTTAACTCAACAATTTAAGAGTGTGCTTATCTGAACATTTTATGCAATACCATGAGATACAGTAATACTTAATGTAAATCATAACTGGTATTTAAATTGAAATGCTTATTCTTATTAGAATATAATTTTTTTCTATTTAAAATAGTAGGTATGGAAAAGATTTTATATTTAAAATGAAGACATTACCGGTGCAATATGAAATAGAGATGTATTAAATAGTAATATAATCAGGACAATAAAGAGAGACTAGAACAAGGTATATTGCAAATTTCATGATAAATGCAGTTGCAATCTGCAAACCTGTTTGTTGTGATGAAAAACTTTAAATGTACAAAAAGTAAATAATATTAAGAGGCATTTTTGTACCTACAGTGAATCTGTTAAGAAGATTTCTCTCTTTATAGTGAAATAAGAACCAATGATATCAGTCATCTGAAATCAGAATTTTGTATTAAAATTTTTTTTAGTGTTTGTAATTTTGGCCAGCTATAAAATGGCTTGGATTGTTGCACAAAAGAGTTAAATAAGCCATTTTTAGATCAATATGGTAATTTCAGTTATGATAAAAGACAAGAAGAAATATTTTACAAAAAATGAAAGATCTTCAGTTAAGTCACCAAACAAATGCCTACAGAATAAAAGAACCTCCTAATAACATCAAGGATTCATTGATTCAAAATCTGAAAAACTACAAAGACCTTTCTTTAGGTTTTGGTGACCCAGTTCAAATTTCATGCACGTATTATCTTAGGGGACTTAAAAATTTATGACAAAAAGCTGTCAATTTTGCAGCCTAAAAAATCAAACTTGTGGTCTAGATATTTTTAACTTTTATATCTTTCAAGGAAGAGTTTCAGCTGGATATTGAATAAAATTCCTTATCATAATAGATGGTGCTGCATCTTTGTTGGATCAAAAATTCAAATTTATTGACATTTTCAAGAGATTGTTTTCTTTATTGCTTCATTCCACTGTACAATACATGTGGAAAATATTTCTGCTCAGTTTTTTGAAGCTCAATGTGTGAAAAACATCATGGATATAGTTGTTAACATTATGCAGTATATATGTGCAAATTCTATGACTATTCACTAAGTTTATAAGACAATGGGTTTAATGATCCTGTGCTCTTTGCCACTACTCCTGGGCTAAACTGTGGAAGAGTTTTATGAAGATTTACCATACTTTTAACTTCAAGTCAAAATTTTCTTAAAATGGAAGGAATGCTTGCTTAATACTCAATAATCAAAGACCAAAAAAAATCAATATCATACTGCACATGAATGAGCTAAATTTGAAGCTCTGAGAAAAGGGAAAGTTTATCAGCGAAGCAAAACAAGTTTAAGAATTTATACTGACATTAAAACTTTTAGTAATATCCATCAATAATAAAGATTTTACATACTTTTCTACCATAAATTGATATGCAATTTTAATTATTGATAGTGTCATATAAATTCATTACAAAAACTAAGAAAAATGTAACCTACACTAAGTTGATACTGATAAATTTGGAATTGTTTGATGTTAATAGTATTAAGAATTAGTGATATAGTTAATTTGAAAAGATGTAGTTTTGAAATGGTTTTGCTTGAAAGACGAAGTCTCCTAGAAAAGCATGAAATAGTTTTATCCATATGGATGCAAATATTATTAGGAAAAGATGTTGGTATTCAGTTAGTAGAAAATTTTTAAGTTATGTTTAGAACATTTGGGCATATGAATCTATTTTTTCAACAGTAAATCTTGTTAAATCTAAACACAGATCCAGCATTTTCAGTGAAAATTTAGTGTACAAAATAAGATATGCTCTAAGTGTAAATAACACTAGACTTCAAAGATACAGTATGAAAAAAGAATGTAAAAATATCTCATTAGTGAATTTTTAATATTATTGCATGTTCAATCATATTTTAGATATATTCGATTAAATAAAATGTATTTAAAATAATTCTATTTCTTTTTACTGCTTTAAAAATATGGCCACTAGAAAATAACAATATAGGGGCACCTGGGTGACTCAGTGCGTTAAGCATCCGACTTCAGTTTAGGCCATGATCTCACGGTTTGGGAGTTCAAGCCTCATGTAGGGCTCTGTGCTGACGCTTGGAGCCTGGAGCCTGTTTCGAATTCTGTATGTGTGTGTGTGTGTGTGTCTCTCTGGCCCCTGCCCCATTTGCACTCTGTCTCTCTCTCTCAAAAATAAATAAACATTAAAAATTAAAAAAAAAAAGAAAATTAACAATACATAGGGGGCTCTCATGATATCTCCATTAGACAGTGCTGGTCCACACGATTACAAAAGCCTATTTGATCTTGAGTTACTTCCCAACCTACTGTTAATATTCCTACGTATGGATATTCTTCATTCATCCCTCTAACTATTCACCAAATAGTTACTGAGTACCTACTCTGTGTCAGATATTATTCTAATATAAGTCAGAGAAACACAGCAAAGATAGCTCCCCTATTTTTAAGCTTGCTTACCCTCCAGGTGGGAGATACAAAGGACAAAACCATGACAAGCACATAACATGTAAGAAAGCAGTTAATAATACCACAAACTTGTGCACACACACAGCAAGGGCTGGAGGCCAGAGGAAGGGAGGGGAAGAGTGTAAGAGGTGAGGTCACTGAGGTGAGAGGAGCCTGAGGACGGCAGACCGGGTAGGCTCTCAAAGGCTCTCACGTGGACTTGCGGGCTCCTACTTGTAGGATTTGGGCTTTTACGCTGTGACGGAAATCCCTAGAGAGCTCTAACTGAAGTTTTAAAAGGGTACTTGTGGCTGCTCTGTTTAGCTTAGACAGTACGGTGGTGGAACAAGGGTATGAGCAGGGTGATCTGGTAGGAAGCTATCAGTACAATGCAAGTCACAGATGATGGTGGCCTAGACTGGTGATGGATGTGGTAAAAAGTGGTAAAATTCTGTAGTTTTTAAAAAACGAGGGCTAACAAATTGGATGCGGAGTGTGAAGGAAAGAAAGGGGTCAGATTAAAGGTAAAGCAATTTGATAGTTTTTCCCCTTGTCAAGTATCTTCGGAGGCAGTCTGTTGTCTAAAATCTTAGTCTGGTATTCCAGTGTCTATATGATTTGGCCCCAACGTAGCCACCCCAGTGCCACTTCCTAACACTTTTCATCTGTCCATAGCTCCCTTGGGTTCCTGGCCCTTTAATAATGCTGCTGCTGCTACTGCTGCTGATGGTGATAGAAGAATACAAATCAAAGCTATTATTTTTGAGGAACCTACTATATTCTGACAGTTTTAAGCTCTGAAACTCAATTCCTATGAACAAATTATAAGACAGATATCATCACCAGTGTTAGACATGAACACACAAACATACTAACAAATAATAGTACAGTTAGTGTGCAAAAGGCCTATTTTAGCCCTCAAGACTTTTTCTTTCATAGCATGATTTCCATGCTGTGCCCTCCGTCTGGAATGTTCTTTCCTTTCTATGTGTAGCCCAATTCATTATGTGTCACTCTCTATATAAAAAGCCTCATTATCTTCCCAGCCAGAATTTGGTTTTCCTCCTCTAAAACAAATCATGCCCACATCTTTTTCAGCACCTAGTATTTCTCTTTCTTGTATTAATAATAATGATAATGATAGTTTATATTTGTTGAGTGCTTACTATGTGCTGTATACATTTATACTATATATGTTGCTTAATACTTCGGTCTCGTGAGAGATCCTATTATCAAGTTCATTTTAGAAGTGATGTAACTGAGGCTTGGAGAGATGAAGTAGCTTGCCCAAGGTCAAGAGCAAGCAAGAAGTAGAATCGAAATAAACCTACGTGATCTAACTCCAAAGTCTATTATCTACTTCATTACTCTTTATGCTACTTCATCATTCATCATATAAGATTCCTTTTCCTATTTATTTTTTCATCTATGTCCCATCTTTTTCTATTGAATCTTGTTAAGTTCTGATACAGATTTGTCTTAGATTATTTATTCATGAAGACCTGAACTTCCCTAATAACAGAAACTAATTCATTCAGAGAAATAAATACAGGAGGGCCTCAAGTGGAAGAAGTAGGTATTGCAAGGGGGAAAAAAGCAAAATTATTAATTTTTCTTTAGAATCATTTCTTAATCAGTCCTTAATGTAATTATTTTATCAAGTATGCTCAATATTCTAAAGCTTTTAAGCTCTAAGCATTTGGGAGAAAAGATAATTTTAATTAAATGCAGGAAAAAACCCCTTTTTCATGTGTTCCAAATGTAAAAATTAACAAAGAAGATGGATAAATGTCTCCTTTCAGGATGCAAACACTAAAATGTAAAAAAGCCTGGCCATATAAACCGATGCAGGTATTGAAGACGTGGCTTAAAAGGCCTCTCAAGATAAGGAAAACAAATATAAGACCTGACCATAGTAGACTGAATCATGTGCTGGAGTGGGGTTTTGTACCAACCAAAGTACAAAAATAATTAATGAGAGTCTTAAAATTAGCCAAAAAAAAAAAAGAGGACTTTTAAATACTTTTTATTTGCAAATAATTTCGAGTGCGCAGAAGAGTTGCAAGAATAAGAAGTCGTACAGAGAACATCCTCCTACCCTTCACCCAGATTTACCTAGTTTACCAGATTCGTCCTTTCGCGAACATGTTCATGAGAGAGAAATACTCCTGTAGGCCACCCATACGTACAGGTTGCTGTTGCTGAGGTCCCGCATGTTCTCAGTCTCTCTCATAGAAACACACACACACACGTATATATGGACACACGTGTAGAGATGTATATGCATAAAACACATATACACATACACACATATCACTTTTTTCTTAACCTTTTGAGGGTAAGTTATACATATCATGGCTATTTACCGCTAAAAACTTCAGTATTTCCTAAATGTAAGTATATTCTCATATAACCATAGTTTGGCTCTCAAATTTAGGAAATTTAACACTGATCCAATACTTTTATCTAATGCACGATCTGTACTCCAGTGTTGTCAACGGACCCAATGACACCCTTTAGAACATTTTCCCTACTCCAGCATGATTCAGTCTACCACGGTCAGGTCAATATTTGTTTTCCCTAGCTTTAGGCTCTTTTAATCTGGGATCTTTTATTGCTTTTCTTTTTTTTTTAATGACATTGATATTTTTAAAGAATACAACCCTTCTTTCTTTGTGCTCCTTCTTTCTCTTTCTTTCTTTCTCTCTCACACACACAGCCCTTTAAAAAAAAAACAACTATTTTTGATTTTGAGTTTGCCTAATGCTTCCTCATAGCTAGATTCAGGTTACAGGTTCTCTGCTGGAAGACTACATAGGTGATGTGTCCTTTTCAAGGTTTCACATTTGGAATCACATTCTCCATCTGTTCTTCTTCATTGGTGCTATCAATTTTTAGCACCGGGCAAGGTGTGTTATTTCACTACTGTATAATTATTATTTTCCCCTAGTAATTAATAAGCTGTTTATCAAAAACTACTTTAAAATCATGTAAATATGTAAATACTCTGCTCTTCATCAAGATTTCCCCCTAGATTTAGCATCTGATGACTCGAGACCGACTCAGTCTATACTAAACAGATGCAAAATGCTGATGTCCCAAATCTGGCAGCAGTTACATCAGCATTCAACAGTCTATAAAGAGCAAGAGCCCCCTTTCTCCCCACTAACTAACTAATCTATTTACTAATGGTATGGACTTACGAATTACTATTTTTTCAATGGTCTGCAATTCATACATTATTTCTTCCAGATTTAGCCAGCAGGAGCCATTTTCAAGTTTGTTCCTTATGACATGACCCCATCATTTGGAGTATTTCCTTATTTTCTGGTAAAATGAGATGTTCTAAGTTTGTCTTGTTCTTACCTCCCTCCTCCAATCCTTAAATCAGCCATTTCTCCAAGGAGACTGGGTTCCTTTAGCAGTTAATGATACCTGGGCACTTAGATATGCTATGTGTTCACTGCTGTTAAGAATGTCTGCTTCTTGGCTCTTATAGCAGAGAGAGTAAGGGAATGAAAAAAAATACACACACACACACAGATATGTACACATAAACATGTAGATATTTTAGAAATGATACATTCATAATACCTCCAATTCCAGTCCATCCCACAGGATTCTTTTGTGACTTCCCTCTATTTTGTATGTCTATGCTTTTTCATTGAGATTTGGCTCTCAACAACAATCAACACATTTGCTAAAATCTATGATACATCTAAAATGGTTTCAGAATTGTTTTGCCTGTACCACTAAAATAACAACAAAACTAAACAACAACAACAAAAAATACTAAAAAAAAGGTTCAGGATTTATTTGCAATTCGGTTCCAACTCAGCCCCAAACTGTCAAAGTCTGAACACAAATACTGTGTTCACAAGTTACTTGAATTGCTTTTCCTTTGTTTTCCTTTAGCATGGAGGTGGTATTCATTTGAGATACAAACGGATTCATTTCTATCAGTTAGCTTTAGGCTCTTTTCCCTTCCTTATCTTTACTGATTTCTTTGTATATTTGTTGAATGTGTAGAATAATAACATGCACCCAAAAGTAAACATTACATAAAAAGTAATTCTCAGAGAGGTGTCACTCCTTCCTGTATCTTCTCTACTCTGTGTCCACCCACGCCAAAGAGAACCAGTTTCATCACTGTGTAGTTTTCCTTTGGTGTCTTTGGTAAGAGATAAACATATAACAGCTCTTGTTTATTACACATTGCATATACACTCTTTTGAATTCTGCTTTTTTTACTTAGTAATATCTCCTGGAAATCACTCCATATTACTCAAGAGGAATTATGGTAGTTTCCAATATTTTCTAAGTACAAATAATACTGAAAGACTGTGCATTTATATTTCAATATTATTAGAGGCATATTTTCAGGATACATTTCTAGACGTGAGATTGTCAGGTCAAAGGGTAAATGATTGTGGATCTGTTAGAACTGCCAAACCCTCCTTCATGCGGGCACCATTTTGCATTCCAGATAAGAACACCTGTTTCAAAACATCCTCACCAACAGAGTACTGTCAAGATTTTGAATTTTGGCTAATCGTTGGTGAGAAATGGTATTGGCATAGTTTTTCTAAAAAAGAAATAAAAAGCTTTGTTGAGGCAGAACTGTTCTGTAGTAAATTTCAATATAGTAATATTTACTAATTTAAGATACAGTTTAATAACTATGTTTAACCTAAGATGATAAAATTCCTTCTAAGACTTAATTGTTTTAGTTCTTATGTTTATATCTATAATAATTCAGTTAGTTTTAGAGTATGACATGAGGTAGGGGTAGAGATTCATTTCTTTTCATATAACTATTTTCTTATTCTATCCCCATTTATTGTAATGAGCATTTCTCCTCCAGTGAATTGTCTGTGAACCTTTTAGAATATCAAATGACTCTAAGTGTGGTTCAATTTCTGCTGGTGTCACATTAAGTTAGCTCCAGGCTTAGGCAGGAGGTTTGTCTGATTAAGTATACTCTCCCAATTCCTTTGGTAGTTACCTAATGCATGATGTCTTTGGCCCATGTTTTACTCTCTCATTACTAGAAGCTGTAAGTCCTCTCTGAGTGTAGACTTCATTGCTACTTCTCTTATTATGAGAAAGATTATCTTTTCCTATAATTAAGGGACATTTTCAAAATGCTTTTTGGGCAAACTATTTGTTCATGTCTTTGGCAATTTTTCTACACCATTTTTGGCTTCTCAGCTGTTAAAACTTCTAACTGGTTATTACTTGTACACATGGATACAACTGAGAATTGCATTTTGGTTTTATGCAGTTTTTCTAGCTTGTGAATTTTTCACTGAATGAGTTTTATCATTGATTGTCTAAGGTCTTCTGGGTAACTATTATATCATCTGTAAGCAACTGGTTTGACTTATTTCTTTTCTAATTCATATACCCCTAGTTGTTTTTCTAGTCTAATTGCATTTTCTTTTTTGTGTGCTATTTTTATCAGGTTTAGGCATCACTGTTACTAGCTTCAAAAGAAGAATTTGGAAATTTTCTTCCATTTTTTTAATCCTCCCAAGCCACTTAATGTAGTTTTGGGATTGCCGACGGTTTGGTTAAATTCTCCTGTGAAACATCTGGCCTAGTCCCTTTCTAGAGGGTAGTTTCTTGATAACTTTATTTCTTTTGTGGAAATTCTTCTGTTAAGGTTTCTATCTCTACTGAGGTCAGTTTTAATAAACTATATTTTCCTAAGTAAATCTTTTAAAAGATCTTTTTAAAAGATCATTGGGGCGCCTGGGTGGCTCAGTCAGTTAAGCCTCCGATTTCGGCTCAGGTCAGATCTCACGTTCGTGGGTTCGAGCCCCGCATCAGGCTCTGTGCTGACAGCTAGCTCAGAGCCTGGAGCCTGTTTCCGGTTCTGTGTCTCCTTCTCTCTCTGACCCTCCCCCTCTCATGCTCTGTCTCTTCTGTATCAAAAATAAATAAAACATTAAAAAAAAATTTAAAAAAAAGATCATTAACATGATCTCATTCATGTTAATTGAGATAACTATTATGATGGTCTCAACTCGGTCATATTTTGTTGAAATTAGTGTGTGCATATATTATATTTACTGTGTTTATTTTGTGTGTTTCTTTTGCTTTTTTTTAAATTGCTTTTGGAATTTAGGAAGGTCTGTATTTTCATTCCATAGGTTACCTTTGTTTTATTGCTTTTTATAGGGCGTGAAATGTCATCTATTTTTACCTGTTCTACTATCTGACATCAGTCTTACACAACAGAATGGTTATATTCTATTTCCATTTTTTCCCCTGCTTTATCCTCTCATTTTTTAAATAAACTGCATCTTTTGTTTTTGTGGTCAGACACTATGTTAACACTTTGTTCTTTTACCTGTGAACTCAGTCTCATTTTTGTCTCAGTAATAAAATAATATCTATGAAATAAATGCTCACTCTTTGGGAAACTCTGGACAAAGTTATTCCAGTAATTTTTGGCTAGATGAAACTCATCCCCTCCTAGAATCCTCAGGAATACTACATGTATGCTGCATTCTCTGAATACTTGTACATTCCAAACTGCTTTTCTAGGACCTTGGTATCTGAAAGTCAGCTTGGCTGTATACATTTTGGTTTACATTTTCTTTCTTTTGTTTCTTGAAAATGTTGCTCTACTATGACCTTACTTTGTTGGGTTGAGAAGGCTGATGCTTAAGATCTATTCCCTTTATAAATTATTTGATCTTTTCGCTTGGAGACACTGTGCATTTTCCTATGTTTAAACCTAATATGTTTACTATATATGTCCTAGAGTTGATCTTCGAGGTCCGATTTCCCTAGCACCCAATACGAGATTCGAGTCTTCTTTCATTCTGGGAAGTTTTCTTGGATTATAGTTCTAAATATTAGTATTATTCAGTTGTTTTACCTCTTCAAGAAACTCTTTCACTTCCTTTTTACACCATCATTTTCCTGGATATGGTGGGTTTTTTTCAATATCTTTTCATCTGTCTGTATTCTTTCTTGGAGAACTTATACCCTTAGTTTTCATTTCTGATATGGTTTTGTCTTCTCGTATTCTTTTCTTAAGTTTTACCATCTCTCATTCTATTTCTTTCTGCTTTTTTAAAAAAAAATCAATTTCTTTTCTTAGTTTTTTTTTAATTTCTGATTTAAAGTGTTTTTTCTTAGTGGCAAGTGCTTTGTTTAAGGATATTTAATTGTGTTTGGAGTGTCATATTAGTTTTCTTCAGCTTTATGGCTGAATTGTTTTGGGGAGTTTTTATCAGAAGGAAAAGTTTAATTGATATTGTCTGATTTCTTACAGTTGTTTTGTAATGATGGGAACAGATTTTTTTTTCCTATTCCTTTTTCTTTCACAGAAAGAGTTCTTAATTTAACAGCACCCTCTCCTGTGCAGTTATGGGTCATGATGGTCATGGCGGAAGTAGATGGAAAGGATTGGTAGGTATTGTTTCTCTTTCATTTCTGCAAAATCTTTAATTTTCCCCTCTTATTTCCTTATTGCCTAGTCTCCAAGGGATACTACCTTGTTTCTTTTCATTTGGCTATTCCCTAGAGCCAATGATTTTCCAATGTTGCCACTTCTGGTTACACACTTTCCCAAGTCCTGAGAACCACCAACCACTATTCTGGGTTTAGATTTTGGCATTCATTGTTGCATTTTCTTTCTGGAGGTGATTTTATTCGAACTTTGTCTAATTGCTCTGTTTTTCCCAGTTCTTTTTCAGAGTCATTGAAGGCTCACCACCTCTGTTCTCTGTATTCCAGGTTTTAACCGCAGGCAAGCTGCAAGACTTTGAAATTTTTTTACTCTATTTATATGTACTTTGAAAGTACATATAATGTTTTAAGCCACAGTCATATTGAAGGACTTTATGTCGATTTTTGTCGATTTTATGTTTTCTTGGGGGGGTGATATCAGGAAAATTCAAAATCAGGTGATTGTCAGTGATCTCTAGCAATGTTCTTTTATCTGTCCACTCTTGATATTTTTTTATTTGTATGTCTATTTCATGATAATTCCATTGTATCTGTTTTGTTGTAAGTTACCTAAAATTTTGTGAAGAATGATGCAGAGTAAAAATAAATTTTTACTTTTTAGTATTAAAAAATAAAAGTAAGGGCACCTGGGTGGCTCAACTGGTTAAGTATTCGACTCTTGATACTGGCTCAGGTCATGATCTCATGGCTCGTGGAACTGAGCCCCATTCTGGGCTCTGTGCTAACAGTGCAGAGACTACCTTGGATTCTCTCTCTTTCTCTCTGCCTCTTCCCCGCTTGCATGTGTAGGCACTCTGTCTCTCACTCAAAATAAATAAACATACATTAAAAAAATAAAAGTAAAAATTCCTCTGCCTTGGAGGTTTCTCTACTTCTTTTGTTTTTTTTTTTTAATACAATGAGGTATGAGAAATGGAAGAAAAGAAAAAGGTAAAATCAAAGAGAAAACACAATAGAAAAGCAAGGAGATTGATCATTCAGTCCACGGTTATCTGGTTTTGAAAGTAATTTCATTGAGCAACAGTAGGACTTCAGCACAGATACAGCCTCTGAAAGTGAGTGCTTTTAAGATTTATGCGATTTCATACTATGTTACTGGCATCTGTAAGCTCCGGGATATTACACAGTGTCGCTGCTATATGCCTCCTATGTTTATGCACACACACTTAAAACACACGTAGGTAATACATGCACTTACCTGTTTCACATTCTGGAGTTCTTCTGTCAACTGTTTCTTTTGCCTTTCTGATTCAAATAGTTTTTCCTGTATTTAAAAATCACTGAATTAATAACATGTTATGAAGTACCAATGAGTATCATTCTTAGGGCTTTATTTCAACATTATAAATTCTTCAAACATCCAATTGCTACCATCTGAAAATGCAGTTCTCAGTCACTTTTCTGGCTTTACACATACCATTCAAAATTAATTAGTTATTTACAATACAACTGTGATATAAATGCATTTCCTGTTACTTTAAATAGCCATTATGTACAATCTCAACTTCTGAGCTCCAAAATAAATCCATCAGGATGAAAATGTGTAAACACTAACAAAATTTGGGCAAGAGCAATCATTACCAAAGTCCTTCCAAACTGAAGAGCATTATTATTACGGCTTAGAAGTAAAGGTCTCTTACCACTCTAATGAGGACATACAAAACTGGATTGACTATTCTTTTCCTGATTTAGCTTGTGCTTAGAAGATTATCCACAAAAATGAAGATATGACTAGTGTAACCAAACTACAAAATAATAGTTACTAAAGTAGAATATGCATGCGAATTAAATATTATCATCTCTTAATTTAGCATTAACTTAAGCACATACCCTAAAACATTCGGTGTTTTAAAAATAGTCATAAATAAATCCACATTTTATTGATCAAATCAGAAATACTAAGAGTAATTTAAGGACCATTTTACTATAAACTTGGGCAGAGGAACTGCTTGCAGATTAAATTGAGTGGTAAATATTCATGGCAACATTGCAATGTTTATAAGAAGCATTCTGCTTCCCGGTATATTTCAGCTCATCCTTATCTAAGAGATGAAAAATGAAGGTATATGAAGATGAATACAATATAGCAATCTAAGGAGTCTGCCCAGACCAGGAGCCAGGAAACTGCTGGCTCTCAAGCTTTTATGCTCTAGCAAGTCACCTTCACTCTGTGCCCCAGTTTTTTGCATCTGTAAATGGAAAATACATCTATTTTCATTCAGCTTTGCAAAGCAGTAGCAATCTAAACTTTGTAGGAAGGCTTCAAGTTAAATAAAGAACACAGTACTTTTAAAAATCATTCTTGTAAAATAAAAAAAAAATTAGCCACTGGCAACAACTTATCTTGGTTTCATTTTTATTTGTATTATACCTCAAATCAGAGATGAAGGACAGAGGGGTCGCAGGATATGGTCAAGGGATGAGAGAACACCTACACATTCTACGACCTGCATTTAACAACCTCCATCATCTGTGTGTGTGTGTATAATGCAAGTAAAAGTACTAAAGGCACAAATGTTACCTCAACAAAGTATTTACTGCTTTGTACACTCTTACATGGCCAAACAAGTGAGTCTCACCACTAGGTTTCCAGGTAGAGAAAATTATAAAATACACGATATGCTTTATCTGAGATTTCAAGTCCTATCACATTAGGATATGTTCAGTTACGTTTTATAGACATTAAATGTGAATCCTGATTTACTGACTAGCTACTTAGGAAAGTTTAAACATGATCTAAAAACCATTTTAAATTAAAATTCTAATAATTAATACTGATATTCAAATAAAAACTGAAATATATCACTAACTTTAACAATGATAAATATTAAGAATATGAGAAAAGATTTGAGAGCCTCTGAAAATTCTAATGAACCATAAGATTTAATGGCTTACAGACAGACAAATTATGTAAGATGCTATTTTACCAAGATAACCATCATTGGAGATGTTTTCAAAGAGAATATAAGGAAATATTTTAAGTTTAGTCTTAAAACTAAATTTGTATTTTTTCATTTTGTGACTCTTAACTGTTATAGCAACAAAGGTAGAAGTATTCAAAGTTGTAAAAACGTCTATACACACTTGGAAGGAACATGAATTGGTAAAGCCTTTTGAAGGGTAATTTGGTAGCATGTATAAAATTTTATGTGCCATATCCTTTGATAAAGCAATATGGCTTTCAGAAATATATTCAATATGTACGTTTAAAATTGTAGAAACTGCTCAAAGATACATCTACAAAGCTATTTATGAAGAAATTATTTAAAAAAAATTTTTAAGTTTATTTTTGAGACAGAGAGAGATAGAGCATGAGGAGGGGAGGGGAAGAGAGAGAGAGAGAGAGAGAGAGAGAGAGAGAGAGAGAGAGAGGGAGAGAGAGACAAAGAATGTGAAACAGACTCCAGGCTCTGAGCTGTCAGAGCAGAGCCTGACTCAGGGCTTGAACTCTGAACAACAAAATCATGACCTGAGCCGAAGTTGGATGTTCAACTGATTGAGCCACCAAGGTGCCCCTGAGGAATTATTTTTAATGGTGGAAAACTGACAGAAGAGCCACTAGGGGAAATTTGGCAGATCTGTACATATTAACTTGAAAAGTAGCCTAAAATATAAGGCTAACAAGGGTTCCAGGGTGGCTCACTCAGTTAAGTCTTTGATTCTTAATTTCAGCTACTTGATCCCATAGTTTGTGGACTGGAGCCCTGTGTTGGGCTCTGTGCTGACAGTATGGAGCCTGCCTGGGATTCTCTCTCTCTCTGTCTATCCCCCTTGTCCCTCCCCTGCTCATGCTCTCTCTCAAAATAAATAAATAAACTTAAAAAGAGAAGATATAAGGTTGACAGAGGGGAATAGAGGAAGCAAGTTGTAAAAAAATGTGCAGTGGGTGAAGAAATTTATGTAAAAATTAAAATGCCCATATACATTTATTTTTAGAAATATATTGGCCATATAGAAAAAGTTTCTGTGGGCGCTTGCATGGCTCAGTTGGTTAAGCTCCAACTTCACCTCAGGTCATGATCTTGTGGTTCGTGGGTTCAAGCCCTGCACTGGGCTCTGTGCTGACAGATTTTGTGTCTCCCTTTCTCTGTCCCTCCCCCATTTGCGCTCTGTGTATGTCTCTCTGTCTTCAAAAATAAATAAACATTAAAGAAAAAGAAAAAGTCTCTGAAGGGATAAACGAGGTGTGTTTAACAATGGCTTCCTCTAGAGGTTGAAATTTAAATACTAAGGTAGGAAAGAAATTTCTTCCTACTTTTATTTTTAAGGGAGGTGTAAAGATTTTTAGGGGAGGTATAAAGATTTTATCTTAATAAAAATTAAATAAATAAACAGAATTTACTTATTTCAGAAAATAATTTAAAATAATTGAAAGAAATATATTCCTATGGTGAATTAATCATGAATCAAGTAGTCATAGTGCTTTTCTTAAAGACTTGGAAAATATAATGTACTTCTGTAATAATTAGGATCTAATTTAAATTTAATACTCTACTAAAAACAGAATGAAAATATATAAAATGAATCAAAATCTGAAAGTGTATTTGGGCACACCATGCATATTTTTTTCTCTTAATCATATTGCCTTAATTCCAAATTATGTTACCAAAACAAGAGGTCTCTGAAGCATGAACATGGAAAAAAAAAATTTCCCAATGAACATCTGAGGATCCAAAATTGTCATGGCTTGCCTTGTTGACTCATCTAATTTTTGTTGGCTTATCATCCTTGCCACCAATGAGAAAAAAAGGGGTGAGAGGTAGCCAGATCAGAAGGTATGAGCCAAAACCACTGCCTACTCTGAATCTTACATGGATATTGTGAAATATCAGTAAGTATGTGAACCAAAAAGTTGACTCTTTAAAGGCCTATTGAATAAATGATCTATTTTTGTGATACTAATAGTTTTTGCAATAATATTAACATTATTTATAATATTACAAACATTAATATATTTGATAATTTTTTAATAATTATAATAACTTTCTTCCTTTTCTTTTTTCTAAGCAAAATGTAAGGAGGTGCAAATGGAGATTACCCTGAGTGTATTCACTTCCTCCAAGGCATCATTTCTTTCACGTTTAAGCCTTTCCATTTCATCTGCCTCTAAGGAATCACAGGGAAGAAGCTGTCAACATTAAAATACAAGAAAAAAGTTATGCATTAAATGCTAATTATGAGAACTAGCATGAAAATCCTTTTTGAGGAATGTTAAGCTTTTGCATTATAATAACAAAATTTGGTTTCTTTGGAGTCATTTGATTAGATGAAAGAGAATATTAAAGCAGCCTGGGGAAACTTGATTTAAGCTTAACTTTACATTGGTGTGATTTATACCAGAGTCTCGATGATGGTAACACACACATATCCTGTTGTCAACTTTATGATTATTTTAACAATATAATTTTCCTTAAAAGTCCAAATTCTAAGACTGTGTTCATAATGTCAAAAACATTCGATGAATTATCAACATAAACTCTTCCCCAAAGACATCCACACCAAGCACATGATATCTAAGGCTAACAAAACACTGGACATTATCAACCAAGATAGTTTACATAAACCCAGTAAAATTCATTAATCGATTACATGCCTTGTTTTAACTAAACAAAATGCAATGTTAACAGCCAGGCAGATTAAAGCGACTCCTGCACAGAAACAGTGGATTGAAAGGTATATTAATAATTCATGCACAAGTGAATAACAACAACAAAATAGCAGAGATGACAATTTCTCTTCTCTTACTGCTCGCAAGATCTTTTTGACAGTTAATTACAAGGTAAAAAACAATGACAGTCTAATCAGAGATAAAAATAAAGTCTAATTACAGCCATCTTATATGTATAAATTATAACAGAATAAAAAAAGTATAGAAGATATAGTTTAAAGGACTATGTGGAGAAAATAACTTGTAAGGATGGGTTTAAGGTAGGGCCCCTCAGGAGAGGTAAATGCAAAAGATAATAAAAATAATATCACTATTTACTATGAACTTACTGTGTGCAGATACATTGGTAAGGACTATGTATATTCAATATTATATCCTTCCTATAACTTTGTTTTCCTATAACCTTGTCTCCATTTAACTGATGAGAAAATGGGTTCAAAAGGTAAGCAGCTTGTTTAAGCTTTCACAGCTAATAATGGCCACTCCATGATTCCCACAGAGATCTGACATTAGTCTATGACATTTACTAACTGCCAACAGAAATCATGGTGGAATGGATATGAGAAATTCAGGTTTGGTTTTAAATCCCAGAATAACTGAAGTAGGAGTGAACCTTCAATTTGGGGGAGAAATATTTTTCCTAAACATTACTGGTTCCTTTGGTCCTGACCATTACAGCCATTTGTTTTCATCATTTCCTATCCTTCCTCTGTCTCTGTCATTCTACTCTTTTGTGAGTACTCAACGTACACTCAAAGGATTCATTCTTATACTATTTAGAATATTTTTTAATACATATTCAAATGTAATGATATTTCCAAAAGCGCATTCCAAAGAATATTAACTAGTTTTGTGCAAAAGCAAAACTGAGTGGTGGTGATGGTAGTAGTGGTCCCTGTGGTCAGGTAAGTTCGAAAAATGTAGGATTCAGAAAAAATGAACTTTCCTGCAGGGCTACCGACATCTTTAATATTCTAATGAGCATTTTTAATATCCCAAAAGGAAATAACATTTAATAACTTGTTGCATTTCCTCAAGTTATCTGACCGTATCTCCAACCACCACACCTTTATTTTGGAGCATCTCAGTAGACTAACGTCTGCAAAGCGCTGAGCGTTCTGGGAAACACTGCTGCTCAATCTTCAGATAAGCCTACTGTATCTTGCATGTTATCCAAGATAGGAAATAGAATTCAAAAGCTAAAATAAGAATCTAAAAAACACAATGATATCAATTTATTAAGAGAATTATAGATTGGGGTTTTAGGGATACAATTACAAACTTGTGGGCTTAAAACATGGAGGCAAATCATGCATAAAAGAGCAAGCCCAAAGTACCATTTTAGGAGGCAAAATGCTAGACTGAACAGTCATAGAACAAACCATGACTTAAAAGCAAAACAAAAACGTGTTATAATCCTATTGCCATTTTAGACTAAGCAGTGAAAACTTATAGCCAGAGAACTGGCCATGCATGTTACCTGTAAATTCTTTGAAAAGCCTCTTCGGGCTCAGTCATGTGTTAAGAGTTTGCGAATCTTCAGCTGAGTAACCAACAGATGAAATGAATTATTGCTATTTAACTTCAATGATTCCAGACAGATAAATGTTTTCTATCTTTCTTTTTTTAAAAAATGTTTATTTATTTTTGAGAAAGAGAGAGAGAGAGAGAGAGAGAGAGAGAGAATGAATGAATGGGGGAGGGGCAGAGAGAAAGGGAGACAAAATCTGAAACAAGCTCTAGGCTCTGAGCTATCAGCACACAGAGCCCAACGCAGGGCTCAAACTCACGAACTGTGAGATTCTGACATGAGCCAAAGTGGCAAGCTTAACTGACTGAGACCCGCCTCTCAAGTGCCCCAAGACAGGTAACTGTTTGTAATCTACTTCCAGTTCTTGGGTTTTACCCTTCCTGTCCTCCATTCCTTTCCTGTCTGGTCCTAATGGTATAATTTGTGACCCTCAGGCCCTCTGGCCTCTGAAACACTTGTAGATTACACTGTAAATTATTTCTACTCTATTCTGGATAGCCACTATTTCACCGGCCTCATTCAAAAACTCAGTTCTTCTTCAACAGAACAATGTTCCAGGTCAATTTTATGGATAAAGCCTCCCACTAGAAACCCAGTCAATTACCTCTTTTCCTTAAAATTTTTTATATTCCCCTATTTTCTCCTTCCTTTGTCTTGCTCATTCCTTTACTTCTTTTTCTATTAATGTTTTATTTTTATTTTTGAGAGAGCAAGCGAGAGCAGGGGAGGGGCAGAGAGAAAGGGACACAGAGGATCGGAAGCAGGGTCTACAGAGAGCAGACAGCAGAGAGTGCAATGCTGGGCTTGAACTCACAAACCCAGAGATCATGACCGGAGCTGAAGTGGGACACTTAAAACGACTGAGCCACCCAGGAGCCCCACTCCTTTACTTCTTATTAATGGGGTTTACATATATTTCCTCCTGTCCCCACAGTTTGAAAATAATTTATGTTCAATGTCACCAATAAACCTAGGATTTGGCAAAATAAATGCACCCCCCCACTGACTTTCTTAACCACCTTTGTTTCATGTGACATTGCTTAAGCCATTTGTCCTTGACATGCTCTGTTCCCCAGGCTTTTGATATCCCACTATCTCACCTATCCTGCAGAATATTTAGGCTGTTTTGAACAACTTAATTTCATTTCCACCCCTTGAATGGGAGAGAGGGGAAGTTCTGCAAAGTTTGTCCCTTTCTCACTTTTTCTCTGTAAGCTCCCCCTGAGTGATCGCTTCCACTATCACCCTCCAAATCATTCCCAAATCCAATGACCTTTTGGTCACTTGTATCTTACTCTCTAAAATCCAACTATCTCCTCCACTTTTCTTATTTCTTTATTTCTATCAAGAGCACCACCTACTATTCATCATCCTAGTCAAAACTCTGCAGTTATCTTTAATTCATTCTCGTTTCTTACACTCAAATGCAAATCTTAATGATGATATATCTTTTGTTGGTAAATTATTGTATATCTATCTCTCCATTCTTTCCCATTTTCCTCACCTTCATTGTTTAGTTCTTACTATTCTCTATTTGGACTCTTTCCTTTGTGCCCTATCTAGGCTACCTACGATCAGTTTCATTCCCTTCCAAGATAACCAACACTATTACAGGATTATTATTTCTATACTATCAATTTTGATCATGTCATTATTCTCTTTAATGGCTCCTCACTGGCTAGGAGTAAAGTACTAACTTCTAGGTGTAATATTTACATTTTTAGGGTTAACTTCCTTCACTGATCTGCATGTACCTGGTTTTTTTTTAAAAAGATAAGTAATCTATTTTTTTTTTAAAAAGATGGCTTAGTCGGTTAAGCATTTGACTCTTGATGTTGGCTTGGGTCATGATCTCATGGTTTTGTGAGTTTGAGTCTCACATCGGGCTCTGTGCTGACCCTGAAGAGACTGCTTGGGATTTTCTCTCTCTCTCTCTCTACCTCTCTTAAAAATAAATAATCTTCCAAAAAAAAAAAAAAAAGGTAGATCACTCTCTGCTTACCATCACATTTATATACATGTGAATTTATTCATGCTAATTCTCTTATCACTTTCTGTTCACCTCTTAAGCAGATAAAACCCAATATATCATTTAAAACTCACTCAAATGCCAGCCCTGTTAGGAATCTTCTCTGAATATTCTAAGTTCTATCATTACTATGGTCTTACTATGTAGTGCTAGAGCTTTTTAAAAATCTAATTATTTATGTACATGACTATCCTTGTACAATACCTTAAATTCTTTGAGGGACAGGCTTAAGTTTATTTACTTTAATAACGTGCTGGAGCAGCTACCAATGAGTACTTAATGTTTTACAAATGAGATATGATGAAGTGGCTATAAAGTACATACTGTCACACACAGTGAGACATACCTTATATATCATGATCCCAGTATAATTGAAATTACTCACTCTTATCATATAAAAATTTACTTTGATATTACCCATTATATTCTTTCCCTTGTTAAGATAGGGGTGCAATCCACTAAATTGATTTAGCAAGAAACCAAATTGTGAAAAGTCTTCATTAGGGAACATGCTCTGTGAAGGTACAGTAAGCCCATCATACTATGATAGACTACAGTCTGCTATTGCTAAGTTTAGAGTTCTGTTAAATCTAGGCTCCAACCTTGCTTTTCTGTGTGTAACCTTATGCCAGTAGCAGGTGTAGCACTGTGTGAATTTTTTAATATAGCAATGATGATTAGAATCACAGTAAGATAATTACATTTTTAGCTATAAATGCCATATTATTCCAAAATCATACGTTTTTTGTCAACTAAAGTAGGACTGACTTAGCAATTCTTCCTTCTTGACGCACAGCATCTCAAGAAATCTTATCAGATGCAGATGAAATGATGAGCCAAAGAAGCTCATTACAAAAGAGTACATACTGTATGATTCTATTTATGATGAAGTCAAGAACAGGCAAAAGCAATCTGTGCTGATCAAGTCAGAACAGTGGTCCCGTTGTACAGGTGAGAGGTGGCCACCTGAGACAGACTTGTACATGGGAGCCTTGAGGGGTGATTACACATGAGATACTAACAGAAATCCATCAAGTTGTACACTTAAGATCTTTGTACTTGACAGGATGTGTATTATGCTTCAGCCAAAATATTTCTAAAAAAAATAAATTAAGGAAAAGACAAACCAAAAAAAAAAAAAGGGAACACAAGTGTTAAAAAACCCAATCGTTTCTAACAGACGCATTATACAGTATGACTGTTGTTTGTGACAAGATGGGTGATGAGGTAACCAGAGTGGAATTTCCCCGCCTTCATAGACTGTCACTATCCTCAACCACAGATCAATTGATACTTCAGATGAAGCACTATGGTGTTTGGTTTTTTTTTTTAACAAAACAAAAATGTTAGAAAGACTACTACAAAATAATAAGATATTTTTATTTGTTTCTGATGACCTACTTGACAAGCAGTGATTTTTATAGTATTTTTAAAACCATAGTATGTGATCCATTAGTGAATTTTAAGTCCAAATACTAATGAAATAGAACTGAACATTAAATACGAAAGCAATAATGTAGAAAAAGTAAGTAATGCTTTGAGACTTTTGTTTGAGCTATATATGTGAGTGTGGTGAAGTAAAAGGTATTCTTATTATGGATTCAAGTAAAAAAACAAAGCCAACATTTTATAGGGAAACCTGCTACATGTTGACAAGCAGAACACAACAAAGGAAATCTTATAAATTGATATAATGACAATTGCACAACATTGTGATCTGAAGCCGCAAACAGGAAATTAGTGACATGCAGAAGATCTTGCACAATTACCATCAGAACCTTGCGTTTGTCATCAAAGTATCACATACTGAATACATTCTTATCTGCCCTCAAATCATATTGGCTAGAAAGGAAGTAAATTACTAATGTGGAGCGCCAGTATTTCAGCTGCTAAGCAATCTTTGCACGCTCACCGAAAGTACTCTGAATTCCCCGCTTCTCTTCTGTTGTAAGCCACCCGACCACCTCTGCCTTTCCCCATCAGTAGTGGGGACAGTAGCTCTGAGAACTCTTTGGCAGTAAGAAAATAATGCTTGGTTGTCAATATTAGGTGGGAAAATGTATAACACCTGAAATGATCGAAGAAAAACAGTGCTCTCAGGGAGTTAGCTTTCTACCTTAAATGCCACCCAATCAGTTCTGATAAATCAGTGCCCCAACTCCAGAAGACTGGCGGATTTCCTGAAAGTTTCCAAACAACTAGATCATGGGAACTCTCACTCTCAGTGTTAGAAACTCTGTTATTCAGTATTATAACTCAGTGTGGTTGCTGTTGTGACTGCAAAATGGTATAGCCACTTTGGAAGACAATTTAATGGTTTCTTATAAAATCAAACATTCTCTTACCATATGATCCAGCAATTGTGCTCCTTGGTAATTACCCAAAGGAGCTGAAAACTTATATTCACACAAAAACCTACAAACGGATGTTTATAGTAGCTTTTTTCACAACTGCCAAAACTTGGAAGCAACCAAGAAATCCTTCAAAAGGTAAATGGAGAAACAAACTATGGTACATTCAGATAATGAATATTAATCAGCACCAAAATACATGAAAAGATATGGAGGAGCCTTTAAATGCATATTACTAAGTGAAAGAAGCCCATCTGGAAAGGCTACATACTGTATGAATCCAACTATATGACATTATAGAAAGGGCAAGACTATGAAGACCATAAGAGGATCAGTGATCGCAAAGGGTGAGGGGAGGGGCTGTGGAGAGGTGAACAGGCAGAGCCACACTGGTAAAAATTAGAGCAGTAAAAACACTCTGTATGATACCACAATGATGTATACATGTCATTATACATTTGTTCAAACTCACACAGACTGTACAGGACCCAGAGTGAACCATAACGTAAACTGTAAACGTTAGGAGACCACTCTGGTGGGGGCGGTGATAATGGTGGAAGCTATGCATGAGTAGAGGCAGAAGGCATGTGGGAAATCTCTGAACCTTCCCCTCAATTTTGCAGTGAACCTAAAACTGTCTAAACAAATGAGGGGCGCCTGGGTGGCTCAGTTGGTTAAGCCTCTGACTTCGGCTCAGGTCATGATCTCACATTCGTGGGTTCGAGCCCCAAGTCGGGCTCTGTGCTGACCTCTAGCTCAGAGCCTGGGGCCTGTTTCCGATTCTTTGTCTTTCTCTCTGCCCCTCCCCCTCTCATGCTCTGTCTCCTTCTGTATCAAAAATAAATAAAACACTAAAAAATAATTAAAAAATGAAGTCTTAAAAAAAAGACACCATTTATTATAATGGCAAAAAAGTGAAAGGTAACTAGAAGTAAATCTGACAAAAGATTAATAAAGCTTGTATTGGAAAAAATAAATCAAATTCTTATTTGCCATTCAAGAAGATATAAATAAATAAGTCAACACGTGTTCACAGATAGGAAGGTTTAAATTTATAAAGATGCTGATTCTTCCCAAAATAACCTAGAAATTCGAGACAGTAAGATTTTTGCTAGAAGTTATTTGGAAAAGATAAGAAAAAAGATTAGCCAAAGCAATATTTAAAAAGAAGAACAATGTAGAAGCATATGTTATCAGATATCAATACTTAAGAAGTAAAGTACACTAGCACTGAAGAATCTAAAAATGCCCATGCAAATATGGAATTCTTACAAATGACAGAGCTGGACTGCAAAGAATCTATCCACTGAAATATGAATTTGTATTTTAAAATTACCTTTATAAAAGTAATTGATCAAAATGGATATGTTTGTTTTTAATTGTGTACCAATAAGTATAATTACTACTCAATCCAGAAGAAAATTTTGATGTCAGAGTTTATGAGCATAGTGAATTAAAACAAATACATTTTAATTATCTAAATTTTTTGCAGTAAAATGATTGGGTGATAAAGGACAGATATTTAAGCATGCTGTAGTCTTGAAATTACAGTCTATCAAGGTCACATTCTAGGGTAATATGGAATAAAAATAAGAGTTAGCAGAGAAAAAGGAAAAATGGTAAATTTATTTTTTTAATGTTTATTTTTGAGAAAGAGATAGGTGTGAGCAGGGGAGGGGCAAAAAGAGAGGGAGACACAGAATCCGAAGCAGACTCCAGGCTCTGAGCTGTCAACACAGAACCCAATGCGGAGCTTATACTCACAAACTGCAAGATCATGACCTGAGTTGAAGTCAGATGCTTAACCGACTGAGCCACCGAGGCACCCCTATAAATTTTTGAGAATAAGAATTTATGTATGGGGCAGCTGGTGGCTCAGTTAAGTGTCAGACATCAGCTCAAGTCATGATCTCACAATTTATGGGTCATGCTCTGTGCTGACAGCTCAGATTCTGGAACCTGCTTTGGATTCTGTGTCTCCCTCTCTCTCTGCCTCTCTCACTCTCTCAAAAATAAATAAGCATTAAAAAATTGTTTTAAAGAATTTATATATGAATTTTTAAAATTTAATTTTCTTTCTTTTTTTTAAAGTAGGCTCCATGCCCAACATGGGGCCTGAACTTATGACCATGGGATCATGAGTCAGATACCCTATCTACTGAGCCAGGCACCCCATGAATTTTCTTTTAAATAGATGATTATGAGTATCAAAAACCACAGTATTTAGATTCCATTAGACACATCTAAAGGGTTATAAAACAGTTTTCTTTAAAAAAGAAAAAAATTTATAGTTGGGGCACCTGGGTGGCACAGTTGGTTAAGCATTCAACTCTTAATCTCAGCTCATGTCATGATCTCATGGTTCATGAGATCGAGCCCTGCATCAGGCTCTGCACTGACAGTGCGGAGCCTGCTTGGGATTTTCTCTCTCTGCTTCTCTTTTGCTCACAGGTTCTCTCTTTCTCTCAAAAATAAATAACTAGACATAAAGAGAGAAAGAATTTATAGTCATTGGAAGCCAAACTAAATACCAACGAAAATTAAAAGTGGTATAACTTCATGGTTTGATTAAATTGATTTTAAAGTAGGAAGCAGTCTAGAGATGAAGAGATTCAATATCCTCTGAGGATGTAGCAACTGTAAAATTATATATACCTAATAATACAGCCTATGACACAGAAAGTAAAAATTGGCAGAACTAAGTTGGGGAAAGTTTTAAATGCCTCTTGCTCAGTAGCTGATAATAAAAGAAGATAAGAAATAATTAAGAAAATAGAAAATTTGAAAAAAAAAGAAGAAAATAGAAAATTGGATTGAACCACACTGTTTAACAACCTTGACCCAACTGATATACAGGGAGCATTGCACTCACTTAAGTGCAAAATATACATACTTTTAAAAAGAAATATATATTTTTTTAATTTTTTGAAATTTTCTTTATTTTGAAAGAGGAAGAGAGACAGAAAGAGAAGGAGAGAATCCCAAGCAGGCTCTGTGCTGTCAGCACAGAGCCCTACATGGGGCGCAATCCCAGCAACCATGAGATCAGGACCTGAGCTGAAATCAAGAGTCAGATGCTTAACCAAATGAGCCACCCAGGTGCCCCTCAAAATAAATATTTCATAAAATTGACTATATGTAGGATATATGACCAAAAGATTAATACCTTAGAGAATGTATTTCTAACTTTGGTTGTATAAATGTCCAAAGGATTAATATTATAGAGAATGTGTTTCTATCTTCAGGGAAGTACACTAGAAATCAACAACTGAAAGGGAACTATAACCTTAAAAAATGTTCTAAAATAGTTCAAAATAAGAAGCAACAACAGTGGAAATAGTATACACTGAATGATAATTAAAATATGATCTATAGAAAGTGGTGGATGTGATTACTTTATAAAAATTGTGTAGTACATCTATGAGATAAAGAGCAGTATTGTTAAAATATATTAAAAATAAAATTCCGAGTTATGTTTTTAACAAATTTCATTATCTTGATGAAAGGAAAAAACTTCTAGGAAGATGTCTATTAACAGAATTACTTAAGAAAAGGACAAAAACTTGAATAAAATAACCTTAGAAGACATTAAAAGAAATAGGAAATGCTTTCTCTCCCAAAAATGATCCAGATTCATCTGGCCTATGAAACATTTTCAAACCTTAAAGGAACAGATAAAATTTCTATTATTTAAACTGCTATAAATAAATAAAAAATTTTTTAAAAAGGGGCACCTGTATGGCTCAGGTGGTTGAGCCTCCAAATCTTGATTTCAGCACAGGTCATGATCCCAGGGTTGTGGGATCAAGCCCCATGCTGGACTCTGTGCTGAGCATGAAGCCTGCTTAATATTGTCTTTCTCTTTCCCTCAGGCCCTCTCTCTTCTCCCTCACTTGCGCTCTCTCTCATTCTAAAATAAAACAAAATTAAAAAAAAATAAACTGTTGTAGAAAAATAAAAATGGCATAAACCTTATGTACAAATTTTATAATTTTAAAATTATAAATGAGTAGATATAAAAATATTATAACTTATTTATTAAATAAAATAGTGCTAGCTTCTTTTTAAAAATTGAAAATGTAAAACAGCTCAAATATCATGAAAATTTATTTCTTGCTCACTTTTATGGCTCCTGTTCCAATAGGATTTGGAAAAAAGTAAAATTTTATGGAAGAAACAAAAATGTAATTAATTTAAAGTACCTACTTAGAAAACCCTAGACAAATGAAAAACAACTAGAATAAGAGAGTTCAATAAAGTGGCATCACACAAAATAACCATTCCAAAATTGGTATCTTGGGGCATTTGCTGTCTCAGTCATTGAAGCCTTTGACTCATGATCTTGGGGTTGTGAGTTGAAGCTCCAAGTTGGGTACAGAGGTACTTTAAAAATAAAATATTTAAAAAAATAACTACTATCTTTATTAATCATCAACTAGAAAATATAATGGTTACAAAAATCCCATTTCTAATAGCCACAAAAGCTAGAGCATGCCTATTCAGACATAACAAGAAATATTTAAGAAACATATGAAGCAAGACATAATTTTCTCTTTCCAAAATATCAGCAAAGACTTAAATGAATGGAGAAATAAACTACATTCAGCTCTCCCAAACCATTCTCTAAATCCAATGCAATTCTAATTTAAAAATGTCCCAATTACATTTTCATTACCACAGCAAAAATTATTCCAAAGATCATCTAGAAGATCAAAATCAAGAAGTTAAAAAAGTATGTATTAAGGACTTAGCCTATCAGATAACAAAGAACCTAGAAATATCTAGAAATATACAGCTAGAATAATTAAAATAATAATGTGTAGGCAGAGAGAAACAGATCAATGGAACAGAGTGGTAGGTCTAGAAACAGATTTGTGTATCTAGATAGAGATTTAGTATAGGATAATGTTTGTATTTCAAATTACTGGCAAGGGTGCCTGGGTGGCTCAGTTGGTTGAGCATCTCACTCTTGATTTAGGCTCATGTCATGATCTCACAGTTTGTGGGATCAAGCCCTACAATGGGCTCTGCACTGACAGTGTGGAGTCTGCTTAGACTTCTCTCTCTCCCTTTCTTTCTGCCCCTCTCCCATGCAAATGTGCTCCTCTCTCTTAAAATAAACAATCATTAAAAAAAACACAAATTGGGGCACCTGAGTGGCTTAGTCGCTTAAGCATCTGACTTTGGCTCAGGTCATGATCTCGTGGTTCGTGAGCTCGAGCCCCACATTGGGCTCTGTGCTGACAGCTCAGAGCCTGGAGCCTGTCTTCGGATGCTGTGTCTCCTCTCTCTCTCAGCCCCTCCCCCACTTGCAATCTGTCTCTCTCTGTCCCTCAAAAATAAATAAATTTAAAAAATTAAAAAAAACAAATAAGCAGCAAAATTGGAGAATGACGGTTATCAAGTAAATGACGGTGGGAAACGGGCAAGTGGCCGTCCATCCGGAGCCCCAACTCGCGCACAGACAAGAACAGATCGCGAGTGAAGTAAATACATAAAGTGGGAAGATCTTCCTGAGTAACATAATAACACAACAACTCTGTAATAAAAAGGACCGAAAAATGTGACAATATCAAAGTTCCATAGAATGGCTGTGAAGTTAACAGCATTCACAATTCCACTTAATAGAAAGCACAAAAACAGGTAGAAGAGTCATCCTGACTGGTGGCGCGTGGGAAAGAAGAGAAGTAACAGGAAGGGAGCAAGGCAATAGGAGTGAATCAGGGTCCTAGTAACATATTTCCTTAATGTTGAGCTTCTTGAGCTGGAAGCTGACACACGAAGATGGTTCAGACTGTAAAATTTCAGAAGGTATATGCTTTTGAGCACTGTTCTGTGGCAAATTTAGGGAGTACCATAGGAAATAATGAGAGAGTTGGGATGGGAGAGAACAAGATGAAATTTTACTTGTGATTTTACATTAATCTATATTTTACATGTTTATGAAGAAGCATATATTATTTGCATAATTTAAGTGAAAAATGAAAAAAGGCTATATATATGACATACAACATTCAAGACTTACGATCCAAGTACAGTCAAGACAATTCTATAGGGTGCACTCTACCTGTGAATCTAGCATGTTGGAAATTTCACCTGCACCAACATTTACTTCATCCAACTGCAAGGAAAACAAGTTTCTGGCAACCTGGACAAAATCTGAAATGGAACACATTTTAGTAGGAACACAGCATTTAACCTCATCTAAATACATCTTTACCTTTTTCTAAACGAAGTTGAAGCTATGCGTTAAAACTAATGTTTCAAATTTATTTATTTATTTATTTTTATGTTTGATTTAGTTTTGATACAGAGAGAGAGAGACAGAGCATGAGAGGGGGAGGGGCAGAGAGAGAGGAGACACACAGAAGCAGGCTCCAGGCTCCGAGCTGTCTGCACAGAGCCCGACGTGGGGCTTGAACCCACAAACGTGAGATCACGACCTGAGCCGAAGTCGGAGGTTTAACCGACTGAACCACCCAGGCGCCCCACTGTTTCAAATTTAACTGACTTCAATGAATTACCTTAAAGTGGTATTAATTGAGGTGACAAATATAAGCTCAAATAAAAAGTAGGTGAGAGATAAACCAGTTTTAACTTAACTTTGCTGAGGTTAATAAATCAGTTAAGGTAATAATAAAGCACATACATATCGTAGGTACATCTATTTTCTCCAACTCTTTAAAGAACAAGAACTTTCTGCAAAATATACGACAATATTGTGACTTATAGCTTTTTCAGCTGGAATTGGAGATTTAACAAAAACAGTAATTGCAGCAGCTAATGTTTATGGAACAGCCTTCTTGTGCTAGCCCAGTGCTTTGTGATTTCATCCTCCCAACGATTTTCTGAGGTAGGGGCACGTATCCTCTTCATTCTACACACTGCAGCTAAGACAAGGTAACAGCCAAACTTCCCAAGGCAGCTTGGCAAATAAGTAGCAGAGCTGGATTCAAATGAAGGTCTAACTCCAAGTCTGCCTAATGCTGGCTAGCAAACTGTAAGCTTCTTCAGACATGGGAGTGACCCATCCATCCTCAAATTTTTAAATTTTGGCTATTATCTTTTTAATTTCCAAAGATTCTTTTCATATTCTCTGGTTGTTCCTTGTCTACAATATCCTACTCTTTATATCATGGATGCCTTATCTTTGTTTATCTTTTCAGAGATGTTCATTGTGGTTTGTCTGAAACTCTCTCCCACATTTGCATTATTCCTTGTTTTTCAGAGTTCCTGTTTTTCTCTTTGTCAGACAGTTTGTGGCTTTTATATTTTAGGTCAGAGAATTTCTCCAAGTGTCTGGTGATCCTTTGGCTATGAGTGCATATTTAAGAAGAATCATGGCCAAAGTACTCATTGGCAATTCTGTATGCTGGTTTTACCACAGAGCAATCCGGTAGCCCACTGACACCTTGGAGCAGCTTCTCCACGGAGAATCCTACCATCCCTTGGCTAGAAACGTGGCTGCAAAGGTCACCGAGCAATCTGGGTGTGTGTTATAAGTGATAACTCAACATACACTCCTCTAAATTCCCTGACTGCTGGCAGCTACAGGTTCAGAATCTCTCTGGTTTAATTTCTCAAGAGAATATACTTCTTTTCCTCAGCAGGCATAAGGCAGTGCTAAATCCTGGAATGTTTGAGAAGGGGCAGGTAATAGCATAGATAAATACTCCTTACACAGATTTCTAACAATCCTATTTGAAATGTCCTGCCTATACCCACCCTTCAGAAGTACCTAATACTTTCAATTCCTAATTCTTGTAGCAGTAAATCAGCTTGTTCCCCGTTGTGGTTCCCCCATCTCTTCAGATACTTGGGCTTTCTTGCACATATTTACTAATTCACTTACTTTCCTCATGCATGTTCTGTCCTTACTTATTGCGGTTTTAGTTATACATGCAATTATCATTTGGTTCTCTTCATTATTTGGGGTATTTTTCAAAAGAAGAGGAAAGCAAATGTGTATCTTTTTTTATCACTTTGAAACCAATATGTGCATTCTTTTTTTAGCAATATAGATGCTTTAAAAATAATACAATATTGCATCTACTGTATAAGAAAAAAAATACTGAATGTTGTCAAGGATACAGAAAAGTGTTATATTCAAACATTACTAGTGGCAGAACAAATTCATATGTAAAATATCTCCTGAAAACAACTTATCAATACCTGTCAAAAGTCTAAACCACTTGTGGGAATTTATCCTAAGCAGGAAAAAAAATTTGATGTTAAATATAGAATTATCTGCAATATCAGCTACTGAGAGACTATTAAAACCCCAGAAGTGGAAAGGCTTAATATTAGAGCACATCAACTAAGTATGTCAATATTATGCTAACTTTAATAAGAATAATTATACAGCATCATAAAAATGTTTATTCTGTCATATCAGCTGGGAAAAAGTATGGAAATTCATAGTGGTGGAGTTAGGACCTCTATATTTCACATTGTTTCTGTTGTTATTACTAAAGCAATGTTTACACAATAAATAAAAAACAAAAAAGGTATGATAGGATGATGATACTTGAGAGCTGGAAGATTCTAGGAAAGTCCCTTTTTGGCTGACCCAGCCAGGCCAGTATGTGTAGACGACATTTTAGGACACTGATTAAGGAACCTGGAATAGATGTGGTCTTATTTTTTTCTCTCTTTCCTTCTAAAGAAGCATGCGTTCCCAATAAAAATAGGTCACTATACCCCTCCCACCAAGTGTCTGTAACGACACAACATGGTAAAGCTAATATTACCTCCAAAAGACACTGTCCCCTTTGGGTCTACTTGAACTTGCTGTCTCAGGGCTTGGTGTTGTTCCTTTGTGGGCTGAATACCAAGATAATCCAGAGCCTGGAAGGAAAGGGACTCAAGTGAAGCAACTTTTCAAATCTCCAAAGGATAAAACTTTTCATTACAACTTTATTTTACAACCCAGTGGGAAAAAAATCAATATAAGGAACATTGACCAGAATTACATGCCCAGGAAAAGTCTGTTGACTATTTATGGATTCATTTTCTATAAAATATTAGCTTCCTGATTCTACTACCACCTCAGTTTTTTGTGGGGCTTTTTTTTTTTTTTTTTTGCAAGACTAGCACTTTGGCTGATGCCAAATGTATAAGCATAGCCCTACAACCAAAACTCAATTTCTTAGTTTAAAATATGTGATATGGTACAGAGGAAAAATAGCAAGAAAATTCTATTAAATCAGATTAAACATTACTTTATAAAAGTAGCACTATAAAACATGGATATTTTGTTAATATACTTGAGACCAAAACTAAGGTTGATAGGAATTGGATTAAATACAAAATATTCTAATTTTGGCTTATTTATGGACAGGCTTACACAAATAGTAAAGTAGAAAGCTTTCTCTGGAACCTACTTCTCTCTGCATTCCCTTCCCTTTCCTTTTCCTTTCCTTTCCTTCTCTTTCCTTTTCTTTCTTTTCCTTCTCTTTCCTTTTCTTTCTTTCCCTTCCCTTCCCTTTCCTCCACCTTCTTTCAGTCCCCATAACAGATTAAAACTTCAGAGACCGCTTGTTGTATTCCAATATTCATTCTCATCTTGTTCTTTGACCACAAGTTTTAGCTAGCAACACTTCCATCCTGCTAAAAGATATTTCCCAGCCCACTTTAGGGCATGATGAAGCCATGGGACTGTGCACTGGCCAAGGATATACAAGGTGAAGTATTGTGGAATACTTCTAGGAAGACTTTCACAAGTAGGTATA
This sequence comes from Suricata suricatta, assembly GCF_006229205.1. NCBI lineage: Eukaryota > Metazoa > Chordata > Mammalia > Carnivora > Herpestidae > Suricata > Suricata suricatta. The sequence continues at coordinate 29,707,099 of NC_043716.1, forward strand.
GGCTATTCTTGTCTCTTTCCCTTCCCTCTTTAAGCTTAATTAAATGAGAAAAAAGATGAAAGGAAAAAAGGGAGCACGGCAAGAATGCTGGAACTCAAGTAATCATCGTGGTTCATAACCCACTTCAATAAAGATGGTGGAGCAGAAAGATAGTCGGAGCATGGGTCTCTGAAACTGTAGAACTTCCATCCCAGCCTTGGATCACCTTCTAATGCATAAAACCTGACTGGATGCCCTAATTGGATTCGGAGAAGAATATATTTTGTGTCAATCATATTAAAACAAAAAAGTAGGCAAACTTTAATATTGGTAATTATTCCTTATAAATTTCTCCCTCTTTTGAAATCTGATTAGGTATTCATCAGTTCATTTATCAAATATTTATTCAGTGCTTTCTATAATTGTCAGGCACTACACTAGGCAAAGGGGCACACGAAGAAGATATAGTTGCTACCCTAAAAGAGCTATGTTACTAGGGTAAATAAATGCAATTAGTGCAATATGAAATTATTTAAGTGTGTATAGGATATACTGTAGCAAAAACAAACTGGTTAATGTATAAGTGGGTGGCCACAGTGAGAGGAGATAGGAGAAAGGAAGAATATTAGGAAAAGTTCATTAAAAAGTGATTTTAGAGCTTAGCTAAATATCATCTGCCTCCTCAGTCTACACGGTAATAAATATTTGCCTTGCATAACATGGAATACTGGTTCTTAACATTTAAAAAACCTTTTTTAAGTTTATTCATTTTTGAGAGACCGAGTGCAAGTGGGGGAGGGGCAAAGAGAGAGGGAGACACAGAATCCGAAGCAGACTCCAGGCTCTGAGCTGTCAGCACAGAGCCTGACACGGGGTTCGAACTCACGGACTGTGAGATCATGACCTGAGCTGAAGTCAGACACTCAACTGAACTGAGCTACCCAGGCACCCCTGGCTCTTAACTTTTGATGTTCTTTTCCTTCAATTATAAAAATATTACACACATGCGCGCACACACATACACACACCCCACAAAGAGAATAATACAAAGAATATCCATGTACTCAAATACTCATTGATATTTATATATATTTTTTAAGAAATAAATACTATAGATTTGATTGAAAGCTGTCTGCATTGTTCCTCAGCAGGAACCACGATCCTAAGGTTGGTGCATCCTTCCTTTCCAACCACGACTACATATATTCCCTAACGTTATGTATTCTTGTGCACTTAAAATTTACATCAATAGTATAATGCAAACGGATAAACTTACAAATTGCTTTTATTTTTCTTTAATGTTATGAATTCATAATTGCTCAATGTTGTTATCTGTGAAACTAGTTCACTTAACTTTAAATGGTATCCCACTGTATGAGTATAAATTATACATTCTCTGATTAATGGGCTTTTATCATTATTCTTATTTATCTTTTACTACAAAACATTACACATATCTCCTTGTATGGATGTGTGAAAATTTCTCTGCAGTATATCCCTATAAGAGGAAATGCTGAGTCATATATATAGTGTGTGTGTATATTGGCAACTTTACTGGATATTGTAGAATTACTCTCAAACTTGTTGTAGCAATTTACACATATCACTAGTATATAAGCCCTTTTATTTTACTACAATCTTACGAGAATTTGCTGTCTTCACACTTCAAATTTTATCAGTATCTTGAATGTGAAATAGTATGTTGTTTGTTAAATTCCCTTAGTTAAAAGTGAGATAAAAAGCTCTTTTACATGTTTTTCAGCAATGTTTTTAACTCATAAATTACTCAGCAATATGTTTTAAATTTTCATACACAGTTTTAAGAAATATTTGTTGCTAGTGATTCGTCTTTTGGTGGCATTCTCCCAAATATGAAAACAAAGAAAGTCTCCAGTCATTGCCACATGACCCCTGAGGCAAAAAAACTGCATTCTTACTCTTGAGAACTACTGCTCCAGAGACAAACACTATTAATAGTTTGATGTATAATTTTCTAAAGTTGTTAATAAATATACACCTATATATTAAATATGTGTAAATTATGTGTTTATTTACAATAATTACTATATACAGTTTTGTACATTGTTAAAAAATTATCAACAGGGGCGCCTGGGTGGCTCAGTCGGTTAAGCCTCCGACTTCGGCTCAGGTCCTGATCTCACGTTTGTGGGTTCGAGCCCCACGTCAGGCTCTGTGCTGACAGCTCAGAGCCTGGAGCCTGCCTCTGATTCTGTGTGTGTCTCTCTCTCTTCCCCTCTGTGTCTCTCTGTCTCAAAAATAAATAAAACATTTAAAAAAAAATCATAGTTTAAAAAATTATCAACATATCAAAGCTTTCTATTCTGTACATTTTACATCTCTTGCATGATTTTCAAAATGGCTGTGATAGTGCATCAGCACTTAAGGATATATACGCTTCAAATTTTGAGCATACATTATAAACTTCTTTCAACTTTTGAATTTCTTTTAACCTTTTGAATTTCTCCCCAGAGGTAATACCTGTCATACATTCGGTTTAATATTTCCCAGTATTTTACTATATAATATTTCATCTATATTAAAAACAAATATGTAACAGATATATATGTCCTAACTTAAAAATTCCATGAATCCACTTAAGAATTCCAGTACCGCTGAATTCAGGTCATACACTCCTGTCCTACTCCACTACAGGTAACCACTACTAACCAACTGTGAGATTTTCATTCCCGTATGATTTATTTTAAGATGGTTGGTTACATACATGCTTGTCCCTAATGTGTTACTTTATTTTGCTATTTTTAACTTCATGAAAATGCGGTCAGAAGTCTGAAACGCTTTTTTCATCATTTGTCCATATTGTTATGTGCTACTGTGACATCAGCATATTCATTTTCACTGATCAGTGTCTGACTAGAGGAATATACCACAGTTCATTCATCCCCCACTCTTTACATTGGGGTTTTCTGCTTACTAGCAATGTAACAATGGACATTCGTGTACACTTCTATTCTAGCACATGGGTAACAATTTTTGTAGGGTTTTACTCCTTCCTTAGGAGTAGTTTTGGTGGGTCTTTTTTTTTTTTTGATGGTAGGGCTTTTAAAAATATTTTAGGGGTGCCTGGGAGGCTCAGTTGGTTAAGTGTCTGAGTTCAGCACAGGTCATGATCTCACAGTTCCTGAGCTTCAGCCCTGCATCAGGCTCTGTACTGGCAGCTCAGAGCTGAGCCTGCTTCAGATTCTATGTCTCCTTCTTTCTCTGCCCCTCCCTTGCTTGTGCTGTTTCTCTCTCAAAAATAAATAAACATTAAAATTTTTTAAAATAAAAATATTTTAGATAGCAGTATTTTTAATATGTTATATGTATTACAAATACTTTCTCCTAGTTTTTGTCCTAACTTTTTACTTTTTTATTTTCTCTTTATGGAATCCTTATGGATAGCTGCCAGGCACGTTTGTGTATCATTATTTTGTATTTTTATAAATATACATTTACAAAATATTTTAAGTTTTGATTTTTGTATTAATAGTACCATACTGTACATGTCAATATGTAACTTGTTGTTTTAATAACAAAATTTCTTGAGATGTAATTCCCATACTATAAATTTCATCATTTTAGGGTATCGTTGCATGACTTTTAGTACATTGACAAGTTGGGCATCAATCACCACAAACTCTAGAAAATTTTCATCAACCCTAAAAGGAAACCCTATACCCACTTGCTATTTCCCTGTCCTCCTAGCTCCAGGCCACCACTAATTTACATTCTGTCTCTATGGATTTGCCAACTCTGGGCAATTCATATTAATAGAATCCTATCATTGTGGCTTTTTGTGCCTGCCTCTGTCAGTTAGCTTAATGTTTCAAGGTTTATCTATGCTGAAGCATGCATTAGAACTTCATTCTATCATAGGCCATTTATAGTCCAATATATGTATGTACTATATTTGGTTTATCTTTTTTAAGTTAAAAAAGGTAAATCAAGAATAAAAGTTATAAACAAGAGATTACTATAAAAATAGCAGGTAGATAGTAGCAAATTAGAAACTCAACAGGAAATGCAGCTGGCTGCAAAGATACGGTGAACTGAAGAAACAATGTTTTACTAAAGCCAATACTAAACAATAATAAGCATATAAGTTTGGAAGAGGCTTATCAGAGTTAAAGTATCATAAGTACCCTGTATGTTCAAAAAAATGGTGAAGATTTTATTAACTTTAGACTGATTAGGTTCAAGATGCATGTTGAGTTTTTAAAATAATCACTAAAAGAACAGCAAAAAAAGCTGTAATTTCTTTTTTTTTTAATTTTTAAATGTTTATTTTTGAGGGAGAGAAAGAGAGAGAGAGAGAGAGCAAGGGAGGGGAAGAGAGAGAGGGAGTTACAGAAACTGAAGCAGGCTCCAGGCTCTGAGCTGTCAGCACAGAGCCTGACATGGGGCTCGAACTCACAAACCATGAGATCATGACCTGAGCAGAAGTCAGATGCTTAACCGACTGAGCCACCCAGTGGGAGGTGAATAAGTTAGGGGAGATAAAATAAAATGCAAAAACAACCAACCAAATATTCAAACATAATCAAACCAAAGAATACAATATAGGGGGAAGGGAAAGAAGTGATAGGAGAACAAAAATATTATTTTAATAAAATAGCAGAAATAAATAAAAATGTATTATAATTACACAAACTGTTAAGAATTAGAGCCATGGGAACGCTTGCCTAAGACTAGCGGGAATGCTACTGTAGAAACCAATTAATCAATCCAACACGTCCTATGAGTCACGTGTATTTCTAGGGACCAGAAAAACAGAAGTGAAAATTTTGGCAACACGTCAAGTATATTTGAAGGTAAATAAACACGTTGACCTCATAATGTTTTAGTAAATCAACTTTTAAAAAGCATATAAATGGTAGGCTTGAAATTTAGAACAGAGGTTTATGTCCTGGGGAGAGGTGTATTTGATCAAGAAGAAACACACAGGCAATGTCAAAAATTCTCATTCTTAGCTGGGTAGTGCGTACAGGTGAGTTTGTTTTAGTATTCTTTAAACTGTACATGTACAATATAGTCATTCTGTGTGGGACTAATATTTTCATATAAAGAAATAAAAACAACTTTACAAAAGTAATGCAAACAAAACACCTGTCACAGAAGGTAAGCAATAAGTGATAATTATTGGGGTGCCTGGGTGGTTTGGTTGAGTGTCGGACTCTTGAGTTCAGCTCAGTTCATGATCCCAGGGTCATGAGATTGAGCCCCATGGAGCTCTGTGCTGCGTGTGGAGCCTGCTTAAGATTCTTTCTCTCTCTCTCTCTCTCTCTCTCCCTCTGCCCCTTTCCCCTACTTGCACTCTATCTCTCTCTAAAAATAAATAAATAAGAATATGATTATTTTTATACTAAACAATAATAAAAATTACAAAATGCAATCAGCTTCAATGGAAAGTGACCTAGAGCTAAACTTTAGAAATTTATTCTAGATGAATACAGCATGTTAGTGAGGTAAGCTCATAAATTTAAACAGGAAATAATCTATTTTTGGCCAAAAAATATGTTCCAAAAATTTCTTGAATAATAACTTTAACCTTAACCTTTGGCAAAAGTGAAAATTTGTTAATTGGACAAATAAATGTCCTTAACTCTTTCTAATGTCTGAATGATGAATTTTAAAAAATGTTACTTCTTTACAATCTTCATCACATACTTCCCACCTAATACAGAGCACATCTCATTAACTGTAATCAGACACTGGGTATGCCGTTGCTCACTACGGCTTTCTTCAAATGTTACAGAAATGGCAAGAGGTAAAGTAAATATCAGTGAAATGGCATCTGTACCCCAAAGCATCTTTCTCAGGTACAAAAATACAGATAACATACAAGTACAGTAATTCTTTGTCTTCACGCCAACTAATAAATTGTATACCTGTTTGCTGTGCTTACTATGTCTCCTTACAGGTTTAACATTAGGATTCAATGAGACCCATAGTACTCATAAAAATACTTTAAAAAATATGGCATTGCAAATAACTATGGTGAACTTATTTAAAAATATCTGTAAAATTAAATCATTCTCAGGCAGAAAGGCAATCTATTTTTCAGACAAGGAAACAAGAGATACGTAGTTCAGTATTAGAAATCACTTTTCAGTATATCTTGATACAAAACGGTCTAAGCAGACTAGTGAAATGTAAAGGATTTCATGAAGATGATGCCATATATATATGTTTTGACAGGTAATTTGCTTCAGCAAATTCTAACCTCCCTGTCTTTCTTAAAACCTATACTGAGAAGGCTTATTACTTAATAATGATGTGGTCAATCCTTTCCTTGTGAAATTTTATTATAACAATTTCCTAGAGGCTACATGTAATATATTTATAGGTGAAGGAAACAGATAATTTTATTTCATTTTAAATATTTGATCACATTGGCCTTATCTGTTACTGAATCTGTCTACAAAGCAGCAGCTGAAATAGAAGGACCAATTTCAAATGGAACGATACAGATATTATTACAATATTATATAACTGAACGAAGAAGGAAGAGTAGCTTAGCAAATATTTGGGTAGTTAGGAGCTAACTTGGATTTTGGAAAAAAAGTCTTAATAAGTAAGATAGTTTCAAACTTTGAAAACAAAGAATCCTCTGCTATATAAAGTCATTAACATATTTCTTGGGGGAGTTGAGATAAAGGAATTTTCGAAAGGAATTTTTATATGTTAAAGTAGACTTATAGGATCCTGGGGGATCAGGATTAATGTTAAGCCAAGATTCCCTTTCGCCCCTAGTAAAGTGTCATCATCGAGGCAGCTGAGCTCCTAGAGGGAGGTCACTCTGCCTGGTTCAAGGTCTTGTCAATGGGCTGCAGGCAGTAAGGGAATTTAATTTTTCCTTTGCCTTTGTTTCCCACGTGACCAAGGCAGGCACTCAACCCCCTTACATCTTGATGACGGTGGTATTAGGGCTCCAGGAAACAGAGTCTATAGGTTTCTGGAGATTAGGTGTGACTATGACTGCCTTTTTCTTGTAGTTCGCTAAGCTGTCCATGAACTGAAGAAGACTCCTGTCCTGCATGACCGTGATCCCAATCAGTCAACAAAAACAAAAACAAAGAATCTGCTTTCTCTCCTTTCCCCGGTTCCTGGGCAGCCAGGAGTGTACGAGGAATACCACACATGTCCCACCTGGGAGTTGGAGGGGGGATGCTGTTAGCCTGTACTTTGCCCTCAGCTTGCCCCACGCTCACTCATCACTAGGAAAGCTTAAATCAAACAAAAGACCAAAGGCTCCCAGGTAGTCATTAGCTGGATAACTTTCTCCTTATCCGGAGAAATGGCTGGTATTAAATATTGGATGTTCAGAAATGCATATTAAAACAACATCACTAAAAAACAATAACTATTTATTTTTTAGTTATTTATAGGTCTTTTAAACCTCAAATATTCCAGCCACAAATAAAAAGAGAGTCCATGTTAGCAAAAGAGAGTCAGGAGTTTGAAAATCTAAAGGAGATATCTTAAGTCCCTAATAATTGGAAAGTTTTAATGAGCACAAACCAAGTGTTCAAACAGTGGTCCTTGTGTTAGATATTTCGGTGAAGTAACTTTATCTTCGTGTCAAAACAAAGTGCATGTAAGACTATACAGCACTACAGTGTGATGTTAAGTGCTGTAGATGTGCAAAATAAGGGGGGATTAGCTCAAACTATAATAGACACAGGGACTGGCATTGAGTTAGGGTTTGAACAATGGGCAAGATTTAAACTGACTATGGAAAGGGCATTGGGAGAGGACCAAGCAAAGGTATGAATATGGGAATAAGTACAATGTGTATTTATTGTCGCTATGCATTTTCAATTCCTCCTAAAATGTAAAATATCCTTATCCACAAAAACTGACAGCAAAGCAGAGGCTGTGGACTGTCAGCACTATATCCACTTTTATATTAAAAAAACCCCCCAAAAAACAAAAAAAAAGTCACAGCACATTTTTGCTGTGAGCTCCCAGGTAACCTGATAGGAAGAGCTCTAAAATGCTTTTCTATTTTTAATTCTTCCTTTTTAACCACCTTACGTTTCTTTTACATACAGAAGCTCTCAATACATAACTCTCCCCTGGACTATTATTTGGGGCCTCTTAGTACCTTACTACCATCTTCTTCGTATTTAGTGAGCATCAGACTATTTTCTTCTTTAGGCTTTAGTTTCCCTTTGGTTTTTAAAAAGTTGGAGAATTATTTCCTTGCACTTACTGCTTTTATATATACTTGGTCATAATTTATTCCATGTTCCCTTTGATTCTACATTGTAAAACATCACATTTGTCTTATTCCTGCACAGGAGGAAACAGATTAATTTGGTGTCAATTTAGTTACAAAAGGTTTTATTTCTATTTTGTACTTGTGAGTTGGCTGCTCAACTCAAACATAAATAATTAAAACCCAAACTGCCATTCATTTAATTGTAAATAAGTTAACTCTTCAAGAAAGTAATGGCTTTAGTTCTTTATCCTCTCAAAGAACGAGAACACTTTCTTACTGTTGTTTTATGGAAGAAAAATGGAAATTTAAAGTATTTACCATTTCCAATTTCTCTGCCTTAAGGCGAACAGAGGGATTTAGGGAAATCTTCTTTCCTTGTGGTCCATAATTATCAGTCCAGGCAGGGGCAATATCTAAGAGACAACAGGGTGCACGTTAATTGGAAATTTAATTGGAATAGAACTTTTCATTTGACAGAATGTGTTCTGGGTTCCTGCTGTTCAAAAATAATTCTGGCTAATCAGTTGGCAGTTCCCACTTTTGTTTTCATGATTTTTTTTCTTTAAATCTAAAATGTATCATATAAATCAGCTTCACTTAAGCACTAAAAGATATGATATAAAAAGAATGGCCAATTATGCATTAAGTTCCACAGAAATATTAATTTACAAGACAAACATATATCCTACCACTACCCCATCATCACAATGCCTTACTTGCTGAAAAGTGAAGTCTTTTTTCTTCCAAAATAAGTAAAATCGTATTAGGAATTCAAAAAGATCATGATATTCTTTGACTGGCAAAAGTGGTTCTGTTATGTGAGTTTTGAAGGTACTATGCAAATTGTTTCAAGTCTGTGCCTGAAGTATGATAGACTCAGAACTTCTAAACCAAAAATCCTATTTCTTATTTTACAGAAGGGTTATATTTCAAGGAGCATAGATGGACTTTCAATAGCTGAGTTTCCTACACCTCTCACCCATCCTAACACCTTCTCAATCTACACAATTATTTTGATGCACCTTTATTCTTGCTGCATGAGTAAGAGACCAGATGCCACAAGGGACTAGATCTTGAAAAAATTATTAAAAACATTTTTTTAAGTTTATTTATTTTGTGTGGGAGAGAGACAGAGAGAGAGAAAGAGAGACAGAGAGGGAGTGTGTGCAAGCGGGGGAGGGGCAGAGAGAAAGGGAGAAAATCCCAAGAGGCTTTGCACTGTCAGTGCAGAGCACAATGTGGGGCTAGAACTCACAAACCATGAGATCATGACCTGAGTCAAAATCAGAAGAGTTGGACAGTTAACTGACTGAGCCACCTAGGTGCCCCGAAAAATTATTCGTTTTAATACGCCAAAGTTTGTGAAACAAATTCCTGTAACTCATGTCAATCCTTATATCTAAATTGTCACTATTCTAAGTACACTTCTAAATGGTATTTTACTAGTTCTACATAGAAACAAGAGGAAGAGAAAAAACTTTTTGAAATGTCACATCTTTATGCAGTGTTTTAATTTTTTTAAATTTCTCAGAGCATCTGTCTCTAAGTACAAAATGATTTGCATTCTCTTTCTTAAGAACATAAGAAGCGCATATGAAAATAAATAGTCTTCCTCTAAACCTTTAACACATCCTTAACATTCTATGTAAAATCTTGAATATAGCTTATAGGTGTCAAGATCATAAAAAAAATGGTTTCTGACTTTTAGCTTCAAATGGAATCAAACCTTAAGCAAGAGTGATTTTAGTATAATAGACTTCTATTATACAATTCTGATAAAAGTAGCAGTCTCTTTTGTTAACATGATACCGAATTGTTAGCTATGAGACAAAAATATAGTATATATCTATATATCTATAACTGTATCTGTTTTTTTCTCTTAAGAGAAATTCTGTGCCAAACCTACAGTGTGGCACAAAAGCTCGGCGTGGAGTGGCCTGGAAGACCCAACAGTAGGTAAGTCAAACTTTTATTTTTGATTTTTAAGGTATGGATTTGTGAGGCTTGACAATGACCTTCAGCTTGGTGCCTGACCTGCAACTAAGGTACATGAATACTAGGTGGACCCAAACTAACTTAATTATGACTTCAGACCAATAATCTTTTTTTTTTTAATTGTCAAATTGTTTTCCATACAACACCCAGTGCTCTTCCCCTCAAGTGCCCTCCACCATCACCACC